>NW_027509215.1:6670000-7270000 GCF_051911475.1 Siphateles boraxobius
ATCAGAAGCGCTGTGTTTTTAAAGACAGAACCTCCGTTCTGTTGTTTTTAAACACAAGAAGCTGCATCTGACAAAAATCTCTGGACTCCTCGTTATTAGCCTAATGTGCATAAACACAGAAAGATGCATGGTAGCATATAGCCTATATTAAAAGCGATTTATAAAATAGATAGGCCTAGTTCAGTTAAGAGGCTTTAGAGACATTAGTTTACATGTCAGGGACAAGTGGAAAGATGGCATTTAGTGAAGAATTTGTTTTAATTATGCAGCAACCGTTTAATAAAAACAATAAGATAGGCTACTCTTAATTATGAATATTATAGTCCCTCCGTTGTGTCCTGCAAGATCGGCTGATGCAAGTAGCCGAAGCTGGAAGAAAAAAAAAAATATATAGCCTATATATATTTTTTTTTATTTTTTATTTTTTTTTTTTTTATGATTCAACATCTTTTGAGAAATAAGCATTGTAGAGAATTAATGTAAAACGGAAAAAAATTGAAAGAATTGGAAGCCTGTCTCCAAATCCCACAGAAATGCTGCCTGTTAGTTGTTGACTGATTGGGCAGCAGGACAGCTGCCTTTGGTTTGAGACACAGCCAAAATTCACAATAAAGCAGCCTCTTGTACCTTATTGCTTAATTATACTGATTCTAAATTTGATTACAGGTTTTAAGATTTGATGACATGTGTAGAGAAAAACACACTCCTCTAAAGTGCCACTTAACGGCAAAAAAAAGCTCCAATGTAACCAAAAAAATTGGTTTCTATAGGCTACTTATAGGTCACTGACATAAAATACACAAATAAATTCTATGCTTCAAAAAAAGACAACAGCAACATATGAACGCATACATACATGGAGAACAATTGGTTAGGCAGTGAGACATTTTCACGGGTCTGTCTGATAAAACAGATTTTCTCTTGTCAATCTAGCTTAGAGTAACAAGGTGCTAATTACGGCGGATGAATTTCCAGGGCGGAAAAAAATATGGGATCTAAAAACTGTAATTCCTTGTGTGGGAGGGGATGGTGTCAAATTGTGCATTTGTTTCATATCTTTCAATTTATTTATTCATTCCTTTATTAGTTTTCCAATCCTGATTTCTAGTTGAGATAGATCTGTTCTTTTGTGCTAATGAATTAAGTCTTTGGTTAAAGAGTGGTCTAGCAACTCTAGGCCCCAAGAGAAGAACATAAACATGTAATTATTAGCAATAGTCACCATGGGTTTAGTACATTGAACAAAGCCCTATCTCAAAATATTACACTGCTTGGGCTCTGAGCATGTTTCAAACTGTCGATTAGAGATAAAAAGCAGAAAAAAGCAAGAAAATTCCAAAAATCAACCTAAAATTCTCATAGATGTGACCAAAGTTAAGTTCTGGGACTAGTCTTGCGTAGCCAGACCTTCAGACTGACAGCAGAAGGTCTGGACTCCATAGCAGTTTTTATTGGCCAAGTACCATCTGACTGACATGTTTTAGAGGCATGAAAGTGTAGCATTGATGTCCCTACAATAACAGTGGATGTAGTTTTGGATGTATTTTAAAGAGTCTATGCTGCAAACTTTACATACTTTTGAAAATCCAGCGTTTATTTAGTCCTGATAAGCGCTCATTGTCACAGTTGTAAACACGACAGCATTCTTTTTCCATGAGGGGGTTTGGCATCACGGCATCTTTGTTTCCAGGCGGACCGTTAAAAAATGTGACTCGCACGTCTTCTGGAAATCATGTAGAATTCAACCAATCAGATGACGACTTCAAAACACCTGAAGTGTATCCTGTTTTGAGTGCCATATGCATCAGACATTTATTCAACGTTCCGTGGTCTGAGGCTGGGGCACACCGAGCCATAGAGCAATGCCGTGCCGTATTTGAGCGTCCGTCGGCTTAGTTTTTCCGGTGTGTTCCGGGTTGGCTCTAGTCGGATGCTGTCTGTTTTTCTTTTCTTTTTTTTTCTTTTTCAATATTTATTTAAGTCACCGTCACTATGTTCATTGGTGAAATGAACTTCTATCGTGAAATTGGAAAATGAGCTTCAAATCTTTATTCATCCAATAGCGGCTCGTTTATTCAAATAAGCAATTTAAAACTCAAGCCATGTAGTTTAATACGGTTGTCAGTTGCTGTGTCAGATCTCAACAATAAGGGTTTACATTTCCAATTTTACTTGTCCTGCCATCATTTCACTATAACGAAGAATGATCAATTTTTATTTAAATTGATTGGTTTGTTGTTTAACATTCTTAGTAATGCTTTTAAGACAACTACAAGTCATTTGTGCACTTTCAACATCTATGTGAGCCAGCTAGGAACATTGTGTTTGTGAAGAATCAGAAGAATTTGCAACAACAGTTGTGGAATACATCACAGAAAACCAAACATTTAAGTTTGCAAGGCATAACAATAGATAAGATAAATTCATGTAAGATTTTTAGTTACAATACATTGGCCCAAAAGGGGCTCTACCTATTTTGAAGGTTTTTACAGAGGGGTCTATTTATATATCAATCTATTATATAACATTTTATTCCTAAAATCATGGTGATCTTATTATGGCTGTTGACAGTGGAGAGATATCTTAAAACCACTTTACAAAAACTCAAAATGAACTCTATGTTAGCATGTCTAATATGTCATTACCTCTCTTAATATGTCAAAATAATGAAACAAGAATTTTGAACCTGGGGCTTTATCCAATGTTCAGATTTCCTTTCTGAAATGTATGAAATATTTGTGCATATTCAAAAGATAATGCATAATTGACATATTTTAACAAAACATTTCTGAAAACTTGTAATACAAATAGTAATACAAAACAATTGTCTTAATGTACTGCGATTAATCACGTGGAGAACTATGGTGATATTTAATAGTCACAGTTTTTTAACCCTATTCACCTGTAGTGTTTTGCCTTAAGAGTTGATGCCATCCAAGGGACATTGTCATAGAAATGTGAACCTGCTTTCATTATTTATGCATTTTAATGGCCTCTTTGTGCTTTGCAAAAAAACTTATAGGCTAATGGAAGCAAGGGCATATGGTTTTACATGCATAAAAAACCAATCACATTTGCACATAAGAGTGCCCATCCACGCATGCACCCTCCGATGTTAATGTATAGATAGTTTGATGATGGCGATGGCGCCGGTTGAGCCGCGTACGGCTCAGAGAACTCAGATATCCTCGGGCACCGTTGCCAAGCTGCCAGTCGGTATCGTCACACCTTACTGCCTTTAAAGATTGCCCTGCAGAGACAGCAGGGAACGCTGAACAGCCGGGCAGCCCTGGAGAGTTACGAGGTGGGAGCCATGCCAAGACGTGCCCACCAGAGAGAGAGAGAAAGAGGGGGTGAGGGAGGTATCCATCCACAGCTATCATGAAGGACAGAGAGGGGGAATTTTAACAAAACCGACACAGATCCTACATGTACCTGCACAGCCAATCAATTCTCAGAGCCTTCGCAACGATGCTGCGTGAGATATATGCGCAAACATGCAGGCCCGTGCCGCCGTAATCCACAGAAATGGCAATGGAAGACAGAATGTAAATGAGGCTGTTATTGCAAAGTCGCGTTCATCAAACTGAGCTGGAGAGACTTCAATGGCCCTGATGAATATGCATGCAAATTTGTTAATTAAGTTAATTATTCTGCTGAAAATTCATTTGTCTTCCCAAGGACATTTCTGCAATGATTTTAACATGTTTCTACCATTAGTCATGCACAGTGCAGTTTAAAATCACTTTGTCCACTCTATTAATTTATTTATTTCTCCAAAAGTTTCACTCTCAGTGGGGGACAGTGTGAAACCTCCGAGGTCGGCAGGGGTTACGCATATGTGTGCATGTGTTTAAGAAAAGCAAGTTGGTGGTAGCATAAGTTTATGAGGTCACTGGATGGCCAGTGTCATTTCGAAAAAACGTGGCATGTCAGAACAAAACGCTTCTGTCTTGATCCATATAACAAAAAGCATGACGAACACAAGCCCCAATTGATATACTCATGCACTATTCTGTGCTGTTTTAGATAGTGTGAGTAGTGTGAAAATTCCTAAAAAGAAAAAAAACAATTTAAATACTTGATTGATGCACTTAATTCACTGAAAAAATTAAGTGTGGAATGTTGGACACTTCATGCATTCAACTGTCGCTGCTTTAATAGAGGGGATGATGTATTTTTTGTAGGGAGACACAAAAGTTAGCATCACCCTGGTTCACATTGCCTTTTGTATTATTGTAGAAACTAAGCTTTGTGACCAACAAAAAGCGTAAATAATACAATCGCCTGTTCAAAAGCTAAACTACACCACAGTCACATGACTTCATCTTCGTCTTTAAAGTTAGAATACAGTAGTTTGCTAGAGCATGATTATAAACACAATGAAAGTGGACTAGAGAGTAATATGTAATACCAAATGAGATTACTTAAAGGGATAGTTCACCCAAAAAGTTCATAAAGAGATCGTAAAACTTATCCATATGAATTAATTATTTTCTGATGAGGTTCATTCTTGTGTTACGCAGCACGTTTGAGCTTCAGCAAGAACCAATGAGGTTCATTCTCGTGTTACGCAGCACATTTGAGCTTTAGCAAGAACCAATGAGGTTCATTCTCGTGTTACGCAGCACATTTGAGCTTTAGCAAGAACCAATGAGGTTCATTCTTGTGTTACACAGCACTTTGAGCTTCTGCAAGAACCAATGAGGTTCATTCTCGTGTTGAGCAGCACATTTGAGCTTTAGCAAGAACCAATGAGGTTCATTCTTGTGTTACGCAGCACATTTGAGCTTCAGCAAGAACCAATGAGGTTCATTCTCGTGTTATGCAGCACGTTTGATCTTCTGCAAGAACCAATGAGGTTCATTCTCATGTTACGCAGCACGTTTGAGCTTCTGCAAGAACCAATGAGGTTCATTCTCGTGTTACGCAGCACATTTGAGCTTCTGCAAGAACCAATGGGGTTCATTCTCGTGCTACGCAGCACGTTTGAGCTTCTGCAAGAACCAATGAGGTTCATTCTCGTGTTACGCAGCACGTTTGAGCTTCTGCAAGAACCAATGAGGTTCATTCTCGTGTTACGCAGCACATTTGAGCTTCTGCAAGAACCAATGGGGTTCATTCTCGTGCTACGCAGCACGTTTGAGCTTCTGCAAGAACCGATGAGGTTCATTCTCTTGTTACGCAGCACATTTGAGCTTCAGCAAGAACCAATAAGGTTCATTCTTGTGTTATGCAGCACTTTTAAACTTCCTCAAGAGGTTTGTTCTCGTGCTTCAAGCAGGTTTGGTTGAGCGTCTGTTCGACCAAGTCTGTTCAGAAAATTTGGACTAAACTGCTCAATTCACATGGATTAGTTTCACGATCTCTTCATGAACCTATTGAAGCTTCAAAGTGGTAGTTGAGTAGCTGTCAATGAAGTGGCAGAATCTCTCAGATTTCATCAAAAAGATCTTCATTTGTGTTCTGAAGATGAACGAAAGTCTTACAAGTTTGGAATAACATGAGGGTAAGTAAATGATGACAAAAAAATTATTTTTGGGTGAATTAACCCTTCAATACTAGATGAGTTTACCAGGGGTGCGTTCCCTTTACAACAACGTAACAAGCTGCTTAACTACCATAGTATGATGCATCGTTGAAGAAATCAACTAGTTAGTCACGACCGTTTCCCGAAACCGTATTGTTGCAAATTGTTCGTTCAACAACATTGGTTAATGATGTCAAGCAGCTTGTGGAGTAATAAGTAGGTGCGATTGCACTTCAGCTTTTTTGCTTCGGAGCCGAGCACTTTGATGCTGTGTTCTCTACAACAGAGTGTTTTCAAGACGAGCAAGCTCTCAACGGGTCCTCTCCAGGCTGGTGCAAGCGATACAGCACGGCAGCATGATCGATCTCTCTCTCTCTGTCTCTCTCTCTCTCTCTTCCTTTTTGTTTTCTGTAAGAGCAAAAACAAAAAAGCTGTTTTTACAGCTAGTAAGGTGCGCCGTGAGAGTGCTTAAAGACTGTTTTCACGGCTGGTAAGATCACCAGCAAGAGAGACAGTGCACGACAGGTGCACATTCCTGTCTGTGTTCGCTGTGACAGTTCCCCTGCGTGTTTCAGTACCAAGGAGAGCAGACCCTAAAAGAGCTTACATGGGTAGAGCGTGTCTTTTTAAAGATGTCACTCTACCTGTGTTTCTGGATGCGGTCGTTACCTGGGATCACGGGATGGTCACGAGCGCTGTATCGCGTGTCTGGGCATTGAACATGCTGAGGCAGCGTTCTTGGATGAGTCATGAACCCATTTTGGGAAGATGACCATCTTGGAGCTACGGTCGAGACTCTCGTTCCTACAAAGGGCCGGAGTCCCTGCGCCTCCACCGCGATCTAACCCTCCTCCGAGGCAGTTGTGCGGGTGACCTGTGGATCACGGTGAGCGTGCTTCCTTCAGCGAACCAACCCTCATCCCTCCCACGCTCCGCAGCCAGTAGAGCCGCCAACGGAACATGCTGGTCCATCCACGAGGTGTGTACCAGTCGTTTCCTTCGGCGCTCCCCATGATGAACAGATGTCGATCGCTGCATCGGAGGGTTGGTCAGACTTCTCTGCGGATGACGATTGGCCGCGCTGCCCCCTTAGGGTGTGGCAGCGGTGCCCGAGTCGTTTGCCGCTTAAAAAGGCCGCTACAGGGCAGGGACGTGCTGGTCCGTACAGACAACACTGCGACCGATGCGTACATCAACCAACAAGGTGTTCTACGCTCCCGTCGTATGTCGCAACTCGCCCACCATCTCCTCCTCTGGAGGAGACCCCAGACCCTGTGCAAAGTCAGGTAGGATGAGGAGCAGGTCCTACTGGTGGCTCCCTATTGGCCCACCCGGACCTGGTTCCCAGAACTCATGCTCCTCGTGATAGTGCCTCCCTGGCCCATTCCTCTGAGGAAGGACCTTCTGATTCAGAGAGGGGCAACCATGTCCAGACCTCTGGAAACTCCATGTGTGGAGGTTCTAGGTGACTTAGGTTCTAGGTGGAGGTTCTAGGTGACTGACACGGAGGTTCTAGGTGACTTACCCCCAGAGGTACTCAACACCATCACTTCTGCACAGGCGCCGTCCACGAGATGTGCGTACGCCTTGAAGTGGAACCTGTTCATCGAGTGGTGTTCTTCTCGCCGAGAGGCCCCCGAAGATGTTCGATAGGGTCCATGCTTTCCTTCCTGCAGCAAGGGTTGGAGCAAAGGCTGTCTCCCTCTACCCCCAAAGTACATGTTGCCACTATTTCAGCATATCATGACCACATAGAATGGCAAAATAGTTGGAAAGCACGACCTGGTCATCAGGTTTTTTAGGGAGGCGAGACGGTTAAACCCTCCTCAACCCCCCTCCATACCCTCTTAAGACCTTTCCCTAGTGCTTCAAGCACTCCAGGATGCTCCCTTTGTGCCTTCACAATCAGCAGACTTAAAGCTTTCCATGAAGACTTTGAATGCAGTGGCTATCAAGAGGGTAGTTGACCTGCAGGTATTTTCGGTCAACAAATCATGCCTAGAGTTCGGGCTGGGTGACAACCATGTTGTACTGAGACCCCGGCCTGGCTATGTGCCCAAGGTTCCTATCACTCCCTTCAGGGTCCAGGTGGTGAAGGGGTATATTGAATATCAAAGGGGTATATTGAATGCCAACATTTAAATCAAAATTGGACATACATTTTGATATAAGCCAATAATCAATTCGAGATTGCCTTGATCCATTTTTGTTGGCCCAGGTAAACTCCAAATTGTTAGGGTATCTTTCTCTCCAAATGTCCACCAATTCAAACGTATTTATTAGTCCTAACAGTGCAAGGCTAAGACACACAGTCCCCTTTGGAGGATATCTATCCAAATAATTATTAATTGATACATTAAAGTCTCTTCCTGGTATGAAAAAAAGCATTAGGGAATTTATTCAACCAATGTGTAAGTTTCTAATCTAACTTGTCAAAGAAAATTTTAATATCCGGAGAAGTATTGTACCCATATACATTTCCCAGAATTATTGTTTGTTGGTTAAGTGAAATCACTAATAAATGAAAGTGGACCAAACTATCTGGATCTGACAATATATCCCCATCAAATGAATTCAAAGTGTTCAGTGCCAAGAGCTTTCCGTTTGACACTATCCCTGAGCCCTCTGGCATTAAAAGATATTAATGACAATGACATAAACAACTAACAATATAATGAAAGAAAAAAACTAAGTAACTGAATGAACCAAAAGAGTACACCTGTTCAACTCACTTTCCTCAAAAAGTGCAAGCAACCACAAAAAATGCCCACCCGGTGCTAAAGTGTTCATAAATAAGTTCAGAAAATAACAAAGTTTAAACTTAAATTTCTGTTTTCAAGTAGTAGTAACCATTTCAAAGCCGAAAGTAAAACAGATAAATAACAAATTAAACCAATATTTAATCAAAAGCCTTTCAATTAAATAATATTTATCTATTTTTATAAAGGGGAGGCTATAGCTATTGATATTGATATGAAATAGTCTTCTTAACACCATGAAGATGTTAATACATGTATTTTTTTAGGGCAAAAAGAAACCCCAATAGATTTGACTTTAAGCATCCATTCCCCTAAAAAAAAAAAAAATTGATATGTAACGCGGATCCTAAACAGATCGCACGCTAATCACTGAAAGAAACAGTTGCATATGAATAAACGTTACTACTAAGTAGGCCTGTTGGCTATGTCTTTAGCGGTCAGTCTTTTACCCTCAATGACAGCGAAGGGACCGTGAAAGCCAGCTCTGTTCCCTTCCCTCCTCGCCTTCTCTACTGTCGGCCACAGAAGAGTCCTTGCATCCTTGTCTTTCTGCGAGAGATCCTGTCTAAAGAGGTCGATGCTCGATGATCATCTGCTTCACGTTCTCTCCTGATTTCTCCGGAATACCAGCGACACGCAGATTCCACCTTCTCTTGTAAGCATCCAAATCATTAGGCCTACATCTATCACGAAGTTCGACGTTTTCTTTCTCCAGTTTTCCAATTTTCCTTTGCATTTCGTCAGATTTTTCAACGCTTCACCTGTTCACCGTGGAATTCGAGAGAGCTGATTATCTGTTTAATAGAGTTTGAGTTCTCAATGTCCGTCTTTTCAACTCCTTGAATTCGGCGCAGTTTCTTCGTGCATGGCCTCCATTCTCTGCATGAATCTCATTAGCATAGTATCACTCACCACTGGACTATCAGAACTTGGTTTGCTTTTTTTGGCGGGAATGGGTTTCAGGTGTATCGGTAAAGGCACGAAACCACCAGACTGTCCAGCAAATGTCTCCATAGCAGTGCTTAGAGTTCTCCTTGCATAACTGTGCATAGCAAGATGAGTTTCTACTTTTTCTTCCATATTCTCAAGTCAGCGCAGTCTATGGTAGCACATTGATAACTAGCTAGAAAAACAATTGCATCTGCAGAGCTTAACAAAAAATGTACAAAGAAAAAAAGGCTGTTAAAGTATGGCTATTCAAAATTATTTCTGAATATGAACAGTGATTTGAGCAAAAGTTTTTAAGAGCTACAGCAAAACAGTCTTCTCACACCACCATCTTGGCCTCTCACCTTGCCCTACAAAAATATGTCTTCCCTGCAGCACTCTATTACGTAGCGGAGGGCCCTTTCGGAACAAAAATATATAATAGGAATATACTGCAAAATATAATGCAATACATTACATAATACATTTCCATATATGGGAAACTAGTGCTTATATTTTTCAATAAACTGCAATATATGCATTGACCATGTATGGCTATATATTAATACATATAAAATATTTATAAATGAAGACAAAAATAGCTTTACATGTAATATTCACAAAGTTTTATCCTTTATTGTGTACATAGATTGTACATACATGTTCTCATATAAATGTGAATGTATGTTCACAAATATACACACACACACACACACACACACACACACACACACACACACACACACACACACACACACACACACACACACACACACACACACACACACACACACACACACACACACACACACACACACACACACATGCATCCTTTGCTTCTGACTGTTAAAGGAGAGCAAATGTTAAAATTAAGTGTTATTCAATGTGTTTTGCTCAATATTAATTTAGGGGGAGATCTGTTAGTGTTTGATGTTCCATTATTGTGGAATTTAAATGGTTTTCTGGTATGTGTGAGTTTTTGGGCTTACCATTGTGCTGAAGAGTAGAGCCTGTGGTTAGGTTGATGATTGGCTGAACTTCGCTTGGACTATTATTACTATATTTTAAAAGTAATGGTTATGCACAACTCAGCACAGTGATAGTCTATTGGCTAAATAGGACACGCATGTATACTTGTGCTTTTGTTAACTAGCTTGAAAATATGAAACATCTATGGTGTAAATAATTAAAAAATATATTACATTTTATATTTCTATATATGTGTGTTTATGGTGCATTAGTAAATATATAGTGAGTATTATTAGTGAATAATATTAGTGAATACTGGCACAAATTTCTCAATACATGAAAAGCGGCAATTCCTCATGTTTTATTGTAATATATTAACACAATATATTATTCTGTATATTTTCAAATATACTGTTAAACCATTTAATATATTGATCATTCATATATAGGGATATATATTGTCTTTTAATAAGGGGTGGAGGGCCGGAGCTATCAGACTCTGACGTTGAAAGACAAAATAACCTTATAAAATTCATACACTATTCGGTTGAGTAGGCTACATAGTGCATAAGTATATAGTGTATAAGTGCGTTATTTGGGGCATTGTGACATTTGATTTGAACTAACTCATAGTTTTCAATGTCTTCCTTCAATTACAGGCCTATATTGGCTTTTTTCACCTTCTATATGTCTGCCAGGAGAAAATCGTAAGTCCAAACATTTAGAACAGTAAAAACGTGTGATATATGTAATGTCCATATTACAAAAGGTGCAGGACGAGTTTGAAGTCCCGGAGCGTTAGGTGTTTGTTCAAATCCACCCTAAGTACGCCTCAGCAAGCGCTAATAAATTAGACGGTTCTGGTTATAATGAGGAAGAGATTAGTATAAAAATCCTTTAGAGAACAGATGTCTATCGGCTTCAATCAATGCCACACCTGGTTATTAAAATGCATCGTTTCATAAGCAAGACCTTTGAGTGAGCAGAGAATAATTCCTTTGATATTTAGAAGAGAAGAGTTTTGTTTTAGTAAGATGAGTCTCTAATTCTCTGTTCTGGCTGTTAAATTAAAATCATGTAAATAAAGAGTTGTTGCTGTTACGCAGAACATCATAGGTGTAAAAAAAAACATGAACAAATGAATAAAGTTTAATCCTATATTCCATAGCTCTCCTCTCTGACTCGGTAGAGTAGCTGTGCAGTGTGACTCATGTTTCTGGTTTGATCAAGGATGATTTGAACACTGTGTTTCACTCCAATCTGCTCTCAATTAACCCTGATGTCCTCCGAGGTTTGCCTGAGGCATATGCACCTCTTTCCCTCTCATTTACAACAAGGACTCCATATCTACAAATTTATATTTAAAATCAATTTCTAATCGACTTTATTTGTTTTTAGAATTATTATATTTAGTAAATATATAATAGTAAATAATATAATAATGTAATTTTTTGCATCTGTATCTATTTTTTGTATCTATATTTTTCTCCATATATACATATATATATATATATATATAATTTTATGCAGAATATGAGAATAAGATTTTTTATATTATATTATATTATATTATTTAGTAAATGTAAAATAACTAGTAGTACATACAATGTAATTTTTTGCATATATACAATATATATCGCATATTATACTATACAATATTATTCCTATATATATATATATATATATTCTCCTATAAATATATATGTATATAAATTATATTATTTATATAATACAATATAATTATATGTTATTCTTTTGCAGAATATGAGAATAATATATATTTTTAGATCATATAAGAAAGCTTGTCACACTTTTTACTCCAGTGAACATTTCATCAAACTTCATGGTGGAACATGTTGTCACACTGTATGGGGTAAGTTGTCACAATGGGACCCTGCCATTAAATTTCATGCAGTAGTATAGGTCATGAAACATGAAGAAACATAAACACAGCAAAAATAGGCCATCAAACCACTATTTTGTCCAACAGATATTACAATTAATCAATTTGATAAAATTACCAATTTAATGTGATACATGTGACATTTTACCCGGATCTAACATTTGCGAAAAATAATATCAAGGAAGGAAGACTGGTTATCTAAACTCCTGTCAGAAAACAAGGACATTAAAAGGCAGCAAACGAAACGAAAAATCAAACTACGTTAAATAAAGACAGGAGGAAAACAGGTAAGAAGAAGAAGGTCTAATGAGACTACTGAGCAGAAAACAACATCTGTTTGGCTCCTGGCTACAATCTGAGCACACATTTGCCAGAGAGGTATACAGTATGGTAAAGGACCGCATCTTTCAAGAACCTTGTAAACAGACGCAGTGAACAGGTTTGTCTTTTCTCAACTTTTCCGACGATGAGAAACTGTTTCCGTTCAAACTGTGAAGATTTCAAAGGTCTTTGAAGGAATTAACATTATTTTGCACGCTAGACAGGTGAATAGCAGGTGTTTCTTCATCTACTTGAAGCCCTGAAAACACTGAGGAACGTAAAATACTGTATAACTCATGCCATGTTATGAGCAAGACATCAATCACATGGTCTCTTCTGAAATGTTGTCCATGTTTGGTGAAACAGCACGATCAAGGACATTTAGCGAGGAATGTCAGTGATATAAACACTGTCATTTTAACACTGCTGAAATGTCAAAGCAGACGTGTTGTCAGACAGTGCTGGGCATGCAAATATCATCGCATGGAGAGATCAAAAATCTTATGCTCAGTCTGCTCACAAATTTTATTGATCAAAAATACAGTGAAAACATGATGCCATTTAAAATAACTGTTTTCTAATTAAATGTGTTTCCTAATTGAATATGTGGTAAAATGCTATTTATTCCAGTGATTTAAAGCTGAATTTTCAGCATCATTACTCCAATCTTCAGTCACATAAACCTTCAGAAATCATTCTAATATTCTGATTTGCTGCTCAAGAAACATTTATGATTATTATCAATGTTGAAAACAGTTGTGCTTCACATTTTCACATTGAATTCTTTGATAAAGAAAAAGTGTAAAAGAACAGCAATTATTTTAAATCTTTTGTAACAATATACATGGGTGAAACTCGAAAAATTAAAATATCGTCCAACAGTTCATGTATTTCAGTAATTCAAATTAAAAGGTGAAACTAATATATTTAGTATATATAACTATATACATATGCATGATTATGCTTTTCAGAGGGCCGACATTTCTGTATTTAAAATTCTTTTTTTTATTGATTCCATGTAATATTCTAATTTTCTGAGATTTTGAATCTGGGGTTTTCATAAGCTGTAAGCCATAATCATCAAAATGATAACTTTTGCACGATATTCAAATTTTTCGAGTTTCTGCTATAAATGTCTTTACTGTCACTTTTGTCCAATTTAATGTATCCTTGCTGAAGAAAATGATTAAAATCTTTCAGCTGACCCTCAACTTTTGAACAGTTTGTACAGAATATTATGGTTGAAGTTATGAGTGCCTGGTTTCACAGACAGGGCTTAGATTAAGCCAGGATTAAGCCTTAGTTCAATTAGAACATTTAAGTAGCTTTATAAACGTGCCTTACAAAAAAAAAAACATTACTGGTGTGCATCTTGAGACAAAACAATGACACTAATATTTTTTAAGATATATCAGTGCAAGTTGCTTTCAGTAAAACAGCTCAAACATGGATTTTAGTCTGGGACTATATTGGCCTTGCTGTGAAACCGGCCAATAATGTTCTGGTACAAAGACTTATGCATATTCAACTTGATTGAATTTGTGGTAAATCACTCCAGAACCGAGCTTAGTCTGTATCTTGTCTAGGAGAGCCGTCTGTTAGAGGATTGTGGTTTGGGAGTTTTATGGGATCAGATCAGGACAGAGACGGTGTGGGAATCTCAGTTGCACTGAATGAGATATATAAGGCTATTAGATAGATATCACACATAATCACGTTAGGTGTTATATTAAAGACACCTTGGAGTATATCTGTGATATTCAGAACGCACAGACGCATTCATATGAAATACTCCAATGAATAGCAAAGCAGAGAGCTGTCAATCATCCACTTGTCATCTGGGCTGGATGGTTTACTGGCAAATAATCTATACATTTATTCACTGTGAATTGACATTATTCCAAGGGTCCGCAGCAGGGGGGTCCCCCCTTTTTTTGTGAAAAAGATGAAAACATCCATTAAACAGAGATAAAATATTAACTTTGATAATTGTTATGTTATAAGCTAAAGTTCTGCTAAATTGTTAATGGCTTATTCCACAATAAAATGTAAAGAACTTGCTCAAGTTCATCCTCATGCATTCCAAAGCATGACTTCCTTTATTCTGTGGTACACAATGTCTAAGCTGCTCTTGGATACAATTAAAGGGAATGGCAACCATAGTAAGATTTTAAGGCAAGATTTTCAATGAATATCTTTTGGCCTATTTTTCATACAAACCCATATTTAGTGCACAAGTATTGGTCCTATTAATGGTGTTTTTATGTTGCTTTATGTCCGTGGTACTTTTACTTTAATATTTCTGCTAAATTAATTATGAAAAAAAGAAGTGAGTCCAAATGGTATTGGACAAAATAACTCTCTAATAAAAATGGCATTTGAAGAATCATGTAATTCAAAGTGCAAATTGTCTCACTTGTTGACCTCTATTGCCACCTACTGCATACTAACAGGAATGAACCATCCTGAACCTTAGTTTGCAACCCAGAGGGTTACTAAAAACTTCTCATAAAGCTTTCTCATTTCTTTCTTTCTTTTTCTTTTTTTCTTTTTTACTACACATTGGAAAATTAACCTTCTCAATATTCTGCCATACACTTGGTTTCCCATCTGCATTTTTCTGTCTCTGTTCCTCTTTCAGAAAATCTTTGACACTTTAGTCATGATAAGCACTTCTCCGAACACAAACTCAAGCATGCACATATTACTGTAATACATGCAGTTCAGTTCAATGACACTCTTTTCTCTTTTTCAGAGCTATTATGTTAAATTAAATAACACATGAAATTAATAAAGACAGCTACTTAAATACACATATGATAAACATGTTTTCATATACTTTGTGGGGCTTAAAGGCAAAAATGTGGAAGTTTGTATTTGTATATACAATAGGCTATTTTATGATAGCTTCTTTTAAAAATAAGCAGTAAAGCCTTTTTTTTTTAGAAAACCATAAAACAAAAAATTAAATCACAAAGCAGACCATGTAGACCCTCTTGGCTGTGTGCCAAGTATATTTATAGATATTTTGACCGTTTTATGACATTTAAGGTTAATTCAAACTGTTAAATGTCAACTTTTTTAATGTATAAATCAAAATGAATGCCATTTAGATTACATTTCTATTCTTTTTATAAATAGATTTATTAAGTTTTATTCATCTGTGACATCTAAGTAACACTTTCAAATACGATTCAATTTATTAACATAAGTCAACTACATTACATGATACATATAACATGAACTAACAATGAAAAATACTTCTAAGCATTTAATAGGCTAATTTAATGTTCATTTCAACATTTACTAATTACATTACTAATACATTTTTAAAATCTAAAATCTGTTAATATTATTTAATGGACTGTTTAATATCATTTAACACAAAACTAAAAGACAGTTGTATTTTAATTAAGTCAAGTCAAGTCACCTTCATTTATATAGCGCTTTTAACAATATAGATTGTTTCAAAGCAGCTTTACAGTGATAATAGGAAATTAAAGTAACAGAGATTGTTTTGGCTTTACAGCAGGTAAAGAATAAAGTAATTGTCCAGCTAAAATTAGTTTTGATTGATTCACTTCCGTTGCAAAGATCATTAGTTATTAACTTAGGGGGCGCTTACACGACACCGTTCTAACAGAAAACCCTTAACGCGATCCGGCCGCTCATTCGCACAACAACAGTGACTGGCGGCTCGAGAATGCAAACCTTGAAATAGGTTCCAAGTTGCAAGCGTTGAAAATTTTTGGAAAAAAAAGTTCTCTCTGCAAACTTCAGAAACGCAAACCTGTGAGAACGCTGACAGCGTGCACATGTGTATTACGTGTTTAGTCTATAGGTATGAGCGTTTGAATATATATGTGCACAGGCGTGTAGTCTTTCTTTACAAATTGACCTCAACAAATTACTTGTCTGGCCTTTTTAATTATTTATCGCTTAGCTTAGCCACGTGAACCGTAATTATTTTGACAGCGTTTTATCTGTACAGAGGTAAAGGGAAGGAGGCCTTCACAGAGGAGAGACTAGTTGACACTTCAGAACTGCGTTGTCGTCGTGTCTAGGCGCAGGTCCTTCATCAGATCTGGATCCGGTGGACTGCGGTAAACCTTGGGATAAACTGAGAGACTAATATTAGCGTAGTCATCCAGTTCTCTTACAAGAGGTTCTCTCGTACTGCGTAATATTTTACGCTATGGGGAAAACCTCTTTTCCGCAAGATATTGAAGCCAAAAATTATCCTTAATTTTGAAAATTAAAAAAATCGCCGAAATAGGCGTGGCCTTGACCTATAAATATAGCTTGACAGGCTGACACAAACTGATTTTCATCTCTTCAGCGAAGCTCTCGCATCGCTGGATCCAGAGTGAGAAGCCGCGCCGTTGAGATAACCCTTCTGCGGAACGAGCCTCTGAACCTGAAGCCGCTGGCCTTCACCTCGCCGCCTTCAGTTGCTGTACTTGCTACGGCATCTATATCCTTTACCTCTGCTGAGAGTGTTTGTTCGCCGTCGCAACTCACACTTCTCTATCCACTCTAAAAGAGCAAGGGTCTTTTTAAAGATGCCAAGTTTCTGCGGCTCGTGCCGAGCCACACTTAGCGATGGGGACCGCCATGTCATCTGCGTTTCCTGCCTGGGTGAGGATCATGCGGCTCTCACGCTCCAGGACGGCGGATGCCCTCACTGTGAGCTGATGCCTATAGTGACTCTGAGGACTCACCTGGCATCCTTCTCGGAGCCCGCACTTCTGCCCGCTGGAGCGCCGCACCGCAAGAAGCGCCGTGCTCAGCGCACCCCCGAGCCTTCTCCTGCCCGCCAAAGCTCACCGGTTCGCCGCCAGCTTCGCCGGGATCGCTCGAGTCGCTGACCGATGGACAACGGCCGTCGTCCGCCGCCGGTTCCGCCATTGAGATCGACGAAACAGCCGAGGCCTGTTCTATCCTGGCATCGGACAGTGAGGATTGGGCGAGCTCCGTGGACCTCCCCCCCACTGCCCGCGAGCCTTCTGGGAAACGGGCTGGCATCGAGTCAGTGCTGATGCGTCTGCTCTCTCAAGCAGTCGACAACCTTGCCCTCGAGTGGGAGGCGCCCGCACAACCTGCACGCAACCGACTGGACGGATGCTTCCTCAAGAAGGACCACGCCCCGTCACAGTCCAGACCCGCGCCTTTCCTTCCTGAGCTTCAGGAGGAAGTCGCGAAGTCTTGGAATGCCCCCTTCTCGGCTAGGATGCGTACCTCTGTCTCTGCAGCATTCTCCACTGTGGATGGTGTGAAAGATAGAGGGTACCTTTCTCTTCCTCCAGTGGAAGCAGCGGTCGCATCCCATCTCTGCCCGCCCTCTGCTGGACGACGTGCTCAGACGGTGCTACCCTCTAAAGCCTGCCGAATGACTTCCGCCATGCACGGTCACGCTTACACCGCCGCCGGGCAGGCGGTGTCAGCGTTACACACTATGGCCATATGTCTCAGAGCGAAAGGGGTGTATACAGCAGATATTTTCTGGTACCGATAAAAAGACGGGGGTCTCAGACCCATTCTAGATCTGCGACAGCTGAACAGAGTGCTTGTGAAGCGCCAGTTCAGAATGCTTACAACCAGGAAAATCCTCACGCAAGTTCACCAGGAGGACTGGTTATGTCAATAGATCTGAAAGACGCCTATTTCCAAATACAAATAGCGTCACGTCACAGGCGATTCTTGAGATTCGCCTTCGAGGGCCAGGCATATCAATACTATACATAAATACTATATCAATACTATACATACATAATTCACCAGGGCGGCATCAGGCCCCGAAACCTTTACGGGCTGACGGAACGCCTCCTGGTCTGGGCTCAGCACAACCTGCTTTCACTGAAAGCAGCACATGTGCCTGGTCACCTGAATCTGGGCCTGCAGTGTCCTTTGGATGTCAAAGCGCACTCCACGAGAGGCGTGGCCTCGTCATGGGCGTGGTCTTGCGGGATTACCTTGCAAGATATCTGTACGGCGGCAGGCTGGGCCTGGCCGTCTACATTTATAAGGTTTTATAACCTAGAGGTTCCCGCCTTACAGGCCAAGCTTCTGTCGGTCTAGAATTCAGCACTATCTGCCCTGCTGCGCCGGCGCAGAATGCTGAGTTTTGCTTGTGCATCGCTCACTGATCGATAGAACAGCTCCATGGGTATTAAAAACCTGTACTGCCACCCAGTTCAGGCTGAAAGCTTTCACCCTGGCTGCGTGGTGCACTATTAATATGGTTAGCTCCCGTGAAATGCTATTTATAGGGAATGACGCTTCTAGCCTCTCTTCCCTGACTCTCTGTGAGTCTATGGTGATTATGCACTATATGAGCCCCGGGCTTCTGCCCTTGGGACTTTGGTGTTGGATCCCAGTATGCACGGCGTGTTACACTGTGTTCCCCATAGCTTAAGATATTACGCAGTATGAGAGAACCTCTCGTAAGAGAACGTACTCGTTACTAACGTAACCTCGGTTCTCTCTAGAGAGGGAACGAGTACTGCGAATCTTGCCGTTCTTACAAGGCTCTGGATCGTTTCGGCGATGAAAACCAGTTTGTATCAGCCCATCGAGCTATATTTATAGGTCAAGGCCACGCCTACTTCAGCGGGACGTGACGTAATGGGCGCAAAGCGCCCCCATTGGATATAGCGTCATGCATGGCCTCTCTCGATAGGCTGCTGCTGGTGCCGCAGGTCAGCCAATAGGCACGCGAGACGTCTTGCCTATGCCTGCATGCTGCCGCAACGCGTTTTACATTGATTCAAAATTAAGGATAATTTTTGGCTTCAATATCTCGTGGAAAAGAGGTTTTCCCCATAGCGTAAAATATTACACAGTACTCGTTCCCTCTCTAGAGAGAACCGAGGTTACGTTAGTAACCGAGTACGTTTTTAATCAGCTTTTTATATATTAACTAACATTTGCAAAGATTAATAAATGGCTATTGCACCAAATGGACTGCTCATTGTTAGTTAATGTTTGTTAATGCATTAACTAATGGGATCTTATTGTAAAGTGTTACTGAAATTTCTCATCTGATTGTGATTGGTTGATCCTTGACTGCTGATTAATAAAAACTCTAGATCACATTTCCATAGGGGAGAATGCCTGGAAAAAGCTATCCATTATCTGTTTGTTATATACAATAAATTGAGAACTTTTTGAGCCAATCATCTGAGCAGTAAACGTCATGTGACTCACTTTGGAAAATAGATGATGTGTTTGACTTTTGAAATCGCATAGCCTACTTTCCTATCATATAGTTGGTGAAAACAGAATGTGACAAAAGTAGTAGCCTGTGTCCGAATTCACACTACTCTAGTCAAAAAGTACCCAGATGACCTACTTCTTAGGGCAAGATACTGAAGTTTGCACATGATGGATCCTATGAGGCCACAGAAGAAGATTTATGAATGACAGTGAAGTGAGCAACTGATGCTGACCGTGTAGGTCACATGAAAACGACAACATGAATAAGTAATTACTTAACGCCCACTAAAAAGGTACTTTACATATGAATAGTATGAATGTAATCCGCACATACTACATTCGCCATGTTGTCATTAGGGCTGGGCGATATGGACCAAAAGTCATATCCCGATATATTTTGGCTGAATATCGATATACGATATATATCCCGATATTTTTTTCGCAAAGTGAGAGCAAATGTTCAGTCAAAGTCAAAGCCAAATATAGTCTTCACTGTATAAATTATACATTGATTCGTATTAAAGCTACTATTAAAGTTCTCAGTCAAGAGCAGTGAGTGATTTCCTCTGTGTTTTTGTTGTTTTATTAACATTAAATAGATAGTTCTCCCAAAAATTTTAATTGTCATCATTTACCCCTTTTCCACCAAAAAAGAACGGGTTCGGAACTGGTGCTGGTTCAAAGTTGGTTCGGAGTTGGTTCAACTTGCGAACCTCCTCAGAACCTGTTTGTTTTTCCACTTCTAGAGCGCCCAGCGAACGACGTCGTTACGTCACTGTGTACGTCGCTTTACGTCTCAGCTAAAAACGCTTGCAAGTACAACATTACTTTGGGATTATCTCTAACTCGTGAACCAAGAAGGTTTTAAAAACAATTGAAATATGTAAGTCTTTTAATCTTTTCCTTTGACATGTAATCTTTTCTGATTAGTTATGTACACCTGTCTTGTCTTTTTTTTCTCTCCGTTTATTTGTTCTATTTTGTGACTGTTTTCTTCTTTGCTTACATAATGTTTTCAATAAAAAAAAAATAAAAAAAGCTAGAAACACTTGCGCCAACTTCAAGCATAACAATTACAATGGCGGACTACATCGTGTTTCTGCAAATGTTTCTCCTGGCTTTGCGGTCAGAAAAGATGTTTAGGACACATCTAAACCCGCCCCCAGCCCCCGACGTAAGCATTACGTGGTAAAAGAACGGTTCTCTGGTTCTAGTCCAGCAAAGAGTTGGTGCCGGTTTGGAACCAGTTTTCCTGGCCGAGAACCGGTTCTTTGGCTGTCGAAACACAAAGAACTGGTTCGCGCTCAGGCACCGGCTCCGAACCGGCTCTCAAACGCTTTGGTGGAAAAGGGGTTATTTACTCTCTCAAGTTGTTTTAAACCTGAATAAGTTTCTTTGTTCTGTTGAAGTTAATTGGAAGAATGTGGGTAACCAAACAGTTGATGTACCCCAGTGATTTCCATAGTATATTTTCCCTATGGAAGTCAATGGGGACCCACATTCTTCAAAATATCTTATTTTGTGTTCAGCACAAGAAATAAATTAATACAGGTTTGGAACAACATTACAGTGAATAAATAATGACAGAATTTTTATTTTTGGGCGAACTATACCTTTAAGGACAAGCAGCTGCATGTTTACTACTAGGGCTACTGTCTCTTTAAGACCTGTACGCGACGCTTCTATACACGCATTTGGCCTGTTCCTCTGTGTTAATATTTGATGTGAGTATTTGTCGCGTTGTACACTAATGCTGTTGTTGAGACGGAGGCGCCAGAACTGCTACTGATAGAATGCACAATATACTATATATTTCTACAAAAGCAGTCAGCAGCTTGCTTGGAGCAAGGATCATAGCGCAAATTTGAACTATATCGATATATGCGATATGGTCTAATTCCATATCACATTTAAAAATATATCGATATATTTTTTTATATCGATATATCGCCCAGCCCTAGTTGTCATTATCATGTGACCTACCAGTGTCAGTTACGTCGCTTCACTGTCATTCATAAATCCTCTCCTGTGGCCTCATGGGATACAATGAATCTCTCCAGAAGTAGGTCATCCGGGTACTTTTTGCCTACTCTTGAGTACTGTGAATTTGGACATACTTCTTTTGTCACATACTGTATTTCGCCTACAATTTAGAAGGGTAGGCCTATAATATATAGGCTAGTAAGATTTCGGATGGAGCCATAGATACTATATAGAATGTATTTTTTTTAGCGTACATAAAGTAATTACTTATTCAAAATGTGTACCTACTCAAGAGAATATGCGATTCACAGTCACAGTGGCTACCGGTGGATTTAAGGATTTGCTGCTTGCTGTCATGGAAAATGTTGAAAAGTTGAAAACGGAGCAATTAAATCTGACACTTTCTGATTCCCATAGTGACGCTCACACTGCGTTTGTTACATTATCACAGATTTAGTGGACTAGATGCAATATTTGTCAAAAGCACACACAAGTTTCAAATGTTTCCATGAAGCCACAGAAACACTTTTTATTCAGTTTATACTGCTTAATGCAGTGCCTATGAGAAGTGAGGTAGGCTATATATTTTTTATCAGTTTTATTTTGATAAACATGACACAGTATAGCATAAGATTACATGAAATGTGTTTTTTTACTGTTATATTGTTGATGGCATCGGCGCAGTCTCAAGTCGGACAAAATTTCGAACAGGCATGCACTGCTTAAAGTCAGACCATGATGGGTCTGCACAGCGCCACATGAAGTCAAACACACCTTATGGTATCATGACACTTGACCCTTGATATGATCAGAGATGAAACTGCCCTGAGTAGCTGCTCTGATTGCTGAAGGTCTGAGTGCTGATCCTCTGTGAGAGCCGACGAAAGCCTCCGGCCCGTGGCACGTATCTCCTGAACTTCTTCCCTCCAAAGATGTGGACGAGCGGGTTCAGACAGCAGTGGGAATACGCTAGAATATGAGTGATACTGTAGATAATTTCCCAAGCGTTTCCCATCTTGCTGAATACAGTGATGCCTAAAGACCTCAAGGAGACGAGGAAGAGGAAGATGTTATACGGCGCCCAGCAGATGAAGAATCCCACTGCGATGCTTAAGATGATACATAAAGCATGGTTTCTGTTTCTGATGTGGCTTTGATGGATGCTAAAACCCATCCGGGTGTAGCAGAACGCAATAACCAGGAATGGCAGCAGGAAAAAGAGAATTATCTGGGTGAAATATCCAAACGACTCCACAAACATTGAGTTGTAAATGGGAACGCAGAAGACGCCAGCATGACTTCCCACAGTTTCAGAGAAGATCATTTCAGGCAGGCTGAAGCCCACCGAGATCAACCACACCACCGCAGACGAGGCGTGTGTGTACAGTCTGCTTTTGCCGACAGATGAAGCGAACACCGGATGCACGACCGCCACATATCGATGGACAGTCATGATTGTGAGGAACATCATGTAACTGTAAAGGCCCAAGAAGATGCACCAGCTGAACAGCCTGCAGGCCAGTTTCCCGAAGATCCAGCCCCAGATGTGAGACGCGGTCCAGGGCACCAACGTGAAGGTGAAGATGAGGTCGGACACTGTGAGATGAAGGAGCAAGCAGTCCGCAGAGCTGCTCAAACCCACCTTCTTCAAGACCACCCAAAGCAAGAAGCTGTTTCCTGGTAGACTGATGCAGATGATGAGACTGTAGCAAAAGGCGCTGATCATCGCCAATGAAAAATTCTCTTCCTCTAATTTAATCAAAGGATAATCCACATTATCCGCATATGAGTAGTTCCAGTAATCATAGCTGAAATTATAGTCTTGGGGCAAAGCGTCTATATTCATCGTCTGTAAAAAAAGAGTACGTTTTACAAGAAAATACTACTAATACAGTCTTTTCTACTAAATTCTGTTTAATTAATACAATGCGTCACAATTTTGGAGTGAAAATTGTTTAAAAGCCATTTTTTTATTATAGAATGACAGCAACACAATTTGCAATATAAAAATATAAAAAAGTCTGGTCTGCCATTAATCTGATTATACTTATTTATTCTCTAATTTACTGTATGTCATGCTAATGCTGTTTTTTTTATTACATGAATCACAAAATTATACATTTATAATCTTTTTTTTACACAATTCTTTTCCATGCAATAACTATTTACAATGATCAAAAAGCACTATAAAGCTAACCTTTTACAGCTAATGTATATTACAAATCTTTTGAAGCCAGAAAACCCCCCCCACAGATTTTAGGAAAAAATACAAAATTAGTACTTATACAAAGTTATAGTTTGGAATGTGGCACATGAGTCATATGACCAATGCTATGGTACTATTTGAGAGACTAAATGACAGAATTTTTTATTTTTTGAATAAACATTCTCTTTAAAGCCACTAGTGAAGAATGCAAGTGAAGAGAGAAAGAAAGCAAGCTGTAAAACAAGAAATACCTTGATTGTTTGTGGTGATTGTTCCTTAAAATATTTGGCTTGTCTGTCATAGAGATACTGATGAAAACATACTTGTTCATGTTTCACCCTCCAGAACGTCCCGCCCACTCATTACCAACCAACTCATTAACAAACATCTTCTCTAACAGATACATTCATCTTAAAGTAAATCCCTGAACACAGTAGGGATAACACAAATAATGTCCACTATCACTCTTTACATTTCTAATACAGTGAAAGAGTGCAAAAATAAACATCTATACCAGGAGTTTTGCTCTTTCAAATATTATAAAATCTGAATAAAAAAAAATGTATAAAGAAACCTTTAAATAAACATCCATACGAGTTTTGCTCTAAAATGTATCTCCAGGAATAAATAAATTCATATATATATATATATATTACAGTTTACTTCATGATTATTCTAAATTCAGTTTTTTTTTAAATATTCTTTAAAAATATCAGTATATATTTTTTATATGTCTATGAAGTCATTTTCAGGGGAAAAAGCAAGATTTGTTTTAAATGAAACTAAATGTACTAAAATGTTTCTTTGGAAATAAATAAATTCATCATGTTTGCAAGTCTCCATTTTTATATTGTGTTCAGCTCTGTGGCGTTTGTTTGTCTCACGTCACAGTTTTCAACAGCTCCATTTGTGTACGGATGAATCCTGGAGTCGCTGGGATCCGTGGGTCCTCTGTAGGGCCCCGACTGCCTGAGCTCAGGAGAGCAGAACAAAAAGCTGGACAAGAGATTTCTGTACTTCCCTCTGAGAATATACAGCGCTGGGTTTACGCAGCAGTGAGAAAATGCCATAATTCTGCAGACGACAAACGCAATATGCAGCTGGTAATGTTTGCAGTGATCAAATTCATAGATGGACATCAACACGATGATGATATGATAGGGACCCCAGCATATAAAGAAAGCTATAACAATAAACAGCACCAATATCACAGTCCTGTATTTCTGCCTGGTCGACGTTGACATGAGAGTTATAATGATTTTGGTATAACAGAAAACAATGAGGGCAAATGGGACGAGGAACAGCAGAATGAGTTGTGAAAAATATCCCACACTATCATCAACCGTATTTGTGCTTCTACAAGCATAAGTGTTGAAATGGTCTTTTTCTGCCTTTGAGGCTATTGAATCTCTCAAGCAAGCAATCAAACTTATGATCCATGCACCAACACAGGCAACTTTTGCACATTTGAGCCTTCGACTCCGTGTCAGCCAAAAACTTCTCACCACCACGACAACAAAGCGGTCGAGGGTCATGGCTGTGAGAAGAATAAGACTTCCGTAGATTCCCACAAAATAGGCCCCAGTCATGATCTTGCAGGCGACGTCACCAAAAACCCAGTGATGAAGAAATTCCACACACCAGAAAGGCAACGTCAGTGTGAACAGAAGATCGAAAAGTGCCAAACAGAACATGAAAAGGTTGGTGACCCTTTTCAAGTCTTCGTAGCAAGTGAGTGCACACATGAGAAAGCCATTTCCAAGGATGCTAAGGCAGAAGACCGTGGCGTAGCAGATGGCTGTGGTCTTTTTATAGTCATCAACTTCACACATTTTGATTAACCCATTGTCAGTCCCGTTGTAGTCATAATAGTAATCAGAATCATAGCTGCTGGTTGAGTTGTTGCTGCTGCTGGTCGAGTTGGACGGATCCATCTAGCACGAATATAAATGAGTATTTTACAACACTGTGCAATTTTTCATTTCAATACATTTCAAATCAAACTATTACAGTCATGCACAATCAAAAAGCTATGCAACTGTTTCTTGCATCTTCAGTATATCAAGAATGAAAGAACACGAAATGCCTACCTCAAGGTTTGTATTTGACCGGGTTGAATAACTTCTAAAGGAAAAATGTCTAAGTGACAATAGAGATCACACTTTTGTGTAGTCATTTCCTTTTGCTAATGCGAGCAGTTTCACAATGAATAAGTGTGTGGCTTGGCATTGAAGCATGTGTTCTGGGAAGTTTAAAACACTCTTGGTTTACAGATAGATTGGTCTACAGATCCTAATACACTGTAAAACAAATTTTTTTCAAAGTTGTGAATAAAACAATTTTTGGAGTACAAGAAAATACTATTTCAGTCTTTCAAAATTTCACATTTAATTCAATGTGTTACATGCCATATCTTTGTTTTTGTTTATTACTAATAATTTCTGGGTGAAAATTGTTTTTACACCATTTTTTCGCCCCAGTGTATTTATGCTGACATTTTTGTGAATTGAAGCGATTCCAGTTTCTTAATCCTTTTCCTTGAAGCGTATAAATACTTGGGAGGGAAATGGAGTTGCATTGCCTTTTTTTATTGAGATAATTTCAATAATTTTTTAAACAGTTCTTGCGAAAGGTAGGACTTTTAGTGAGTTTTCACAATCTTTTTCATAAGCAGCATAATGCTTTCCAAATACTGGTTTTTAATTTTTTTTATAAATATTTTGGGAATGCAATTGCATTTTAAAAATGCTTTTACATTAAGATAATTTCTATAATATAACCAGGAATATAACTAATTAAATGTAACTTACATAATTACTAATTTCACTAATGATGTTTAAAAAATACTATTGACAAAATGCTGTACTGTACTAACTGTACACATATATTGTATCTTTAAGACATTGTCACTAGTCACTTATTTGTCGGTTTTGTTGGAATACATGTAGCCTGTTATCTTGCCATTATCAGTGCCATTCTCTATCAGATGAGATACAGCAACATGCTGTAGTTCAGGGCACATTTACACGACAACGATGTACAAAAAATGGAAACGTTTTTCTTTTGCGTTTTTTTGCATACAGACGACAATGTTGTCAAAACAATCCAAGCTCAAAAGGGTTCACGAAAACGACTAAACAACTATGTATTATGCATGCCAGGCCAGTAGATGGCGATGTCACATTGTAAAGAAACACTACGGCGCCTACAGACTGAACACGTGGCATGTGCATGACTTCACCGTTTTCACAAATTCACGTTTTATCATTTTCAAAAATTTATCGTATAAACGGCCATAGACCAGTAAGAGCTGTGTGTGTAAACTTCACTCCCCTGGCCTCAAAGCGCGAACTAGCGGCTGCGGTCTTTAACTTCCTTGTTTGCGTGCCCATCTCACACACCAGAGACCCTGGTTTGAATCCCGCTTGGAGCAGGTCGAGTAGAACCAATTAAAGTTGGCCCCGTGACCCAGATGAAGGTGAGTGTTACTGTCGTAGGCCAGTAAGAGCTGTCTGTGTAAACTTCACTCCCCTGGCCTCAAGAGGTGCTTTAGAGGCTGCGGCCTTTAGCAACCTTGTTAGCGTGCCTGACTCCCATACCAGAGACCCTGGTTTGAATCTCACTCAGAGTGAGTCGGACCAGTTACACTTAGTCACATTGCTTTGCTGCTTTGTCATCCCCGAAACAGCTACATCTGCTTTTTGACCAGTGGCAGACAGGGAAGCCATGGGGAAACTCGTATAAAAACCGTCATCATTTTGCGATTCTGTTTGAAGTTGCTAATGGCACAGACGTGACACACTACACACAAAAGACATTGGACTATTAGTCTGGACAACTCATTAACAACTCTGCATTGTATATCCATATTAGAGCACACACAATAAGGTAGAGTATATGCCCCCCAGGAAAGTTTACAATTGTCATTTGTTTTTTCCTGGACATATAACCAAAACTTATACCAAGGGATCACACTAAATCTGCTAACCACATATGACTGCTAGTGTCAAAGCTGTGGTGAACTGAAACATAGATCATATAACTGCTGAATGTAGTGAAAACAACAATGTTGTTAGGTCATATTTATTTTTATTCTTTTTTGACACAGCACATTATAGACAGAAAAGGCCCATGGACATTCTGCAGCGATATATGCACATGCTTTCAAAAAAATTTACCTTTAAAAGAACAGTATTAAACAATACACAATAATGTTAATCAAGTTAAGCATTATCTGTAGATGTATCAATTCATGAACTTAATTACAGAAGAATCTGATTCATTAATTTATTTCATTATTTTAATATAATCTTATTGGGAAAATATTTCATTTTTCAAAGTTACTTGCAGAAAACACGCAAAGAAACCCAAGTTTGAGACCACAGCTAACATGAAATCATTTTACATTGCATTAATTTAGTTACAAAACAGAACTCACGCTATATTTGCATAATTTTAAGACCATGTATAGGGTTAGGTTAGTCCACTGAAAATATTTTACCCAAGGTGGCAGAACATCCTGACAGGTGTTTCCTGACAAAATGTGCATAGGTTATACACCTGCCCAGGTTTTTTTCATGCTCAATGTATTCATGGGTTTTTAATTTACATATTTTTACTTCAAACAGTTGAAGCCAAAGCTTAGAAATGGTGATTTGGGACCCCTGACATAGATCATAGAACCACTGAGATACTGGCAGAGGATGTGGTTGGTTGTAGTTCATTTTTATTTTTTGTGGCTCATAAATGCCATTTGTGACAGAAGTGCAGGAAAATATTTATTGCACATGTTTTCAAAAACATTAATAAATCAGAACATTGAAGGATAAATTATAAAATTCACTTAATTTGAGTTTGTAGAAATTGTAAAAGTGGACAAATTGCATAGGTTATGCAATTAATTTTTTTAAATCACTTATTATTTTTGTTAGTAAAGCTATTTAATGTTAATAAATCTAGGAAAATGTGAATTATGTGAAACATTTAAGGCTGGAAACTTACGCTGCTATTTTGAAACAATAATCAGACAATAAAACAACAATAAAAAGGCAGTTGAAGGATGACGTGTATAATTCAAATATTTATCTGACTCCAATATAATTAATCTGACTCCATTAAAGTTGTTGTTACTGTGCAGACAAGCCAGTAAAAACCTTTCTTATATAGTATGAGGTTATGCACCGGTGTGCTGGAGTGGCACGGTTGAAGCCTTTCTCCTCAACAGTTACCTTTTCTTCTTAGCCTGAGCAAAGCATTGTTAAACATGAGTGTAATACCAACACTGAAACCGAGCGACAGGAAACCAAAAGATGAGACAAATGGGTGGTGATCAAGAGGGGGAGAAGAACATTATTCTCCTCAATTCATGTTTAACCAATAGTACCTAGATTGTACATTAGGATACTTTAATATCTCTATTATGTTCACCAGCATTAATTTCAGTTTATAAGCTGTTAGATGAGACCAAACATGGCATAGTTACATATTAGAACACACTAGTAAATAAATAGTATGTAGTTGAAAGCATATGTCCTGTGAAGCAAATGGTACAGACGTATCATTGAGGAACAAATGACTCTTTCTCTCTCGACAGAATCATCCTGTGTCTGGAGTGTCCAAACAGTCCTCGATCAGCATATTGATGAAATCCCTTGCACTAGGCATTGGCATATTGAAGGCCATTGTGCCACGTTTAATTCACATGCCTTTAAAAGGCTTTTTGAAGTACTAGGGCATTAACGAGTTCTGCCCATATTTGCTCAGCCCAAAAAACACATGCATAATGACAAATGCATTTGTGATCACAGCTAACATGTTTACTATGTACACCCCATATTAGTTCATCATTTGTTGCATCAAGTATGAATGTATAAAAAAAAGAATATATACAATGCAAATGAATTTAACAGAGTAAATGTATATAAATATACTCTTGTAAAATTGCATCCGATTTTGATAGCTTTTTTACATGCAGTTTTAGTAATATAATTAGTTTAAAGGTTTGTTCAATTGCAGTACATTATACTTTACATTGCATTCATTTTGTTGCTGAAAATGAGTTGTAAACTCATCGTTTTGGAGTTATTCTTAAGCATAAATTGCTAATACATTGATATTTCTTCACCGTTGGAGTAAATAAGCCTGCTGTGTCGATTCTGAGGCTCACTGCTCTTCTTACGGAAAGTCCATAACATTTTCTTCAAGTGGTTTCTGAATTTTATGCCCATAAAAACATAAAACACAGGATTTAGGCAGCAGTGTGAGAAAGCCACCATGCGAGAAATGTACATCCAATAGTCGACAGTTTTACTGACCTCACACTCATTAAAAGGAGAGATTCCCCACGCAATCAGAGAGTCCAGAAATATGGCCACGTTGTACGGCCCCCATCCTAAGAAAAAAAACACCACTATGAAGAGGATGAGCTGAACGGTCTTCTTACGAGTGTGAGATGTTGGTCGAAGCAGCCGTGTAAGGATCACAGTGTAGCAAAAAGCAATGATCACAAATGCGACAACAAAAAAGAAATTTTGCAAGTATACAGTTTGAAGCTTCCAGTTAATTTCACCCACAAAATCACAAAGCTGCACTGTTATTGTTTCAGTAGAGCTGTCCACAACGGAGTTGAACATGGCTTGTGGGATGGCAGCACAAAAACTGATGATCCAGATGACAATTGAGGTGGCGTAGCAGTGCAGGCTCTTCCGAGACATGACCACCGACATGGGGTGAACCACGGCCATGTAACGATGGACAGTCAAAACTGTCAGGAAGATGATGCTGCTGTAATATCCTGTGTAGAACACGTAGTTAATTGCTTTGCAAGCAGGATCTCCAAGAGTCCAGCCATACATGTAGTAGTAGGCCCAGAACGGCAGGCCAATGGTAAAAATCAGATCAGAGAGAGCTAGATTCAACAGGAATGTGTTGGTGAGGGATTTCAGGTTTTCATACTTCACAAGGACGTAGAGGACCAATGTGTTTCCCACACAGCTGAACAGAACAATGATGATAAAAAAGATTGGTGTGACGGCTCTTCCAAATTGGTCAACTTTTGTCTTGTTACAGATTTCGTCTCCGGTGACATTATCAGGATAATAGTAGTCATCATCGTCATACATTTCAGGCTGACTTTTATTTATTGATTGGGCTGCCATCTTGATGCACAGTGTAAAAAAAAGAAGGTGATATTTAGGTTAATACAAAAATAAGGTGATGATAGACCCTCTGAAAGGAGTAAAACATGGACCTGAAGAATAAAGAAATCGTTTGTTTTTCTTGTCTGTTTAACTGAAATTTGTGTAGATAAAGATTGACCACTAATGTAAAATTTAAAAGGTTTAAATATAGCCTAGTGTAACTGATCACAATGAGTCAAATATAATTAGCTATTTTGAGAAATTATTAATGATTGCATTGATAATTATTGCAAATGTTCATTAACATGCACTTCAGAAATATGGAAAGATGAGTTATATCACTTACCTTTATGAAATTCTACAGAGAAAACTTTAATGGAACAGGTGATGGCAGGCTGAGCGAGTGTGGTTCGTAAAGTGTGGAGTTACCTAAAAACTATGAAACTCTCTGAATACTTATTTGTTCCTATTAGAGTATCAGTAAAAAGTACAACCCACCTAATAAATGATGCTCAGATCCCCTATCCTCAACCCCAATAGGCACATGCCCTATTTTCTGTTCCTATTCATTTGCAAGATCCAGAGAGGCCTTGCCATTTGACAAAAATGGACTTGAATCCAGAAAAATTAATCAAAATAAATCACATTGAGTTGACCAATAGGCCTATATATTAAATATAGATTATGTTGAACACAGACTTGGCAACGAATTAACTTACTTTTGCTATCATCTCTTTTTATGAAGCACCTGCTAATAAAGGACTCTAAAAAAGCAATCGATAAAACTAACAGTTAATGGTTGGTTTTGATCTTTCAATCCGTGTTAAATGTATCTGGTCAAACAGTAACACTCATATTGTAACATATTTGTTAACACCTGAGTTTGTGTTTTTGATGATGCGTTCATTACTGACAGTGCTTGAAGTGGGAAAATAAAGGTGCCGGCACTCTCTTGCATTGGCAAATCATGACATTTGAGATTTCATCATCACATGACTACTTGTTTAACTGCGCTTTCTTTTATTATCGTGCAACCAAACTTGGTGCGTTTTCGCCTCTGATTGGATCAGCGTACTGTCAGTCAATCTAAGGAACCGTTCCCTTGCAGCAGGGTTGTATCTACTGTAAACACTCGATGAGGAGGATCATCTTTCTTTATGAAGTATGTCTTTATTTACGTCTATATATCATTATTTACATCGGTTTATCTTATATACATATTTATCCTGACGATTAAAAGTTAACTGTTCTGGTAGAAAAGTGACTTAAACGACATATACGCTGTTCAGAAGTTGTAAAGTTCAGCAGGTGCGTTAGTCTCCACAGTTTCAATTAAAGATTAAAAATAATTTTAGCTTTTTAATCATGGTTGTCATAATATATTATCTAAGGGTTTGTGAATTATGGAACTTATCCACGTTTAAAAATAAATGTAAAACTGTCTAATCCACATGCATAACTCACGAATAGGCTAACGTTAACGTTACATTAATTATTCTATTGCTCTTATGTTATAGGCCGAAAGTAAAAGTATAATAACATATGATGTTTTTTATGACATCGTATACTATCATAAACAGTTTGAGATTTACTGTTTTATGGTTGTCTTTATTCTTTAAGTAAAACCCTGTTTTTTCTTTTGTTTTACAGGCATAATGTTGACTTTATGAACCATCCACACTAACATATTCAGCCCACCATGAGTACAGTGGGAGAAAACCAGCTGCAGAGAATAATCAGAGATCTGCATGGTAAAATCTATGTCTCTCCCTCATACCCTCAGTGTGATTTATTGCATGTGAGCACAGTCATGTGAACTGAGATCATCTTGACACTGTGATTGGCCGAGAAATGACAAAGCTTATACTAGAGACACCACATTATTTCCCCACATAATTCGTATTCTCATAGGTATTCAGCAAGCACGTTATCTGTGCAGTGTTGAAATTATCATCTGTGAAATTCGCTTCATTGGTGTTTATTTATTAATATAATGTTTCTCATTACTGTGAGGTGCAATTAATTGTTCAAGGTCTCACCATAATGGAAAGCCTAAAATATCAAGAAAATATAAATAATATGTGGTAATTCATGGAAATCCTAATGTTACTGAAATTTAGAACTAGTTACTTAACTCAAACATCATGCATTCTCTTATAAAATGGAACAATAGGCTATATAACAATCAGGGCTTGACATTAACTTTTTTGCTCACCAGCTACTGTGGCAAGTGGTTTTTCAAAGTTATAGCCACTCAGCATTTTCATTAGTCACATTTTTGACGTCGATACCATGTGGAAAAAATTCCTTATAGATATTTTTTATATTATCTCATAATTGGGCAGCAGGTATATTAGGCTATCACGTTAATACCTGACACACTGATCCATTATACTGTTACACACGCATTTTCTTTCTCTACTGTTTAAGTTCACTTTAACCATAACTGACAGTTTACGTTAATACTCACCAAGACCAGCATTTTGAGATTAATTTGTGTGTATTTGACTGTTTAAGCGCAATTAAAAAAAGAACTCGGTTTAGTACTGAGAGGCGGCTTTATGTGTGCGCACTTTGGGTGTGAGCACATAATCTGCAGGAATGAGTCAAATTATGTGCAATATGCGTTATCCCACGTCAAAGTTCAAACGCTTAACATCAACAATATTCATCCGCAGCGAATGAAACGAGTGAGTGAGGAGAGGCGGGTTGTGTGTCACTCGCTGTCGGAGAGATGATGAGAGAGAGAGAGAAAGAGCAGCTGGTATCGTCTATCGATTCAGCGGAAAATTAGTGTTGGAGGCGTTTCAGATATTTCAGTATCGATATATTATGTATTGAAAGATCTATATTTTTGACAAAAATGTTTGTATTATCATTTTCAACCCGCCAAGGTGGCTAGTAAAAGTGACTGTGTTACACGCAACATCTGAAATTAATGTCAACATTAATTTATGTCAACATTAACAATGTCAAATTAATACATAACAATATATATAACTCTTTATGTAACTTCATGTGTTTGAATGTAAATTGCACTACACCTGCAGATGCAGTTTCTGAGTTGAGCAAAGAACATTGTGATACTGGAGAGCCCATCACTGATGACAGTTCCAGTCTTCACAAGTTCTGCTATAAACTGGAGTACCTACTGCAAGTATGGCACAGTTTTTAAAGTTGTTTTACATTTAATGCTTGAGAGATTTCTTTATTCATCATGAACTCTGTCTTGAAGTTAAAACGTAAGGCCGCATGGAATCTGCACCTACAGAATTCATCAGAAATTTCAACAGAATTCAACTGGTTGTAATTCACAAAGTTCTACACATCTCTGAACCATCTATGTATTGTTCATGTATTGGATTTAAATATTATCTACCAATAATAGTGGAGGACCTTCAGCTCTGTTTAACTTAATTTTTTTTTTTTTTACTATTTTCAAATAAGGGTCTGATCATTTCATCCATACTCATTTCTCCCTATAATGAGTCAGAGGACATAATTAAATTGATTAATTTTATAGCATTTAAAAAAAAATTAGTTACATTAATACAATTGGAATTAATGTTCTGAATTTAAATTCTCAATAATTCTCAATTATATATACTATTATAGTATTTAATGTTTTGAATTCTTTTATTATTTATATTTTTTATTTTAGTTAAAGTTTTTGTAATTTTCTTATGCGCTATGTCGTTTTTATTATGTTCTTTCCCCCCTGTATAGCCCCCCCCCCCCCCCCCCCCACAGTTTTAGTAATTATAGTACTTCAACTTCAACTTATTTTATTTCAGTTATTTGCCAAAGCAGCATTTCTCATTTTTGTTTATGTTTTTATTGTAATATTTATATTTTATTTCAGCTTTATTTCAATTACCGAAATCATATTTGAATAGTTACAGTTTTAGGTTTAGTTAAGAAGAACAAAACTGATTTGACAACCTAGTCAATAATTTTTAGCCTAATAATCTTTTTTTAAAATCCGGCAATAATTTATATCCATTCCACAGATTTTCGCCCACAATCAGTGCAGGAAGTGTGGAACAAGTTTGCAGATTCTGGTGATACTAGTTGTAACTTGAGCAAAAGTGGAATGTCATGTAGAATGTAGTTGTTACACCTAAACAAGATTATTGTAGGTCTTAACATGACGTTCTATGGTGACCTGAAAGATTGGTGATCTCTGCATTCATATTCAACCAAAAAGTCATGTTTAGAGTTATTGCTTTGAGATTAACCTGTTGACCGTTTTGTCCAGTTTGACCAGAAAGAGAGGACCACATTTCTGGGCAGCAGGAAAGACTACTGGGACTATTTCTGTGACTGCTTGTCCAAGATTAAAGGAGCTAATGACGGGATTCGCTTTGTCAAATCAATCCCCGAGGTAATCCACTGCACAAGCCCACGGCTCTGCAGGAAAACACATCTCTTCAGCCAGTGCGTGTTTGGCTCTCATTTCTCTTTCACAGTTTCATGTCACTGTTTTTCTGACATTTTATATATACATCTTTTTTTATCTCCACCTCTCCGGAGGGTTTCAAGAAGGAAGTAGTGACACTCAGCCTCAGGTTGGTCATGTGCTCTAGGTGTTCAACTAGCAGCAGTGGCTCTTGCAAATATTATTGTTTTGTTCATTTACATTGTACATTATACACATAGGTAGGTGAATTTTAGTGCTGTTTTTTAAGGCATGCATAACTATTACTATTACTTTGGGTTAGAACGAAACCACTAAGCTTAAGAATTAAACTTTGGCACACAACTCAACTCATACCTTAAATCACGCAGCTTGCAGTGGAGAGGTTAGCTATTACTTTTTTTAAGGGATCAGACTTAATTTATCAGCTGGTTGGACAAAAATTAGGTGGAAAAATCATTGAAGGAGGGACCTGAGCCTTATCTTGGGACCAGAATATTATTACTATTTTGACCAATTTTGGATCTAAGCAGCAATTACCCTGGCTCCAGTATGCAACCACTAGTACACCCTAGAAACCAGTTAGCAACATCCTAGCAATCTCCCACAACATACACTGAAACTTCAGGCGTATATGTATTGTATTCTCGCACTCATTCCTGTACATTTTTTTCAGTAGTAGGCTTTAGTGAGTTGTTATCATTCTCTTTGTGTACAGTTCCCAACATAATCATTTCAAGACACTAACCTGTTTTACTCACAGTTTGAAATTTAAAAGATTATTTGGACATTTTCCTTTTTTTTCTCCTTTGAAGATCAACTTTCACTAATACATACAATTCCTTTGCCACTGATATGCAGGTTTATGTGAGTCTTGAATCCAGAACCAATCCAGAAATCCAGCATCAACTGTAGTAGTGTAACGTTTCCATCTGGTGTCCTTATGCTCTTTGGTCACCCACTGTAATCCTCCATCTGTTCTCCTGACCATACTGTACCAGAGACAGACACTGTTTGTTTAGAATGGCATATTACCATACTATTCATACAATAATTTCAGTTTGGAGTGTGTGTACTACACACATTTTCTGTATACATGGAATACCCAGAGGTCCTATTACTACTTTTGCCAAATTGTGCAGAATACAACCAGAGCACACTGCACACATAGTGTATCCTACTATGCAGTGCACTCAGCTTGACCTTTCATCTCTAGTGTGCCAGACCAGCAGAAAGCAATATGGAACATGATTGGACTGCCAAAAGTTTTGTTTTATTTGTAAATGCTAAAAAGGAATAAGAAATGCAAAATAATAAATTTTAAATTTTAAAGTGCCCCTATTATGCCACTTTAAAGGTTCCTAATGTTGTTTTGGACTATATATATATATTGCATCATACTACACATATATATATATATATATATATATGTATATATGTGTAGTATGATCCCATTTTATAATATGTAGGCTATTATGCACAACATTAAAAATACAAACCATGCCGTTTTTATTTTACCACATGTAAATAAGAGGCTGCATTAATTATTTCTGCTAATTTACATATTTTTTAAATTAAGTTACATGCTTTTGAGATAAAATGCAAGAATATAAGAACCATTTTGAATATGGCATACGCACGTCTAGCTTCCTATTTTATAAATGATAATTAAATAATAAATAGAACATTATTTTATTAAATTAAATATGAATTTATTTTTATTATTCCATAATATGACATTTTGTTTACAGCAAACAATCATGCGACTGACCACGTGAGCAGCGCGTTCGTAGAATTACAAAACTCACTCCTACACCATCGAAAAATCGCCATCTGAATGCATGAGTTTTATCATCGAGGTGATATGCAAATTAATTTTTTTCAGACTTTTACATGAGAAACAATTACAGTCCGAATAGGGCTTGTATATTGTGTTCAATTAACATAAAACATCTGTGATAATCTGTTGCCCAAATATTTTATTTAATGTAGCCTAATGTTGAATTGCATTGCGTGTTAAATTAATATAAACCCATGAGGCAAGAAAAAGCATATTCATAAATCTTAAAGGTGCTTTGTGTAATATTTAGGATCTGTTGACAGAAATGCAATATCACACATAACTATGTTTTTTAGTGGGGTATAAAGACCTTACATAATGAACCGCTATGTTTTATTACCTTAGAATGAGACATTTCTATCTACATACACCGCGACATGTCTCTACAGTGGCTCTAAACGGACAAGCGCGTTTCGTCAATGTTGTTCTTTGTGCAAAGAAGCTAGCTTAAGTCAGCGAATAAAACACTGACACATTAATGAAATAGTAACAATAATATTCGCAGTAACATATCCTTTTATTGAATAACTAAGTAAACCTAATTTCTTAATTTATCTTTGTAAAGAAAACTCATTGCTTAACTGGCTACTCTCTGCTGTCTCAGACGACGACTTATTTTCCTGTCAGCCACCGTAACTTTTGTTGAGTGCAATTCACAACCTCACCACTAGATGCCGCTAAAAAAATACACAGTGCACCTTTAAAACTTCTGCTTACATGAGAGCCTAAAGGCAGGCATACACTGTGTGATTTCAGCAAGGTACCTACTCACACTGAACGAGTAGATCGCATGCGATGTAAAGCTAAAGCTCAGGATTTATGTGCTCACACTATACGGTCCGAACGTCAAGCTGCGAAGTGACTGCTCACACTATACGTGTGAAATATGTGCGATAAACCCCCGTGCCGGGTTGCGCCTAAAGATGATATCCAGATATTGTCAAAACAAGCATTAGCTATCAATATTAAGATAATTTAGCATTTCCAATTTATGTATTACATTATTATTAGTATTATTGTATCATTAGTATTATTAGTATTAGTTTATGTATTTAATCTCACTTTAGTAGCCGATATCTTTGCTGCTGACCTTCGATGATCCAATTCAACCATACCAATAAGCCAAAACGACTTTAGATAAACAGCACATTTGTGTTTAATTTTTTTAATTTTTATTGCTGAAGTAAGAGTGTTGAACTTTCTTTTCCTGCATCCTATTCTTCTTCCTGCAATCCAGAATAGCAGCACAGCTGAAAGGTTTGTTTGAGCTGCGCCCTCTTCTGTACAGCCGTGAATCTGCATTTCCTTCAGCCTGAGACTTATTCATTTCACTTTTGGTGCGAAAGGGCCTTTACATATGCCAAAAAATATAACTTTTTTGTTATTCTAAAACAAACAAGCAAGCCCAGCCCAGCCCAGAAAAAGTAACGCAACACAATACTTTCCATAAAAAGTTACAAGTTCATATAGTTACTTTTTTAGAGAGCATTCCCCAACACTGATGAAGTTTCGGCAGGTCAGAATCCATTCTTTCTTTTAGGAGACAACTCACTTTATTTTCATGCACTTTAATCTTTAAAACTTTGAAGACCTTTTAGCTATTTCACATTGATTGAAAGGTAATATTCGAAAAAGCATAATAGGAGCACTTTAAAAATGATCTATAATGTAGTGATCTTTGTTTTTTAAGCAGATAATCTGTACACTGACCTTTGAACTAAGTAATATTGTTTCTTTTCAAATGTTTGTCAGGTGTTGTTACACTGTAAAAAAATATTTTTCAAAGTTAAATAAAATAGTTTATTGGAGTTTTTTTTTATAAGAACATACAATTTCAGTCTTTTTACTTCAATGTTTCACATTTAATGCAGAGTAATCTTTGTAATAGTTTATTATATTTCTAAGTGTTTCTACACCAAATTTGTTTTCAGTATAAAAATTCAGTATAAAATCTGTGATTTTAAAACATGTATATCTATTTTTGTCAAATGCAATCTCTTTGTATTTTTTTGTGTGAATTTAGCTGAAGACGTCATTGGGGAAAGGGCGGGCTTTCATCCGCTACTGTCTGGTGCACCAAAGGCTGGCAGACACTCTTCAGCAATGTCTTATGAACTACAAAATCACATGGTAATGTGTTCACCAATAATTTGACCATCTTATTGGGAACTTCTCTTAAAGGGGGGATGAAACACTCAGTTTCAGTCAATATCATGTTAATCTTGAGTACCTATAGAGTAGTATTGCATCCTTTATATCTCCAAAAAGTCTTTAGTTTTATTATATTTATAAAAGAAAGAAAGGCTGTACCGAGTCTTTCCGGAAAAAAACGAGCGGGTGTGGGCGGAGCTAAATAATCACGAGCGCGCAAAGCTTTTGCGTTGAAAGCGTCTGGAAGCTGTGACATCCCAAAACAAACCATGGCTAACAATCAGATTCAGCCATACATTTTTGATCCCGAATTAGATCCCGTGAGATGGGCAGTGAAATGGGGGGAAAACACATGGTCTCGAGAGTTTTTTTAAAAGTAGAAATGATTTGAACTTGAGCGCATTGTTTTTATAACACCATGTCATGCGCGAGTTTACAACATTTGTGTGTTTACTCGTGGTTTATGAGGACATGATTTGGTTTTACAATAAACAAACAGACACCTACAGTGGCCAGCTAAACAAATTTATTTAAACACACACACAATACATTGCATGCTCCATAGATACATTAACTATATGTGATCATGTTGTTTACTTGCTGTGCTTACACGCCGATAGTTAACAACACACAGACATTTGAAGCAGTTTTACCGCCTGCGGTTCCAACGCACGACCGTGAACCTTTATCGTTGGGACTGCTCCATCCTTAAGTAGGCCTGACCCCTAACCCCTAAAATCCACTGGATCCGTCTACGGCGCGGAACGTCAGCGCCACGTTTTTGATGGGTCCCTAGCTCAGCGTCAAAGTCCACTGGAAGCGTCTCAGACGCGTTTCAGCAGCGGAGCGTTGGTCTCCACAGGGTGTTTTATTTTGAAAATCGACCAGATCCTCTATGCCGTTCTGTGTCTGACTTCCTTCCCGGTACGATGTGCTCTGTGCTGCTTGACCAAGGGGGTAATCCATCAGCTGGAAGTTGAAGCCTCGAAGGGGAGAAGCCCATAGATAATGAGTCCATAAAAGCAACGGGACAAAATATTTCAACAACGTTTTTGGGGAATTAGAAATAATTCGGTATGTGGCAAGTGAATACATATGAAGTGATTAACGTTGGCAATTTTCACGCACAGCTACTAGAAGATTTACGTCTGTCAGACAGGTTGCTCACGTCATCAAGCTTAGTTTGAGTCGGTTTGAGTCTGCGCGTCAGGAACGGAAGTGCTCAAAAATCGCTAAAAATGGGGTTCAACTGTCTCAACTGAGTTCCAATGAGATGGCTCTGTCCACTTCTTATACTGTCTATGTGATTGACGCGGCAAGCGGCGAAAATAGACCTGCTACCGATTCTCTGCGGAGCGTAGCGGAGCTGGTGCGTCCGCAGCTGGTGGACTTAAGAGCATTGACTATAATGGCCGCGATTACCTCCGGCATCCGGAGGTATGCTGGCGTTCCGCGCCGTAGACGGATCCAGTGGATTTTAGGGGTTAGACGATCTGCAAAAGCCGAGCACAGCACTTTGATGGGCATACTGCTTTCGCTCTCTCGCTCTAGGCTACAGGTGCGCGCGCGCCCTTCCGGGAGAAGTGCCCTTAGGATCCGTATAAGGAAATTCCGGCGCATCTGACGTCACACACGCCCATACTCTTGTGACAAACCGGAATGAGTATTTGTGGCACAGAAATACTCCATCAAACATACAACATAATTTTTTTAACTTTGTCCATGTTTAGCATGGGAATCCAACTCTTTAACAGTGTAAAAAACTCACTATGCATGAAATAGCATTTCACCCCCCCCTTTAAAGGAACACTCCACCGTTTTTTGAAATTGGGGTTATTCACCGTCTCCCCTACATGTAGTCTACTTTTAAACAAAACAATTAAAAACTAAAAGAAATTGGCTACTCTCTGCTTATGTAGGCTAATTCGTATGAAGTGTGCATTTCTCTCTATAGGCTCTATAGACGCGTTCACTACTGCGTCAACTTTATCTTTGCAGCCGATACTGACATAGAAAACGTTAGTTTATTAATAAACAATTCAAATGTTTCATGCATAATCATTACTTTTGCCGGTTCTTTGTGGCAAGCTTTATTTCAGGTGTTGCGTGATATCTCTGTGCCCAAGTAGCAGTGCTTCGCCTATGCTTCCGCCCCATATAGTCCCAAGTCAATATCTGCCTAGGAAATCGCCTAGTCTTACTCTGCATTGCTATTGGTACTCGTTGTGAATAAGCAGGCCACAAGAAGTTTTTTTTTTTTTTTTGGATCTCTTTTACTCACGACATGCTATCTGGCAACAAAGGATTCCATTCATTATGCTAAGCTAAGTTAGCGGCGGCGCTGCCAGACTAAGACTGAGACAAAAATGACATGCACTGAGACAAATGCACTGAGACATGCACTGTGAGTACATGGTCTGAGTGCATGCTCTAAGACAAAAATGCGTTTGCCCACCTATCTAAATGTAGGGGAGACGGTGAATAACCCCAATTTCTAAAGGTTATGAATCATAGCTCAAAATCCATAGTTTTGCTATCTCAAGTGCAAAGTATCATTTGTATTTCCAGTAGACATCCAGTAAAATGTTTATGATATGGCATTAACTAAAAATTAACATGAGAAAAAGAAGTAATGAAGATAGAATGTAGCAGTATGACATTCAAGTCTTGATAATATCAGTATAATGCCAGAGACTTAAGTCTAACTTGTAAACAACCCTTTCTGTGCAAAGCATAACCACACCTGACTTTTTAAAGTGTGGTTAAGAATTCACACGAACATAATGTGTATGCATGAAACCAGAAATTAGCTCTGCTAACCAACTTTAAAAGGTTTAGGCTTCAGCAAATTAGTCTACAATAAATGACACGTAATATTTATTATGCGTATAACACAACATGGTCGTGTGAATAAAGAATGTTGATGCATTAGTGAAAATTTTAATGCATTCATTCAAAAATTAAGTTGTCACCAGGATCACAGTTTTTGCAAAGCTGTTTTTTACATAACAGAAGTGTTGACGCTTCCACACATTAATTTCTCTTCCTCCAACCACTTTCGCTTCTCTTTTAAAACTTCTTTTCTCAAACTAGCATACTTCCATGTAATGTCAGCGATTTTTATTGTACTGACAACACAGGATATGCTGCCCAAAGGCCTGTGTTTGTGTTATAAAAGAAAAACTAAATTCACTGAAATACAGTGAATAACATTCTTAGAAACAAACATTCTGAGAACTTCAGTTTTGTTTATGATTGGTCATTGATTTTTGTTTATCACAGTGAGTGGTATTATGAACGCAGTCCCTTCCTGAAGTCCCATCTGAACATCGATATCATCAACCACCTGTATGAACTCAATGAGGTCCAGTTTGATGTAGCATCCCAAGGTCATGATCTTGACTCTGACTGGCCTACATTTGCTAGGTAATTCATAAAGTTTGATTTGATTTTATTTGATTTATTTTATTTTCACAACAAAAACATTAAAACAGTGTTATGTGTTTCACAAAAACATGTGATGGACAATTGCCGAAAAACCCTCAAGGGGTTTAATTAGTGGCAATCTCCAAAGAAAAAATTATATTTAACAAATTAAAAACATTTATAAAACAATTTAAAATTGGATTTAAAGCAAAAACCCATATGGAAAATTCAGACAGATTAGTAGCAACAATTTTACTCTCTGTTTAAACTGTTCTTTAGAAACCTCAATAAATGATGTGGGAAGACCGTTCCATACCTTTGCCCCTCTGTACAATACACTAAACTGAGTTTGAGTTGTACGAGAGTAGGGAGGCCTAATAAGACAACTACTACGAGTTGGATACTGGTGAAATTCATTATTAAAAATAAAAACATTACAAAAGTGCTGGGGAAATAACTTTTTATAGAGCTATAAACGAATAAAGCAATTTGAAGTTGATTCACTTGGTAAACACTAAGAATACTTGCCTGAGCAAACAGTGATTGTGAGGGGTGTCTACGATTTACACAAAACATTACTCTTAAAGCTCGCTTCTGAAGTCGAAAAATGGATTCCAGGGCCGGGTTTCCCGATAACGATCTATCTTAGCTCTTAAGAGCGCTCTCTACGTGCAAGGTTACGAACGCTCGCCGCAATTCCACGCGCGTTTCCCAAAAATGCACTTAACATGAACGCGCGAGAACGCGCTCTACGTGCTACTTAAGCATCGCTGTCCATTCGCGAAGTGCTGAAATATAACCTTATATGGAACCATATTCTGAACGTTTAACCTAAAAATCGCCATTTGTTGTGGATTAGAAATCAAGACAAGTCTAAAGCATCTATACAGGCGGAGGCACTGACACAATGGCTGAAAAAAATAAAAAAAGAGAAGATACCTTTCAAAAAGGTAAAATTAATGTCCTTTTAGAGGAGATAGAGCGAAACAAAGACTTTATTTTTAACAGATTTAAAGGACACCATACAAATAAGGAAAAACAAAACATCAGGGAGGACATTGCAAACTAACTGCAACCAGCGGCGTTCAAAGATCAGGGAAGGAGGTCCGCAAAATACATGGCTGGTTTTCGTGCACGTCAGCAAGTCATTGACAGATTTTTTTTAATTCATCCCTATTTTTTCCATTTTTAAAACATGATTCCCACATTACTTAATTTATGATTTTTTTCATTCATTTAATTTAGATGTGTATTTCTATTTTTTTCTTCCCTTTTTTACTATTTCATTTATAAATTCATTTAAACAAAACACGGGTACAATAAAAAAGTGTACAATAAAGTACAATCAAAACCTTATACTCACGTTGCACTGTAATCTGTTAAATCTAGATAAAAGTGTAATCTGCCGGTTGTCCTGCAGGTGACCTCATAACTCTGTCTTCTTACGATGCACTTGGAGATTTACGATTACTCCAGAGCACTCGTTGGTCTACGAAGATTTTCAAGTGCTACTTAAGTTACGATGCTTTTGGGAACCAGACCATAATATTAAGATCAGTCGTACGATCGTTTTTACGATCAATTTAGGCTTAAGATGCTTTTGGGAAACGCAGCCCAGTTTAGTTGGGTGGGTGCTAGCCCAAGCAACATTACAGTAATTGATATATGGGTACAACATTGAGTAATACAACATAACTGCAACTTTTTTATTAATCAAGTGCCGGATTTTTCCTAGTATACCGACCACTTTGGCTATTTTTGTACTTATGGTACTAATGTGAGGTTTCCAGGATAAAGAGTCATCTAGTATAACGCCGAGGAAACGAGCAGATCTAACATTGTTAATGGAGATATTATCAATTTGAATTTTCATTGAAGATTTAAATGTATCAGACTTAATACCGAAAAATATATAACTTGTTATAACAAGTATATAACAAGTACCATGTAAGTGGAGTGTAGTTTCCTGAAACCGTACTGGTGTGCATATAAAATATTATTTTTGTCCAGATGTTGAATTAATCTTGTATAAACAAGTTTTTCGAGAACTTTGGACAGGGCTGGTAACACAGAAATTGGTCTATAATTGTTAAAAATAGCAGCGTCATTTTCTTTAAAAACCGGTGTAATTTTTGCAATTTTCAACCCTACAGGCACCACTCCTTGGTCTAGGGAAAGATTAAAAATATAAAGTAGTGGTTTAATAATATCAGGGTAAATTGCTTTTAATATTTTACTATCAATCATATCATGTCCTGGTGAACAGTCTTTTAAATTGATAATTATATCTCTGATCTCATCCTCAGTAATAGATGTAAGGTTAACATTCTCAGACACTGGAATATTCATGTATTCCAGTGGTCCAAGATGACTAGATGGAATTTTAGAAGCTAAAGTTGGTCCTACATCAGAAAAAAAGGCATTCAATCTTTTGGCAATTTGTTGCGGATCTGAGACAATAGAATCGTCAATCTTAAATTCATTTGGTAACTGTTTTTTAGAATGTTTTTCTTTAAGAATACAATTGATGGTTCTCCACAAGGAAGATGCATTGTTTTTATGTTCGACTAATTTCTTATTGTAATAGGGAGTTTTTCCTCCTATTATGACATGATTTAGTCTATTTCTGTATTTTTTAAATTGCAACAGATTAAATGGGGTAGGACAAAGAAGGTATTTTTTATATAATCTATTATTGTTTTTCATTGACTTTATGATAACAGGAGTTATCCACGGTTTAGACAATTTACGTTTCAAAGGCACTGATTGGAGAGGAAAACAGGAGTTGTAAACCTGAGTAAATTTTTTTTTATAAACAATGAAAAGGCCTTCTGAGTATCTACTGTTTGATAGATTTCGCTCCATGATAATTGCCTTACAGTGTGTCTGAAATTTATCAAATTTCCTTCACTGAAAGTTCGTCTATATTTAATGTTCTGTAAACGAGGGCAATTTTCACTCTCATTAACAGTGATCAAAAATATGGGACAGTGATCAGCCACATCAATGCACAGGACACCGGATTTCATAGTCTTGTTATACACATTAGTAAAAAATATTATCTATATGAGTTGCTGAGGTATTAGTCACTCTGGTGGGGACTGAAATCATAGGGTTAAAGCTATAGGAATACATAGTGTCAGTAAATTCCTTGATTAACATATTTCCCTGGCTATTTCCAATATTAATTTAAAGTCACCCATTATGTAACAGTTTTTCCGTTCATTAGAAATGATATCCAGAGCATTTGAGATGTCAGTGATAAATGCAGAGAGGTCACAGTTAGGTGGTCTGTAGATACATAAAATTATTGCTAAATTAGTTTCTACTGCTACTACTTCTGAAGAAGAATCAAAAAGCTTTTCAAAGTCACATCTTTCTTTATAATGTAGACTGGAATTGATAAACAGAGAAACCCCTCCACCCACCCTTCCCTCTCTACATCTAAAAATATGTTTGTAATCTTCTAAGTGAAAATTCCCAGCTGTATTATCAGTGAGCCATGTTTCAGTTAGCCCTATCACATTAAAGGTATAATTTAGATTTTCAAGGCAAGTGGATAAACCCTCAAAGTTTTTGGACAAACTACGAACATTAATATGAAGGAAAGAAAGATAATTTCCAGTACTAAGAGAATTTATCAAAGTTTTAAAAGTACTTTCACAATAGTATTCAGAGGAGCCACAATAATTCTGTTGAAGTTGGAGAATACTGTTTTGGTCTGGATCAGGAGAAATCATCATGTATGTGGACTGGATCAGAAGAAATCGTCATGCATGTACAATAAGAGGAATTATTTAAACTTCACTGGTAGTTGCCATCTGATGTTATTGACGGGGTTTAACTATGAGACGATCATAGCTAATAACAGCAAAGTTTCCCCTCTCTCTGGCCTCCTTCATAGCTGGAAGCAGTTCGGGCCTCTTCTTCCTAATGCAATCTGAAAAATCTTCATTAACATAGACACCAGTGTTTTTGAGATGAGCTTTCGCCTTTGTGAGAATAAATTCTTTGTCCTTGTAGCGTAGAACTTTTACAACAATTGGTCTTGGTTTTGTTGCTATTTGCTGTTTCAAGTTTCCAATACGATGAGCTCTTTCAATTTCAATAGATTTCGGATCAATTTTAAGTTTGTCATTAAAAAATTCCCTCACCTTCTTCTCAGTCTGGCCAAGATTCAAATGCATTATCCTGGGTTATGCCATCAATTATCAGATTATTTCTGCGACTCTGATTATTGAGGGAATCAATTTTTGAGGGAAGATCATTCACTTCAGAGTTAGTGTACAATGAGGACAGCTGCTGCAGTTGAAATTCAAATGAATCCACCTTCTTCTCCATTGTCCTAAGATCGTCAATTTGAGCTTGGGAGAACTGAAGGCTGGTCTTCACCTCCTGCACATCTTTAATGATCCCATCAATTCTAGTGTTAACAGAATCCAGCATTGTTTTTGTGAAAGACAGGAAGCTTGATTCTTGTCTATCGAGCATATCAGTGTAAAACTTCCTTTGTTCTTCCAACATATCTTTCAAAATACCCATAGTGACATAGTCTTCTTCATTGTGAAGTGCTTTCTTACTGCTACTTCGTGACATGATTACCTGTTTTTGTGGATTATTGTGGATTTTAAAGAGGCCAGGGGCCTGGCCAGGTGATCCACTCAGGCAAAATCACTCAACAGGAGGAAGGCTAAGGATGTTGAAGATCCGTCAAATATCAGCTCTTTCAAAAACCATCCAATCCTTTGAGTTCAGTAATCCTTTTAGTTAAAATTTAAGAAAACTTGTTGTAAAAATATCCTGCTTGATGTCAAACAAACTTTGGGTTTTGACCAGAGCTACGAGTTTCAATCTATGTATATCACAATAGTAATGTACAAGTATTGACTTTAACACATTTAACCAGTTGTATTTTTTAGATTTTTCTATTAATTGAACAATCTATTTTGAATAGCATCATTAGAGTATATATAAGCAAATTCGCTTGCACATACAAAAAAAATACTGTATAATCCAAATACTTTTTTTCAGTATTTGCATATGAATTAGGGATCAGGAAAGTAGTACACAAAAGGGCATTGCCTACAATCACTTTGTAACTTTATCTAAGCTCTACATAAATATGTACTTTTTTAGCCTATGTAATTCAAATGACCAATACAAATTGCATGCTTATTATGTTTTTTTTTACACATACAGAAGGACTTTGGGATCTGCTGTCTCATCAGCCCATGTGTGGAAACCACCCAGTCGCTGCTCTAGTGTCAACAGTCTGGTCAGCAGTTACTCACATTTGCTAACACATTAGAAACAGCATTAAAATGATCAGTTCTGTTCATATCCTCACAATCTTTGGATACATGTTGTCAGATGTATATTCATTAATTTATTCATTTCATGTTGGGGAGCTGTTCTTTTAAAAGTAATGTGCTGTAATATTGAGTTGAGTTGAAACAAACGAAAAACAAAACTTTTATTTATATATTTTCAATATATTTATTGATAACTATTTACAATAACTTTTATTTTTATATTTTCAATATATTTATTGGCATTTATTTACAATAAATCATTTTACAAAAATTAGTTAATGAGCAAAACTTTTGTTACAGCTGTTCATTGTTCATTGTTACGTCATGTTGGCTCAGGTCTGTTAAATAATATTTACGGATACAAGTTGTTTTTAATAATGTAATAGTAAATTTTGAAATTAACATAAACTAAGATTAGCCTACTAAATGCTTTAAAAGTATTTTTAATTGATTTTATGTTAACTAATGTTGTTAACTAGTGTTAACAAATGGAACTTTATTTTATTTCAGCTTTATTTTAATTAATCTTTTTATTTTTTTATTTTATTTATTATTTTACAATTTTTTAAGTTTTAGTTAACAATAATAACATTGCATATGTAGTCACATCATAGGCATACATGGCTACAATATGGAAAAGGGAGAGGTTTTCAAGCGATTCTCTCAGTAATTTATTTAACAAATAGAAAAGAAAGCTGGTACTTGTTCTAAAAAGTATCTTGGCTATTATGCAATCAGCACTCAGTTCTTCGAGAAAGTAATCTTATTATGTAAAACACATTACATGAATCATGCCACGATTGAACGCTGTTCAGTTTTAAATTTGATGTGTCTGTTTTCTTGTATTTGTACCACCAATTTAATTTTGGATTCAATACCACAATACCAGTAATTTAGTGTTTTCCATTATCAACAATGGACTAGTTTGAATGGTTGCATTTTATTTATTTTTCACTGTTGTCGTTAGTCACTGTTGATTTAATTAAATTTTATTCATTTTTTTTTTCCCTCATGCAGCAAGCTCAGGAGTTTCTTCCAGGCCAAGAATTTGGCTCCAGTATTCTAGGTGATCTGGGTGATTTGGGTGAGGTGTCTTGTAGCCCTTCTGAGGACCTGCGCATTGAGCTTGACCAATCAGAGTTGAGAAAACAAGAGCTCCAGGAGAAGGTCCTGCAGCTCACCAGTGAGGCAGTTGATCTTAGAGCCGTGCTCAGTGACCTACAAGAACAACTCTTGGCTAAAGGACCTAATCAAGAGAAAGAAGGGGAACAATCGTCAGGGGAGGCTCTCCACACCACCACACAGGAGCTGGAGTCGCTACAGACATCAGAACGCAAGCTAGAAGCCAAGCTGAGCGTTGCGGAGAACAGGAACATGGAGTTGCTGTCAAAGCTTGATGGAGCTCTGAGCGAAAAAGGACAGCAGGCCGCCAACTACTGCGACTCAGCCTGGAAGATCCAAGAGCTTCTGACCAAGCTAAAGGAGGCTGAAGAAGAGAGGATTGAGTCTAAACGAGAGAGCGAAGACCGAGCTAGACTAGCTGAGCGACTTGCCCAGGATCTGACACTTCAGGAGGAGAAAGTAAAGGAGATGGAAGGCAAACTGGACACATGTAGAGTTTCTGCCGACAAAGAACGAACAACTGCAAAGCAACAGGCTGATGAGCTGCTGGTGACCATTAACCACCTTCAGGGAGCACTATCTCTGAAGGAGCGGGAAACTGGGAACCTCCAGACACAGCTTCAGGACCTGCAAAGGGCATTGGAGGCCCAGGAGAGTCAACTGGAGGAGCACAAGAAAAGGATGCAAGATGAGTTGCAACATAAAAGTGTTCTTGAAGAAAAACTAAATACAAAAATGAATGAGTTTTCCACCAGTGCCCAGAAGATTCGGCAACTGGAGAATCACAACCAGCGGTTAACTGCAGAGAATCAGAGCTTTCAAGGGCAAGCCAAGAAACTGGAAGAGTACAAGACCCAGTGCACAAGTTTAATGGAGATCAATGCCAAGCTGATCCAGACTGTGAAAAGAAACGAGGACAGCAGCAAAGAGCTGGCACAAACCAAGACCGCTCTAGAGAGAGAACTGATCACTGCACAGGCCTCCGAGACGCAACTGATAAGCAGACTGGAGTCAGCTGGACTGACTGTAGAGAACCAAAATCTGGAGAAGTGCATACAGAACGGTCAGATAAACAATGAGGAAACCGAAATTGAACAACTTGGGGAGAAGAGTATATCAAAGCTGAAGGAATTAGATGACAGTGCTGCAGTCCCACAGGCGAACAAGAGAACATCTTGTAGACAACTACAGGAGGCCGTTGAATCCCCAAGAACTGAAAATGGAGAATCCACTTCCAGGTTGGCTCTGGCTGAGGCCCAACTTGAACTCAACATGAAGGAGGTTTCCAGACTTCAGGAGGAGGTCATGGAGCTCCGGGCACAGCTATTGGTAAGCTCAGAGGAGAGGATGAAGATCCAGGCTCTGCAGGAAGTGACAGAAGCCTCCAGAGAAGACCTCCGTGCTCAGACGGAGCAACTAAAGTCCCAGGTGGAAGAGCTAAACCGTAGGCATGTGGATGAACTGTTACGCTGCCATGAAAGAGAAGACGCTCTGGTAAAAGAGAGGGATATGGAGGCCAAGGTACGGTCAGAAATCCAAACGAACATTACTGCCATGAGGGAAGAGCTTCACTTGTTGAAAAAGCAGAACAGCACACTTGTATTTGATAATGGAGAGGCTTGTGAGGCCTTGCATAGGGCCAACACTGAGACAGCAGAGCTCGGGGTTCATGTTTGCATGCTGACGGGCCAGAATGAGGAGGCTCGGTTGCGATGGGAAGAGCTTTCTACCAAACTGCAGGAGCTACAGATGGAGGCACAAGAGGAGGTGGAAACTCTAGGTGAGTCGATGGAGGCCATGAGTAGCGATAATGCAAGACTACAAGGGCAGCTAAAGCAGACAGAGGGACTCCCAGAAGCCATGCAGAAGTTGCAGGAGAGACTTGAACAGGTGGAGGAAGAAGCCAAAAGCCTCCAAGAGATCCGGCAGAGGGAAGTGGACAGACTGAGGTCTCAGTTGAGCGATGAGGCAGCACACCACCAAAGTCAAGTACAGGTACTGTAACTGAAGTAAACAATGCTTATGGGTTTTGGATTTGTCATATTTAACAACTGTCTTTCTGAAGGGTCTGAATGAGGATCTGGATGCACTAAGGAAGAGGTTGGAAAACGAAGTTGAGAAAGTCTCAAGTCTTGAGTCCAAAGTGTTGGAGCTTGAGGTATTATGATCTCATTAGATTGCTTTTGAGGCAATTTCCCATTACTTGGCGTTTCACTGCATAGAGTAATTGACAAACCTGTCAGTGTGAATGAATCAAGTGAATCCTATATTAATGCACTGGATAGTTTGTCGTAGTCTTGGACACTGTTAAACAGCCGACTCTTAGGACAGAACATACTTTAGCTGTCCACTGAGCTGAATTGAGCAAAAGTTTGAGCATTTAAAGCTGCAGATGACATAACTTCAGTTTATGCTTATAAAAAAAAAAACATTATTATGCTTTAATATGCTTCAAGTGGATGCTAATATAATTATCATTATAGTTATCTTTATAGTTATTTTTGGTGTGAATGGCCCTTTAGGCTATCATAATGCTATTGAAATGATTTCATATAAATTATTTAGCATGTGACTGAATTATTATAATGAATTATTACTCATTTGTTTGAATTATTACATATTTGTTTGAAAGTCTGTCAACAGTCAGATGATTGAAAAGAAAAATGACCTTGTTGATTCTGAAACCATAATTCATCAGAAAGAGGAACAGATAAAAAACCTCAGACTGGCCTTATCAAGGTAAGAGATTTCTGTACTGCTTTTCAGGTAGACCATATATTAAAAATGTAAGCATATAACACAACAAACAAAAAACAAGAGTTGATAAAGGCCTGATTCTTTTTTTTTTTCAGAGCTGAGAAGGAACTGGCACTTGCGCAGGAGTCCTGTCATGAACTGGGTGTAAACTTAAGCAGAAGTGCAATGGAGAAGCAAGACATTGAACTGAAGATGTCTTCTGAGATAGATGACCTTTATCGTACCAAAAAGAACCTGGAGGAGAGACTTATTGAGCTCATAAGGTGACTTAGACAGTTAACCACTAATGGTTTTCTGCTCAAATTTATCTAACACATCAGGAGATATGTTACCTACGACCCAAAAACTGTACTTAAAAAATTCCTTTATTGTATCTGCTAAATTGTTGCAAGCTGTTCTTCATAGAACTTTGGCACCCCCTGTAGGGAGAAAGATGCTTTATGGCAGAAGTCAGATGCACTGGAGTTTGAACAGAAACTGAGAGCTGAGGAACAGACAGACAGAGACGTCACATACTGCCTGAGCTGCCGCAATAACTTCGGCTGGATGCTGCACAGACACAACTGCAGGTCAGGGGTGAAACTTTTAAGGGGAAACAAGCTTTTTGTTATCTGTTATAAATGTCATGTTCTTGCATTCAAATCAGCTAGATGCAATGGAATAAAGATCCAATGGAGTGTCTGAATGTTAAGTCGTGACATAATGAATAGAAACTTCAAAATAACAGCATTTATTTGAAATAGAGTCTTTTTTATCATTATAAATGTATTCACTTTTGTCAATTTCGAGAAATGTAATGCATCCTTGCTGTAATAAAAGTATTAATTTCTTTTTTTTTTTTAAATCTTACTGACCTCAAAGTTTTGAAATGTGGTGTATGTTTGATTTTTCTATATTTTTTGGCAGGGTATGTGGGCGCCCATTCTGTTACTACTGCTGCAATTATGCTGTGAGTGTCGAAGGCGGTGGTAAGGAGCGCTGTTGCAAGGACTGCTTCACTCAGCACAGTGCTGGACAAGAGCGCCACCCAAAGGAAAACTTGGGTAGTCTTTTACGCTCAATGTCAAGCCCAGCCCGAACCAGCACACCTAGAGTCCCTGGTGAGATGTTATAGAGCTCAAAACTGGCATTCTGTTGTGATGTCATATATTCCAAGTGTTCTGGGGGTATACAATAGGGTCTGGTAAAAAAAAAAAATTTGTGTAATATTTAAAGAAAATCCTGACCGTTGTTCTTTTGTGCACTGCTATGGTACGTGCGTGTTTGTAAGACTCTATTTGGTGCCACAGTTCACTCAGACTCACCTAGAAAAAGCACACTAGTTCTAGAAATCAAGACTAAGAAAAACACAACAATTTACCTATTATGGTGAACTATCCCTTTAAAGGGGCAGCACGGTGGCTCAATGGGTAGCGCTGTCACCTCACTGTCGAGCCCCGGCTGAACCAGGATTCCCTTCTGTGTGGAGTTTGCATGTTCTCCCTGTGTCAGCGTGGGTTTTCTTCCGGGTGCTCCTTGTCGTGACGTAAAACACAGTCCAAAGACATTTTCACCAAAGCTCCCTCTATTTTACTGTAGTTCATTACTCTGGCTCACAAGTCTATCTGTAATCAGCTTTGTGAGGTTCCTTGATGCACAGATGCTCCCTGCAGAGTCATTGCCTGATAGAGCAGCGAAGCAACAAGTCAGTGACCTACGTTTTCAGATGCAGCCATAGTTTCTGACAGAGTGGGAAGAGAAGTGCTGTAACAATGTAAAATATGTGAAAAAGAATGTGTTTTTGAACATTCAACAATGAAAACCTATTCTAGTACACCCCAAAAACAAAATCACGACTTTCTAAAAGGGCATAATAGGTCCCCTTTAATTCTGCTTGTAATGTGACTTGTCCTCACAGGGGCACTGAAGTCCCCTCGGCCAGATGACGCAGCTTATGACATCATCACAGAAGAGGAGGTGAACTGTATCCATGACAGCGACTCCTACTACACTGCACTGTCACCAGAGACACAACAGCTGTGAGACACACACACACACACACACACACACACCTGTCTTGTTCGCACAGATTCTCTGCACTAAACACAACACTCTGAATTTGTGCTGAAGTAACAAACAAAATTAAATTTGCTCCTGCTGAGCTGAACTCGGTGTCATTATTGGACTTATTTATCAGAGCAAATTTGACATGAACACATGGCGCCTGCCAGTGTATCTCAATGTACTGCTAAGTAAACTACATGATATTGAAACTTTCTGGCTTTCTTTTAATTTCATTTGTATCGTATGATATGTGCCTTTTTTATGCTGTGATTAAATAAATGTATGACAGTAAATTAAATGTAAGTTCATATATGTTTTCAGTAGCAGCAGTGACATCGCCAGCACAGAAGATTCAGACGAGCTGATTGGCTCTGTTCAGGATTCTGAGATCTGCCTGCTGAAATCTGGAGAGATTACGTGAGTGAGACACACAATGCTTGTGATGGATCCTGATGCCTTTTACGATATTTGCTAAATTATTGTTATTAATATCATTGATATTATTATTATTATTATTATTATTATTACACTTACAAAAAATAAATCTAGTATTGCAATGTTTATTTATCCCCATGACCGGCGATGTTGATCACATATTTTTCCCTTTTAAATTCTTGACCTATTACTTTAATGGAAAAAGTAATTACTTCTTATGTATAGTTAGTAAGGTAGTTGTTAAGTTTAGGTATTGGGTTGGGTTAAGGGATGTAGAATATGGTCATGCAGAATTAGGCATTAATATGTGCTTCATAAGTACTAATAAACTGCCAAAATCCTACTTATATGCATGCTAATATGCAACTAGTTAATATTGAGAATTGGACCCTAAACTGAAGTGTTACCAACATTTGTGGAAAAAAACTATATACTGTATTATTTACAGTAAGTTGTAATGTATTTATTGAACTACCTTTAATTTATGCTGATTTTAAATCAATTAAAAATATATTATGCATTTTTAATTTATGTATAATCATTATGCATTTTGTATTACAGTAATAAGAATCTAATAAAAAAACTTAAAAGAAAAACTTTCAGATGCATTACGTTAATGAGAATTTAATGGAGAAATTTGTATATTTGTCATGAAAATAAATAATGTCAAATTGAATCTAGTATTGTAAAATGTATTAATTTCCATGACCAGCAACGGTGACATCAGTGATGTTGTTTTCCACAGGCTGTCTGTGCCGTTCAGTGTAAAGGACGTGAATCAGTTTGGCGATATGTCCAGAGAACTCTTCATCAAGTCCAGCTGTTACAGTGTCATTCTCATAACCGCTGCACATCCGGGTCCTACGATCAGCTGGGTCTTCTCCTCTGAACCCAAGAGCATCGCCTTCAGCGTGGTGTACAGAGAGAACACAGATATGCCTCTGGAAGAGGCCAAGGTAATGTACTGATTATTAGAAATGTGGCTTGTTGATGTTTTAACTATGTTTATTTATACCAATTAATTTATTTTATAGTATATATACCACATGTCTTTTTGTTTTTTGGTTTCAGTTAGATTACAGTTAGCATTCCACTTCAGTTACTGTACATAATCATATCAAACCTTCCTAGAATGGAGTGATTTTAGAGTTAAATATGGTAAAACCAGACTTTATATTTTTCCATGTTTTTTATATGCATTTGTCAAAAGGTATGCGTTTATTATTATTATTTTAAACATCACCTTAGAAAGACAACCAACAAACCTTACAGCTTGATTTACTCAATGTGATATCCAAAAACAACTACAAAAATATGAAGCTGCACAACTGTTTTCAACATTGATAATTATAAGAAATGTTTCTTGAGCAGCAAATCAGCATATTAGAATGATTGCTGAAGGATCATGTGACACTGAAGACTGGTGCTGAAAATTCAGTTTTGCATCTTAAAATATTTTATTTTAAATTGCAATAATATTTCACATTATAACTGTAGTTTTGATCAAATAAATGCAGCCTTGGTGAGCACAAAGTACTTCTTTCAAAACGATATAAAATCTAACAGAGCCCAAACTTTTGAACAGTTTTTATATTATTGTATAGTATACTTTACTACTATATTAGATGTAAGAGATATTTCTGATTACAGACAGATACCTTGAGGTCCAAAGGTGATTTGGATTCAGCAGAAAAGTGAAAGTCCCATGATAATGCTATATGTGAACAAAGCTGTAACTTATAACAGTTCCACTGCTCTAATATAAGATGTTGTCATAGAGTTTGAGCTAGACAAGTTCTGTAGGAGCTGATGCAATTACTCTACATAATTTAGAATTTTAACAAAGTAGTATTATATACAAGTTCCCTTTCAAGGGAACTCGAGCTGCGTCAAGCTGTGGGAACGCCTCTGCGTGTGTGCGTCATGAAGCACGTATGGAATCAGTCCAATGGAGAGACGGAACGTCATAGCCGGGTGACGTCATCGACCAGGAAACTATAAAGCACCCCCAAAACACAAGCGCGACAGCTTCTTTGCCTTCAGTAAGCGCTATATGTGGATCTGTGTCAAGTGTTTTTGTCTGTCACTAAGCAGGAGTTTCACTATTTCAAAAAACTATATATATATATATATATATATATATATATATATATATATATTATATTGAGAGACAATGGCGAGCGAACAACAATTTAAGAAGTGTGTTCCTCCCTGCTCGCGCTATTTAACGAGCGGGGATACACACAGCTTATTTGTTGTTTGTATGGGAGTGCAGCATGCCCAGTCAGCTCTCGAGGGGGCTGATTGTGAGCATTGCGAGCGTTTGCCTCTTAGAACGCTCCGCTCCCGCCGATCACTCTTTGAGGAGAGTGGTTCGGTTCGCGATCCCCGCGGATCGGGTCCCGCTTATGCAGAGGGTGAGCGGCGACGTCATTCGCGGGGATCGCAGATGGATCTAACAGCGGGGCTTGAGACGGGCTCTGCCCTATCTCAGCCCTTACCTGTTAGATCCAGTGCCTCAGTCTCGGGTTCGGAAGCACGCTCTGCGGTTTCTTCCCCCCGAACTGAGGCCCCAGTACTGCAACTATCCAGTTCTGAGGATCTGGATGTTGTTAGTCTGGATGCGGGAGATGTCGATGATTCGCCATCTCGCTCTCCCGAAAGTGAGGAGCTTATGGAGGTGCTGTTTCTAAATTAAGCATCGAGTGGCCAGCTGTTAGGCAGGAGTCTAGAGAAAAATCTAAATTAGATGAAAGATTTTTGCCTTCCCGTTCTCAACCTCCACGCCGGTGCTTGCCCTTCTTCCCTGATCTCCACACAGAGGTTTCGAGATCGCGGAAAAAGCCGGTCTTTTATCGTGTTTTTAGCCCTCAAACTTCCACTTATTCAAACATTGTGGGGGCTAAATCTCATGGTTATGGGGCGATGCCCAAAGCAGAAGAGGCGCTTGCTAGTCATCTTTCTGCTGAAGCTGCATCTTCTTTTAAAGCACCACTTTTACCCTCTAAGCCTCTTAGAAGTACGTCAGCTTTAGTGGGTAAGGCGTATTCGGCGGCCGGTCAAGCCTCGGCGTGCCTGCACACGATGTCCATCTTGCAGGTATACCAGGCTGATTGATTAAAGGATGTGAGTGACACTCAAGAGGTCAGCACTAACGTAGTTCGCGAACTGCGTCAGGCTGCAGATTTATCTCTGCGCGCCACCAAGGAGTCGGCCAAGCTAATGGGCCGTACTATGGCAGCCCTGGTGGCCGCAGAGTGGCATCTATGGTTAAATCTCTCTGGTATGAAAGAAAAAGACAAAGCTTTTCTTTTGGACGCTCCGCTCTCTCCTCATGGTCTTTTTGGTGATTCTGTAAATACTGTCATAGATAGATTTCAGGAAGAGAAGAAACAGTCGGCAGCGTTTCAGAAATTTATGCCTCTTAAAATTCATGTCCCCGGTACTGCTGGGCGGGAGCAGTCCAGGCCGTCAGTCAGCTCCTCACATAGGCCGCAACAGAAGCAGAGTGTCGCGTCTCGCGCTCCCCCTTCCAAACAGTGGGACCAGACGCGGCACTCTCAGCCGAAGTCTTCTGGCAAAACTGATCTGAGGACAGTTATTATGGCTAAGAAGGCTTCGGCAAAGAGGAAGTCCTGACGCCACTGGCGTCAGGATGCTGAGGGTGGTCCCTGCCGTGGGAGAGAGGTGTTCACCGCATTACAAGGTGCCCGCTCTTCTTCGGTGCCCTCAGGGGCCCGTTCTCCCAACCCCGCCTTCATGCCGGGGCACAGACGGTCCCAGCGAGCGCTTTCCCGAGGGACGCTCGCCCCCTCTGAGGAGGGTCTCAGAGCATTTAAGCCAGTCGTTCCCTGCCGGTGCGCCGTTACAGGGCGCTGTGTTTGCTGCTCAAGTTACATCAGAGGCCAGTCTCGAGAGACTGGTACCCCTAGTAGTATTTCTGGCAGAGTGGAAAAGCCTTCCAAAAATATCTCAGTGGGTTCTGCACACAGTAAAAAAGGGTTATACTATCCAATTCAGGTGTCGACCATCGTTCAGGTTCTGCCCACAGTGGTGGGCCCCGAGCAGGCTCTGGTAATGGAACAAGAGGTGAAAGCGCTCCTTCAAAAGGGGACTATAGAACGGGTTCCTCCTCCCAGGTTGGAGTCAGGTTTTTACAGCCGATATTTCATCGTTCCAAAGAAGGATGGGGGGTTGCGTCCAATTTTAGATCTGCGGCTGTTGAATCGCTCGGTAGGGAAGCTAAAATTTAAGATGCTCACTATCAAGCAGATCGTGTCACAAATCAGATCCAAGGACTGGTTTGTCACGATAGATCTGAAGGACGCGTACTTCCATATTTCCATCCTTCCACAACACAGGAAGTTCCTGAGGTTCGCCTTCGGGGGCGAGGCGTACCAGTACAAGGTTCTTCCATTTGGCCTAGCTTTATCTCCCCGCACTTTCACGAAATGCATGGATGCAGCTTTAGCGCCCCTGAGGTTTCAGGGCATTCGTATCCTCAATTACATCGACGATTGGTTGATTTTAGCTCAGACAGAGCAGATGGCGGTTCAGCATCGAGATGTTGTTCTCGCTCATATGAGAAAGTTGGGGTAGAGGCTGAACGCAAAGAAAAGTGTATTATCTTCTTCTCAGAAGACCACTTTTCTGGGTGTCTCGATGCGCGCGCGACTTTCTCCGACCCGCATCGCTTCGATTCTTTCAGCTATGAAACAAGTAAAGCTAGGCCAGGTACTCACTGTAAAACAGTTTCAGAGACTGTTGGGTCTGATGGCAGCAGCGTCCAACGTTATAACTTGCGGCCTGTTGTACATGAGACCACTGCAGTGGTGGCTCCGGACCAAGGGATTCTCCCCGAGGGGAAATCCCCTCCGCACGATCAAAGTCACACGGAGCTGCCTTCGTGCTCTGTTCATGTGGAAAGAAACCTGGTTCCTATCCAAAGGGCCTGTGTTGGGGGCTCTTTGTCGTTGCGTAACGCTAACGACGGATGCTTCCCTCACAGGGTGGGGGGCGGTCATGAGTGGTCGTCCAGCCCAAGGTCTGTGGCAGAACCATCATCTATCATGGCATATAAATTGTCTAGAGATGTTGGCGGTGTTCCAAGCTTTGAAACACTTCCTAGCAGACCTCAGAGGTCAACATGTGTTAGTTCAGTCAGACAACATGTCGGTGGTCTCGTATATAAATCATCAGGGGGGCCTGCGGTCGCGTCCACTTTACAAGTTGGCCCGTCAGATCCTCCTGTGGTCCCAGGGTAAGTTACGGTCTCTGAGAGCTATGTATCTTCCTGGTTATTTGAATGTGGTAGCAGACTCCCTGTCGAGGAAGGGGCCGAGGCCGGGGGAATGGAGGCTCCACCCCGAGGTGGTGGAGCTCCTTTGGTTGAGTTTCGGTCGCGCCGAGGTGGACCTATTCGCTTCCAAGGAGACAACGCACTGTCATCTGTGGTTCTCCATCAGTCAGCCAGCCCCTCTGGGGTTGTACGCTCTGGTACAGCCGTGGCCGAGGTCACGTCTGTATGCTTTTCCCCCGGTTGCTCTGCTACCAGGAGTTCTGGAGAGGGTTCGCCGGGACGGGGTCAGCCTACTTCTAGTAGCCCCGTTCTGGCCGGCCCGAGTATGGTTCGCGGACCTAATATCTCTTCTGGACGGCTCTCCCTTGGAGATTCCGATCAGGAGGGATCTACTCTCTCAGGAGGGCGGTACGATATTTCACCCCCGCCCAGAGTTGTGGAAACTGTGGGCTTGGCCTCTGAGGGGGCCCAGCTCATAGAATCTGGTCTCTCAGCTGAGGTTGTTGAGACCATCCTTCACTCCAGAGCTCCGTCCATGAGGAAGTTATATGCCCTGAAGTGGAAACTTTTCACTTCTTGGTGTGCAGAACACCGGCAGGTCCCAGTTAACGGCCCAGTGGGTGCAGTGCTGGAGTTTCTGCATGAGCGTTTCTCTACAGGGTTATCCCCCTCCACACTAAAGGTGTATGTGGCGGCACTAGCTGCTTACCATGTCCCTTTCAGTTGAGTTTCTCTGGAGACACCCACTTATAACTCGCTTCCTTCGTGGCACTTTGAGGCTGAGGCCTGCAGTTCGTACGAGGGTGCCGACTTGGGATTTGGCCATTGTACTAGAGGGCCTTTCTTTGGCCCCCTTTGAACCTATTGAGGAAGTTTCTGAGAAATTTCTCACGTATAAAACTCTTTTTCTGCTTGCAATCTCCTCACTTAAGAGAATCGGAGATTTTCAGGCCCTGTCGGTTGCACCCTCGTGCCTGGAGTTTTCGCCTGGTATGGTTAAGGCTTTTCTATACCCTAGACCAGGTTATGTCCCTAAGGTCCCTACTAATGCTGTCAGACCTACAGTGCTGCAGGCTTTCTATCCTCCTCCGTTTGTGTCATCAGATCAGGAGAAACTTAACCTTCTCTGCCCGGTTAGGGCGTTAGACGCTTACGTCCACAGAGCTGCCCTGTGGAGGATATCAGAACAGTTATTTGTGTGCTTTGGACCACCCAGGAAAGGGTGTCCCGCGTCTAAACAGAGAATGAGCAAGTGGGTGGTTGAGGCCATCTCACTTGCTTATGAGTCGGCTGGTCAGCCTTCACCTTTGGCTGTACGAGCCCACTCTACTAGGAGTATGGCTGCTTCTAAAGCATTGTTGTCAGGAGTATCGCTAAGTGATGTTTGTGATGCGGCTGGGTGGTCCTCACGGCATACATTTGTTAAGTTCTATGAATTGGACTTAAGTTCCACTCCTGGGGCGCAGGTGCTCTCGTCCTCTGTGCGCTAGTTCCCACATGACGGTCATTTGCTCCTATGGCGACGTGGGTATTGGCGTTCCCACAGCTTGACGCAGCTCGAGTTCCCTTGAAAGAGAACGTCTCGGTTACGTATGTAACCCTAGTTCCCTGATAGGGAACGAGACGCTGCTTCGTTTTGCCATACTCCCAGCATGCCCGTTAGCGCTTCCTTCAGGCCTATCAGAAGCTATCGCGCTTGTGTTTTGGGGGTGCTTTATAGTTTCCTGGTCGATGACGTTCCGTCTCTCCATTGGACTGATTCCATACGTGCTTCATGACGCACACACGCAGAGGCGTTCCCACAGCTTGACGCAGCCTCTCGTTCCCTATCAGGGAACTAGGGTTACATACGTAACCGAGACGTTTTCCAGCAGAACACATTAACAATAATCTCTGGACAGTAACAGCAGACTTTAACAATATTTTAAAATGAACATGGTTACATCTGTCAAACACACATTGCAGTGAGTGTTGACATAAAGAGACCACAGCACTTCTCTCCTGTGGCGATGACATCTGGACAGCTTTAGAAATCTGAGTGTAATAATGAATGGATCCTAAAACCTGGTTCTTCTTTTTCAGGTTCTGATCCCTCTGACAAGATGTAACTCTCATAAGGAAACAATTCAGGGTCAGTTGAAGGTCAGGAACACTGGAGAATACACCCTTATCTTCGACAACTCCTTCTCCAGGTTCGTACTGAGATCGGTTAACTTTAGTTCTCTCTTAGTGCGTTTTCACATCTGTCTCGTTTCGGAACCTGGTGCGTTTTCTCTCTTAGTTCGGTTTGTTTAGGCATACACGGCAATCACGCTTAGATCTGCTCCAAAACAATCGCTCCGATATTGGCTGAACGAGCTGTTCTTAGCCTGGTTAAAAATGAGGCGGTATCATAAATTCATAACAGGAAATGTGTTATATCAACAGCAGCAGTGTCTGGCTCTGTGAGTGAGCATATTAGTTATCACAGTTGAACACCAAAGAGTGTCTCTTCATCTTAAAATGTTGTGTATTTGCCCTTCTCTGTGCATTGCAAGAATGCTGTCCTGAGGAATCCTTGATTCCTGCTCTAACTGCATTATAATTTATAAACTGATATAAATACGTGTATATATACAAGAGTTGGACAATGACAATGAAACACTGGCCAATATAGTGTTGGAGGTTTCATGCTTATATATGCATGGCCTGGTGGCCAATGTTCATTAATTTTACATTCCATCAGTAAGAGCCGAGTGTGATGGTTGAATTTGCAGAGGATTAGCACAGGTATAGATAAAATATGCAATACACACAACATAATGGGAGACATAAAAGATCTCAAAAGAGGACAGAATGTTGGTGCGCTTCTCACTACAGGAAGTCTTTTTGGTGTATCGAGAGCCACGGTATCCAGGTTAATGTTGCCATACCACCACGCAGGAAGCACCACATCCAACAGGAGTAACTGTCTACACATGAGGAAGCTGTCATGAAAGGGATATCCAGGTATCTAATCCAGGTATTACTAACCTGGATTGTATATAAAAAAAAAGGAAAACCACAGCTGCAGCCTCACTGCAGAATAAAATACGCACCTCGACTCTCCTGTTTCCACCAGAAATGTTCATCAGGAGCTCCACATAGTCAATATTCATGGTCGGGCTGCTATAGCCAAACCCATGGTCACCCATGCCAATGCCACATGTCAGTTTCATTGGTGCCAACACTGCAAATCTTGGGCTGTGGACAATGTGAAACTTTCTCAGATGAGTACACCTTCACAGTCTTTGCCACATCCGTGGGAGTTACGAGCTCCAAAGAGAGTCAACACCACTGTTGCGTGCCTGCAGAAAAGCACAGGAGTGGATCATTGATGGTTTGGGCTGCAATATAATGGCATTCCCTACTGTGCTTGATGGACACGTCACTGCCAAGAACTACCGAACCATTCTGGAGGACCATGTGCACCTAATGGTTCAAGCATTGTAACCTGAAGAGGGTGCCGTGTATCAGCATGATAATGCACCTATACACACATCAAGACTTGACCGAATGGATTGATGAACATGAAAGTGATGTTAAACATCTCTCAAGACCTGCACAGTCACCAGATATAAAAAGTTTTGAACCACTGTGGGGTATTTTGGAGGAGCAAGTCAGAAAACGTCTCATAGTGACCCGGCCACTGTTCTACAAGAAGAATGGCTCAGAATCCCTCTGGCCACTGTGAAGGACTTGTATCTGTCATTCCCAACACAAATTGATGCTGTATTGGCCCGCAAAAGGAGGCCCTACCCCATACTAATAGATATATGTAATTTATCAGTTAAAGCGGGAATGACAGCAGCATTTGTATAAGTGTTTGCTTGTGTCACGACAGCAACACATAAGGATGCAAATCAAACTTTTCAATACATTTTAAGGGATGACGCAGAGGAACGTAAACGGGTGAATGCTGACCAATAAGAGAACAGTTTTACTCACATGTGACTTGCATAAACACATTTTGGTATGCTTCGAAATGTTGCCTTGTGAAAGCGTACCAAACCAAGAAAAAATACAATATTGTAACAAATTAAGCCCCTGTTTTGTTGTTCTTCCTGTTTGCAGGTTCGTCTCAAAGAAAGTCCTGTACAAACTGAGTATAGAGAAGCCAGAGGAAGCCAATGGAAGTGATTGTTCTTCATAAGAAAACAAATCACGCACACTATTCCGTCTGTGCCAGGTCAAGGGACTGCTTGTCGAGGATTATGTCATTTCATCAAGCCAAACATGGTGCATGATGCTGCTTTCACAATCACATGAAGGAAATAAGAAAATGGACTTCACAAGGAAATGAAGAACATATTAGGATCTTTTAATTACCCCTTAAATTCTTGTCCTATTTATAATGGAAAAATCTATTTTCTAAAAATCTAATCCCTCTTATGAATTATTTTAACATACTTGTGGCAAACTCTAATAGCCAGAATGGCACAATATCTCTGACATGGTTATCAATAAATCTAAAGGTAATGGATGGCAAAAAAACAACAAACAAACATTCTGAAATGCAGTGAAATATAGAGAGCTGTGTGGTCAGTAGTAAAATATATGAAGGTTGAATGATAGGAGATTATGCACTACAGAAGAGCTTTATTATAGTTTTGTAATTAAATTAGTGAATGTAGATATGCTGAAAATGCTTATACGACATCAGGTTTCTCACATACGCCTGTCTTGTTTCTTTAACATTCTGTGTTAACTCTTTACAATAAGTTGTCATTTATTAACAATAATTAAATGCATTAACTGACATGAACTAACATTGATTTTTACTGCATTATTACCCTTTGTTAATGTCAGTTAGCAGAGTTCACATTGCATTAACTAATGCTAAAATTTTGATTTTAAAAATTTATTTGTAAATGTTTAGATTAACATTAACTAAGAATAATAAATGCTGTAGAAGTAGTTCATTGATAGTTCATGTTATCTTATGTAGTTAACTAATGTTGACCAATGAAGCCTTAATGTAAAGTTTTACCCATTCTTTTATACCATGTGTCTAATATCAATATAAGTCTAACACAGATGCTAAATATGGAGGAATTTGTGTCTATAGATTGGAGACTAATATATTCTCTTGTGAGATAAGTATATCTCACATTCTGGCTTTCATGGGCTTTTTTAAGCTTTATGAGTCGACTAAGACTTCTATGCAGACATCAAATCTGTATTCTGAAAGGATGCGTACACTAATAAGAGGCAACTCCAGTTCCTGGCAGTCTTGTTTATTATCAACCAAAAAATGCATTTTCATTCAGCTGACGCCAGGCAGAAATATATAAGCAATAACTCAGTGACTGTTTTTTTTTTATTTTATTTGCATAAATACGATTTTTTGGCAGCCACACAGTGCAATAACTCAAGATGGTGAATATTGTAAATGGCACTTTTTGTTATATCTAAATTTTAATAAAAAGCATCAACACTGTTTTGAATGTGCACTTTTTGAATGTGTTGTAGCGGCTGATGACGGTGCTTGATCAGAGGACTGTAAGCATATCAGAGTGACTAGCAGTCACTTTTTACTGTAAAGAGCTGTGATACAACAAGTTTATTATAAAAGTTTATATATTAAAAACATGGTGCCATAGTTTCCACAAATGGATGGATTGACGGACAGACAGATAGATAGATAGACAGACAGTAGTGAAATAGAGCTTTTGAAATAAAACTACCTGATGGCATGACTCCTTTTTTTAACCTCGCAATTGCTAGAAATAGACTTGCAATTCTGACTTTTTTTTCTTAGTTTATCTCACAATTCTGACTATATAACTCGCAATTGCTACTTTATATCACGCAATTCTGAGAAGAAAAGTCAAAATTGTTAGATGTAAACTTGCGCGAGAAAAAAAGTCAGAATTGTGAATTCCATGAGCTTCCATATGTTTCCGCCACAGAATAAAAAAAGTAATTGCGACTTTTTCTGATTTTCGCGAGTTAAAATTTTGCAATTTCGAAAAAAAATTCTCAATTGCGTGATATAAACTCGCAATTGCAAGTTATAAAGTCAGAATTGTGAGAGATAAACTCAGTCTTTCTTTTTCATAAAAATGTTACTTTATAACTCGGAATTGCGAGTTTATATCACAATTCTGAGAAAAGAAGTCAGTATTACGAGATAAACGCAAACAAGTTGTAGTTGTGAGTTATAAAGTCAGAACTACGAGTGTGTATCTTGCAATTCTGACTTTTTGACTCGCAATTGCGAGTTTATATCATGCAATTCTGAAAAAATAAAGTCAGAATTGTGAAATAAAAAGTCTTTGATTATCTTTTAAATAGTTTTATTCTGTGGCGGAAACGAGGTTCCATAAATTAGTCTTAATCAATTAATTCAGCTCTATTTCATTTTTTTTTAAATAGCTTTGATTTAAGTTAACAATTACAAAACTGCGTATGACAGTGTGTAATTCTTGTTGTATAGATTAAAACACATAAGCCTTTTTAAATAACGTGTGAATAATGCACTCTCATGGCATTGCCATCTGCTCCAGCAGCATTTGTATGTTCTTCACTGTGATAAGCTCAGTCTCTATGCATGTGTCCATAAGGATATTGATTATTCCCTGCCAAGGCTACATCCAGTCTTGCTCAGATGCCGGTTGCCCGTGGTTACGGCAGCGCTGCAGAGGGCGAGTGCCGTGATCTCACCGTGAAGTCCATCTGAACACAGCGTGTTTGTGTTGCAGAGTCCAGACCATTTCCCAAGGTTAATGAACCCATTGTAAATCAGATCACATCCTGTGACCAGCCTGCAATGATCAGAGATTTACACACATACAGGCAGAGAGAGAGGAAGAGCTGGGGGAGGGTGTGTAGAAAAATGTGAGTTGAATATCAATGTGTATCTCACACACACATACATACACAAAAGAAACTACATATTCAGGATTTGGGGAAACAGATGTGATCATTTAAGAGTCGACCTTTAAAAAAACATACTGTTTTTTTAACTAGTAATCTGAATTGCTGGCTGTGATCAGAATAGATTTCGACCATACTTCTGCAGTATTTAGTAATATATAACATTTATTCACAAGTGAATAACTGTAGAATTGTTACAATTTTGCAAAGCGATTCAGTGTCAATATCACGTCATTGTTTTGATGTCTTTTCGTACAGATCTTGTTAAAATTTCAGCTTTGATTTAGTAAGTATTTTGTTAAACATTTTACAGTCAGCAAATTTAGCATTAAGCTTTATTTAGTCGTTTTAACAAAAATTTAAATGTTGTGTCATGGATCTCTAGGTATAGTAGGTCCTTATCTCAATGTGCTTGCAGTCCCATCATTTTCTATAGGACACAGCTGATTGGTTGCTGTATCAGTAGCCAATGAGCTCGCTGCTTAACCTTCAAGTACTGGTCAGCATTGTCTATAGCAGTGCAGTGTGCTTTCAGAATCCCTCCATCTTCCCCAGCTCCACCTGTATAGATCTGAACAGATAATTCATGGATGCTTTTTTGTACAGCAGCAGAATGTCTTTCTTGCTCACAGCAGTGTGTCATGTATTGGCAGTAGCAAGTCGCGTACTTCACACCAAGACCAACATATTAACATCATCATAATATTAATTACCATGCCAATAACTCAAAGAGTTGTCATGACAGAACTACATTTCAGTGTTGAAGGTCGGTCACATGTATATTTTCATAGAATTTTGCATAGAGTAGCAGTGTGCTCTGTACCCTTAAAAGCAACTTATTCCTAAATGAATACTATAGTGTGCATTCAACTTCACACTTGTAGTTCGGTTCGCTTGGTTCGTTTGGTCTAGACCCCCCAAAAAAGCGCTCACAATGGCATTTTAACACTGAACCTAAAGATACCGAACCTAAAAGTATAAGGATATGTTGTTGTTCACAACCTGATTGATTAGCTTTTATGACGTATCTTTCAAATATATTCTAAAACGAGGCTGTGTGCTGGGCTAAATGCAGTCTCTGTATGTGCGTAGCTACATATGATGGTATTTTGACCAGCTAAGAACCCGTGAAGAGCTTTTTAAAATGTGTAAAACAGTCCAAACAGCGGCAGGAATCCTCTCCGTCACACACACAAGGAAGATCTGCTGCTAGGATATCTTCGATGGGTAACATCGATCGCGACTGTGACGAGAAAAAAAAAAGGAATGCTTGAGCATTTTGTGACATCAGGTCCCATTTTGGGTTAGTTTATATTTCTTTGGTCCATGTTGTGTTCATATTTCATTCGAACCTCACCAGAGTTCACTTGGAAGCAGATCAAGACCCATATTTTCAGCGGTCTCAGTCTGCTTGTTTGGTTCAGATGGCAGTGTTCACACTTAATGAACCGCAGTAACAGAGCAATCACACCAGAGTTCGTTTTAATCGAACCAAGCATGCCAGGTTTGGACACACCCATAGTTTTGGGCACATTTTGCATTACAGGCAGCGCACTTTCAGTCCGATCCATCTGTGTTTCCTGGCTTGGAATGGAATACTAGCGTACTACACAATACACTACTGTATTTGCATACTTTTTTTTTATGGAATGCTATACATTGACAAATGTTTCAGTAGTATTCTATGTTGTAATATGATTCCACTGTGCTGCATTAATTACAGAGACAATAAAAGGACTTTGGTTAATTAGGTCTTATGTGAGTGATGGCCAGGATTTTGAAAATAAATATAGCAGATGTGCATTTTTTTAAATTAATTTTATTTTATTTTGAGTGATATATCTTTTGACAGTCGAATCAAATAATGAGTCAAGAAAGATTTACGCCAGAAATAGAAGGCAGAGCACAATTCATTACGGGATATAGTAGTTTATGCAGTGTTCTCTCGTTGTAAACAGCAGAAATCATATACGTAGGCTACTACTACAGTTTATGTACAGTACTATGCTATTCTGTGTTAGCTAATTTTTTTCCAGTCATATCTATCCTATATTCAGTGTAACAGAAAACAGCCTATTTTTGAGCCCTCGTTGGCTAATTAAAGTGTCCATTTCATATCAGGCTCTGTTAAAGGGATAGTTCACCCAAAAATTAATATTCTGTCAGTAATTACTCACCCTCATGTTGTTCCAACCCAGTAAGACCTTCGTTCATCTTTGGAACACGAATTAAGATATTTTTGATGAAATCTGATAGCTGGATCACTCCTCCATAGGCTTCTTCAGGGAATTTGCCGGCCTCGAAAAGTTATTAAGACATCGTTAAAATAGTCCAAGTGGCTCAATCTTAAGTTTATCAAGCGACGAGAATACTTTTTGTGCGCAAAAACAAACAAAAATAATGACTTTATTTCAACTATTCATTTCCTTCTCTATGGGCCTCTAGTCAGTTAAGTGTAATAGCGTAGAGCTAAGTCACACGTAGGCTCAATATTGGCCGACGCTGGTCATGTGTGTGATGCGTGTGACTTACAACTGAACTGAAACTAATGAACTGACTCGAGACCCACAGAGAAGGAAATGAATAGTTGAAATAAAGTCGTTATTTTTGTTTGTTTTTGCGCACAAAAAGTATTCTCGTCGTTTGATAAACTTAAGATTGTGACACTGTAGTCACTTTGACTATTTTAACGATGTCTTTAATAACTTTTCGGGGCCGGCAAGTTCAATCCCTGAAGAAGCATATGGAGTGATCCAGCTCTCAGATTTCATCAAAAATATCATAATTTGTGTTCTGAAGATGAACGAAGGTCTTACGGGGTTGGAACAACATGAGGGTGAGTAATTACTGACAGAATTTTCATTTTTGGGTGAACTATCCCTTTAAGGGTGCCATAAATCTTTGCTCGTTCTCCTCTCGTGTCCAGTACAGGGATGGAAAGAAAATGTGGCGAAATGATCATGACTCTGATATGTAATTAAGGCCCACTGAGGTGCATTGAAACACTCAGCATTATCCATTTCTTGAAAATTTATTCATTTACAATTCCTTTTTTCATGTCTAAACCGAAACATTTGATTAGTCAGGATGTGTTTGGTGTGCTGTATGTGGTGCTGAGCACTAGGTGGCAGCCTGACACATTACAATCATTACTGCTAATGCAACAAATCACACCATGAACGGCACTGATTTGATTTATTATATCAGATTTTTGAAACTGCATTCATAAAATCTGAAATGTATGCGAAACATGACTTGAAAGGGAATACATTTATGTCTAAAGGCTGGCTGTAAGAAAACACCCTGAAAATATACAGAATAATTATTTTGGAATATTACTGTATTTTCGTATTACTGTATCTCTTTATCGGGTAATAATTATATTTAACCTGTTGTTTTGGACAATTAAATTACCCATCAGATTTATCCTCAGCTTTACGGTATGTATAGTGTTGCACTTGCAAGGTGGACTAATTGAAATGTCATGTAAACAGCACTAATTTTCTTCAGAAAATATAGAATATTGTTAAAGCTCTAGTGTCATGCATCATGATTTCCTCATGCATAACAAACAATGTTTTTAATAACCTCTTCAACAGGACGGGGGATGAGCAATAGGCATAATTCATGAAATGTAAATACGGGCCATAGTGATGCTGGCCTCTGGAATCTGTTTATGATCCAGTGTGTGAATTTTTTTTTAGCATAATGAACAGCCACAGAACGCTTTTATTCTCCTGAGCACTGTGAGTACACTTATTCAGATTCTCCCCTGCTATGCCAGTGTTGCTAATCAATATCAAAGTGTATTTGTGTGTGTGTGTGTGTGTGTGTGTGTGTGTGTGTGTGTGTGTGTGTGTGTGTGTGTGTGTGTGTGTGTGTGTGTGTGTGTGTGTGTGTGTGTGTGTGTGTGTGTGTATGTGTGTGTGTGGGAGAGAGAGAGAGAGAGTGCTGTAGGCTAACAGATGCATTTGTGTCCTGTTTCTCCCAGTATTGCTTGGTGTCAAGCACAGTTTCATCAGAGCGGTTTCTTTAGTCCTCAGAGGCCTTTCATCACAAACTTCTGCCTGTCAGGTAGCAACCGAGACCTTGTTCCTCAGCTCTCCTTGCGTTTCATCCAAATCTTGCATAATTCTGTACTTTTCCATTTTTAAAATTTTCTTCACTACCTTATCTCATTCTTTACCAGTTGTTGCATATCAATTAAGTAATTTTCTTTGTGTATTTTGTGGAAAAAAAAGAGTGAATAGGATTTACCATGTACAAAACTCATCACCAAGATGTCGCCGGAGTTTAGCTATGATTGCTACGGAGATTTTTTGCAGGTTTCTGAGGGTGTTACTGGGTCCACTGTGATATTCTCTAGATTTCTGCTGTTTTATTGAAAGTCAGATGAAAATAGTAGGCTATGTATAATCTCTAAGAGAAGTAATAATACACATCTCAACCAGAGTATGGGAAATAGTAATAGTTATGCTTGCCTTAAGGCTAGTCCACACTTAAATCTTATCAGATCCCACAGAGACCACAAACATGGTGATAAAAAAAAATCATAATTGAACAGTTTTGTTCATATAGTGTGTGGTAGGGCTGCATGATATTGGGAAAAACTGACATTGCGATGTTTTGCATATTTGTGCATCTCCATAGAAAATAATAAACAAATTACAAGCATATAAATAAAACAAAGATACAAATAAATATGCAGTGCTTTGCTTTTCAGGTAGCCTAAATGTAACAGTGTACAGAAATGGAATAATCAAATATTATTCCATTAGTTAAATAACACTATTTACTGTATAAATGTAATACAATTAATAAATACAATTTATTTTTGTTAAAGCTACAAAAGTGATTTTCTCTTTTGTTGTTTGATTAACATTGCTGACACAAACAGCTTAGGGTATATTAGGCTGCTGTCACTTTAAGATGAATGCACGGATCCAATATAATGATACTCATCCGTTTCCTTTCTCTGTTTACAACACATAACCAACTGTGTTTACGAGGATACTCGCTGAGACAAGCTTTTTGACTTAATTTTGCATGCAGGTGTCTGTTCAGGCTCAAGAGAAAGAAAACTGAATTCGGTGTTCACATGCTGTCTGTGCGGATCTGGTGCGCGCACTGTTTCCAGTCTGCTTGCACTGGATACGCTAGACTGACACGACTTAAAAGCACATGCAAATGATAACATTCACTCTATGATGATTAAACTTAGCAATTAATCTGCAAATCACATGCGTTCTGATCCGGGGAGTCGCTGGACCGTTCGGATCAACTACGATCCCTATAGGGATCTCCCAGCCACGTGACCCCTAGCCGCGTGTCAGCCATTTTGTCGGAATACATCCGTCAGCTACTCAAAGGCAATGGATCTATTATTAGGGGTGGGCCACCCCTAATAATAGATGCATTGCCGTGGGTAATATATTTTATTATACTAATAATATAATTACATAAAAACGTTTTGACATTGGACTACAGTGTGTAGGTAAATGCATTTACCAGTAGTGACTCTGAAGCTAACTGAGCAGTTCCACGGCTCTCTTCTCTACTCTTTACTACTACTTTAATACTGTTTCTCGATAATGTTGGTAGGTTTTTTGTTCACTGCTACAAAAAAAACGTAGAACAATTTAGTCAACCCATACACCGTTAGAACCGTGAAGGGATCATAAAGTGTGACAGCTAAACGTTTGATTAACAAATGATTTTCTGTTTAAAGCAACAAATATATATATATATATATATATATATATATATATAATTATATATAATTTATATATCGTAAAATTGGGAGCCTGATGTGTCCGGCTAAGACAAGCTTATGTTATTTTGAATGCTTGGTAGTGCAGAGAAACATTGCGGACAACTTACCTGATCCAAAATGAAGACTGCAAAGCCGCGTGTGTTGAGTTTGAAGCCCAACACCGCCATCAGCTTTTTGCCTGTTTATTGCCGCCCACCACTTGTTAATCCGTTTTGTTTCTTTTGGGATAGGGTATAAAGATATTCATTTTGTATGATCACGTAGCTGATCACATCCAACTGCATCGCTCGGGCATGATAGAAATATTTTGCGACGAGCTGTATTATCACCGGCGGTATAGCATTTTCCATTCCGTCAAGATGGCTGCTCTACCGTCACACGGTACGTCCCTATACTTGACATCGCAAATCCTGGGATGTGACTATTGCGGATGCGCACATCGCGATATCAATGCTAAAACAACATAATCGTGCAGCCCTAGACTCTGTGGAGTGCCGCAATGTGACCAAGACAGTACAGAACAGATTCCATTCACAAACAACCAGAGTCTCGACTGTGAACATGGGAAATCTCGCAAAGTATGCTTCCGTCAGCTTGCTTTCTCATATGGAATGGTTTCGTTCCATTTGACAGTCAGTTTGTCAGTTTGCGTGCGTTTGTCCTCGGTGTTCCCCCCACTCAACAGGATTTCTGATCATAAATACTCAACATGTTGCTTATATATATATATATATATATATATATATATATATATATATATATATATATATACGATTTGAAATCAGTTTGGCCCTGAGCAGATTCAGTCACTCTTAACACACCTCACACCACAGGAATCTCTGATAAAATCATCTGTAGAACTATCAGCATAATCAGGACTTAGGATCATTGGAAGGGGAGAAATGGCCCCAAAATCGGCTGAATATCTTATAGTGTGTGTTTGTGGTCATGTTTTTAAAAAAATTTTTTATCAAGTCCCATTCCTGTGATCATGTTTCCTGCCAGGACTTCCTGAGTTTGAATGGGTGTCTCTGAGACATGATGTTTCTGCTTGAATGATGGATCAATAGATAGACCTCATGAGGAGAAAATGGCTTCACTTACACTCGGAGAACGCTTCCGGTGGTTTGGCAGTGGAAAAACACACTTAAATATCCAAAATGATTTTTGAAACGAGTCTCAGTTGATAAAGATAGAATATTTGATCGTCTCCTGTTAAAATGTTATTAATTCATTAATTGAGTCATTTATTTATTGCACTTATCTTTTTCCTTTTTTTCGTACTCGGCTCATTTAGCTTTCCAATTGATAGCCTTTTTATCTGTTGTTTCCATGACAACGTGCTATAGCTCAACCTCTCAACAAAATGTCTAAATATGAGCAGTGTTTGAGAGACACCCCTTATAGTCCATTTGTGTTGCAGTAGAAGGCAACTTAACGGCATGCATAAGAAATATACATTTGGATTTTTTTTTTAAATTGTTAAAACCCACTCAGAAAACCCAAAGACTTTAGATAAAGGCTACAACAAAGACAGTGCACTCATATATACGTAGATTCCACATTTGCCCGCCAGCTTGGAACAGTCAGCATGTCGTAAATCACAGTAAGAATAAATGGTCAAAACATTGTGCAGCTTCTGGTTGTGAATCCGTCGAGATTTAAATTCCAGAAGAAATGTGACTCTTGAATAAACTTGCTCTCGACGGTTCACGGACCAGTGTTTTGACCATTCGAATATGGCGGACGGCTTTCTATAGCGGTGTCATGACAAATCGGGTCCTCCCTTGAAATTGGGTCTCCAAAAAATGTCAGTTAATGATTATTCTAAGTATATACAAATTATATTAATTTAAAATACGCATAGCTTACTATATAATGCGTGATAAAACAAATTAGTGCATAATAAAATCAATTTAACATAATTTCTTACACTTGGTTAACTGTTAATTAATAAATAATAATAGCCTATTAAGTGAATAATTGAACATCATTCATTTGTTTTATTTATAACTGAAATATTTGGACATTTAACACTTAATTTAACACATAATTACATTAAAGATGATTGTGAGTAAATCTAGGTATAAGTGCAAATGTGTGTATAGGACGACGCGCTTTGCGGGTTGCGCAATCTTCACTTGGACGCGCGTTTCAATCTATCGCCGTTGCGAAGACTCTCTATTCATTCCGGTGAAATCACAAAATAAAATGCACACAAACGTGTCCCGCCTCGATATAGACTGTAACCACTGGTGAACATAGGCTAAGGCTATTCAGTTTTGATGAGAGAGAAAAAAAAACTGTACAAGTGCGCGGATTAGAACCACTGGCTATAATGAGATGTTCCTGATTCACCATCGTCTGGCCGCTGGAAAAAAGCTTTTAAGGCTAGTCTGCCTGGGCCTGGCCATATTTTAAACGTCTCACTCAATCATTCATTATTTAGGCCTATATTACAGCCGTTTTAGGCGTGCGCTTTATTTGAAATGCAGCATGCGATGTTGTTCTCTTACGAGAGTATCTCTCGTACTGCGTAATATCTTACGCTATGGGGAAAACCTCTTTTCCACGAGATATTGAAGCCAAAAATTATCCTTTAATTTTGATTAATGTAAAACGCTGTGCGGCAGCGTGCAGACATAGGAAAAACGGCTCGCGCGCCTATAGGCTGCCCTGCGGCCACAGCAGCAAGCCTATCGAGAGAGGCCCTGCGTGACGTGACATCCAATGGGGGTGCTTCGCGCCCATTTCGTCGTGTCCCGCCAGAATAGGCGTGGCCTTGGCCTATAAATACGCTCGACAGGCTGATACAAACTGATTTTCAACTCTTCAGCGAAGCACTACTGCATCGCTGGATCCGGAGTGAGAAGCCGCGCCGTCTGATTGTAAGCCTTCTGCGGGACGAGCCTTCGAGCCTGAAGTCGCTGGCCTGCACCTCGCCGCCTTCAGCCGCCGTACCTGCTACGCTTTCCGGCGTTCATATCCTTTTCACTGCTGAGTGTGTGTTCGCCGCTGCGACTCACACTCTATCTCTGTTTTCTATCTGTTCTAAAAGAGCAAGCGTCTTTTTAAAGATGCAAAGATCCTGCGGCTCGTGCCGAGCCACACTCAGCGACGGGGACCGTCATGTCATCTGCGCTTCCTGCCTGGGTGAGGATCATGCGGCTCTCGCTCTCGTCGAAGGCGGATGCCCTCATTGCGAGCTAATGCCTATGGTGACTCTGAGGACTCGCCTGGCATCCTTCTCAGAGCCTGCACTTCAACCCGCTGCGACGCCGCGCCGTGAAAAGCGCCGCGCTCAGCGCGTTCCCGAGCCCTCTCCTGCCCGCCTAAGCTCGCCGGTTCGCCCGCTAGCTTCGCCGGCATCGCTCGAGTCACTCACCGATGGACAGCGGCCGCCGTCTGCCACCGCTTCCGCCATTGAGATCGACGAAACAGCCGAGGCTTGTTCTATCCTGGCGTCGGACAGCGAAGATTGGGCGAGCTCTGTGGACCTCCCCTCCGCTGTTCGCGAGCCTTCCGGGAAAAGAGCGGGCATTGAGTCTGAGTTGATGCGTCTGCTCTCTCAAGCCGTCGACAACCTCGGCCTCGACTGGGAGGCGCCCGCGCAACCCCCGCGCAACCGACTGGATGGATGTTTCCTCAATAAGGACCACGCCCCATCACAGTCCAGACCCGCGCCTTTCCTTCCTGAGCTTCACGAAGAAGTCGCGAGGTCTTGGAACGCCCCCTTCTCGGCCAGAATGCGTACATCTGTCTCTGCTGCATTCTCCACTGTGGACGGTGCGAAAGACAGAGGGTACCTTTCTCTTCCTCCTGTGGAAGCAGCGGTAGCATCACATCTCTGCCCGCCCTCTGCTGGACGGCGAGCACAGACGGTGTTGCCATCTAAAGCCTGCCGAGTGACGTCAGCCATGCACGGTCGCGCTTACACCGCCGCCGGGCAAGCTGTGTCGGCGCTACACACAATGGCCATCCTGCAGATCTTCCAGGCCGACCTTCTCCGAAAAATGGACGAGGAAGGCGTGGGATTGATCAGCGTTGCGGATTTAAGGAGCGCTACAGACCTGGCTCTTCGCGCCGCTAAATCTGCTGCACAGGCCGTTGGGCGGAACATGGCCTCTCTCACCGTGGCTGAGAGACACCTATGGCTAACGCTGTCTGAAATGACGGATTCGGAGCGCTCTGTGTTTCTCGACGCGCCCATTTCGCCAGTGGGCCTCTTCGGATCTGCCGTCAAAGATTTCGCGGACAGATTCCAGGAGGTTCAGAAGACATCGCAGGCTATGAAGCACTTCCTCCCGAAGCGCTCTAGCTCCGCAGCAGGTCGCTCGAAACAGCCGTCTGCCCGTAGCTCACAGCCACAGCCTGCACCACCCGCCGCCGCTTCTCAGCGCCGCCAGGCCCGAGAACAGAGACCGCGCTCTCGCTCTGCTGGACGCCGCCCCCCTCAGCGCGGGCCCCGGCCGAGGATTGAGATCAAGCCCGAGGTCTCAAAGCCTTCCTAGCCATCCTAGGAAAGCGACGGTGTTCAAATCTCGCTGCGGCCGGATTTTCACCGAAACATTTCGCTCGTCCAGTTCCATGCGATGTGACTGTTCCAGTGTATTTAGCAGTCAACAAGTCGGTTCATTTGCCCGCTTGCCTGCACACAACAGCCGTTTTTACGGCTACCCAGATAAATCCAATAAAGAGTGTATTTTCTGGTGTCCCGGCCATAGCCGATGGTGTTATGAGTGTTGTAAGAATGCCCACGTCACAGTGCCCATTCCCACACACAGACACAGCCCGCCACAGTTCAGGGCTAGCACAAATAAAATCGACTCATGTCGATTGTGCAAACGTAGTGAATGTGCCCACGACACAGTGCCCACAAACACTACACAGTGCGTGTCCCACGGTTTCTGTAAAAACAAAACCAACACATATTCAGTCAGCGCAAGCCGACGGTGTTTTCAGTGCAGTAAATGTGCCCGCTGTCCCGCGCCCACATTCACTCACAGACACGCTGAACCCTACGGGGCTTGTCCCGCTCGTTCTCTCTCCACAATGTGTCATAGAGAAAGCGAGTGCGAACAGCCTGCCCGCCGTGATCGGCGCGCCCCCCGCCTCGCGCACTCTAAACACAGTGTTCATGTCTCAGCACACCGAAGCTCTGCAGCCGCCGCTGTGCCGCGGCCAGAGCCCGGATATCATTCTGCCTCTAGCTATCCACGCGAATGCATGGGCAATGCTTCCCGGGGTATCAGAATGGGTGTTGAACACTATAAAGAGAGGCTATTCGCTACAGTTCGCTCGACGTCCCCGCCGTTGCACGGCGCGTGTCGAAACCACGGTGGACAACGAAGTATCTCATCTACTTCGAACCGAAATAGCGAAACTACTGAGCAAAGGGGCCATAGAACCTTTATCTCAGGCTCAGAGCGAAGGGGGTGTATACAGCAGATATTTTCTGGTACCGAAAAAAGACGGGGGTCTCAGACCCATTCTAGATCTGCGACAATTGAACAAAGCGCTTCTGAAACGCAAGTTCAAAATGCTGACAACCAGCAAAATCCTCGCGCACGTGCGCCAGGGAGACTGGTTCATGTCAATAGATCTGAAAGACGCCTATTTCCAAATACAGATTGCGTCACGTCACAGGCGATTCTTGAGATTCGCCTTCGAGGGCCAGGCATATCAATACACAGTCCTACCGTTCGGCCTGTCTCCAGCACCCCGTATATTCACGAAGTGCATGGACGCGGCTCTCGCACCCCTGAGACTTCAGGGCATGCGAATTTTGAACTACTTGGACGACTGGTTGATTCTAGCTCGATCACGATCAGAGCTCATAGAACACAAGACCGCATTACTCGAGCATCTCGAGAATTTGGGTCTCACAGTCAATTGGGCGAAGAGTTCGCTGTCTCCCAGCCAGGAAATCTCCTTCCTGGGAACAGTGATGGACTCCCTGTCTATGACAGCACGTCTGTCGCCGGAGCGAGGACTGAACATTCAGCGCGCCGTGAAATCCTTCCGCCGCGGCTCTATAGTCCAGCTCAAACGGTTTCAGAAAATGCTGGGTCTCATGGCCTCAGCATCTTCAGTACTTCAGCTGGGCCTGCTTCGCATGCGCCCACTGCAGTTATGGCTGAAAGCACGAGTTCCGCCCGGGGCTTGGGCCGCTGGTCTGTTTCGCCTCAGGGTCGACAGGAAATGCGTCTCGGCTCTGAAACCTTGGAAAAAAGCCGACTGGTACCAGTCAGGCGTGAGTCTGGGGACTCCCTCGAGTGTGATGGTGGTGTCCACGGACGCCTCCACCTCGGGGTGGGGAGCGCTGCTCGAGGGCAGACCGTTCTTTGGCCAGTGGTCAGAACGGGAGAAGCTCCTACACATAAACTGTCTAGAGATGCTGGCAGTAGACAACGCGCTAAGGCGTTTTTGTCCCCAGATAAAAGGCCGCCACGTCTTAGTCCGGTCGGACAACATGTCAGTGGTGGCGTACATAAATCACCAGGGCGGCACCAGGTCCCGAAGCCTTTACAGGCTGACGAAACGCCTCCTGGGCTGGGCTCAGCACAACCTGCTTTCACTGAAAGCAGCGCATGTGCCTGGTCACCTGAATCTGGGACCAGACAGACTGTCCAGAAACAATGTCCCAGCAGGGGAATGGTCGCTGCACCCGCAGACGATCCAACTGCTGTGGGAGACATTCGGCAGAGCGCAGGTGGACCTGTTCGCGTCCCAGGAAAACGCTCACTGTCCGAACTTTTTCTCCAAGAGCAGGGACGCGCTGGCCCACGTATGGCCCCAACGCCCCCTCTATGCTTTTCCCCCCGTCTCGCTCCTGCCCCAAGTGCTGGAACGAATCAGGGAAAATGGATGCCCAGTGCTGCTCGTGGCTCCGCTATGGACGAACCAAACCTCTACCTGGTGTCAAGCTCAGGGCTTTTCACCCGTAGACTGCGGGGTTACGGAAGTGCTCTCCTTCCTTCAGGAGCTGCTGGATAAGGGTAGAACCCCGTCCACGCTCAAAGTATACGTGGCGGCCATAGCGGCGTTTGCAAAACCGACGTCTGGCCAGTCACTGGGGAAGAACGACCTCGTCGTGCGATTCCTCAGGGGAGCGCGGAGGCTGAATCCTTCCAGACCTCCCTCAGTCCCTATGTGGGACCTTTCTACGGTTCTGGAAGCCCTGAAAGGTGCCCCATTCGAGCCAATCCATTTGTCAGACATGAAGCACCTGTCTTTCAAAACGGTATTTCTTGTGGCTCTTGCTTCAATGAAGCGCGTGGGGGACTTGCAAGCGCTTTCAGTAAGCGCGTCCTGTATTGAGTTTGGGCCTAATGACTCAAAAGTCATACTCAAACCAAGGCACGGGTACGTGCCAAAATCCCTCAACACACCGTTCAGGGCCCAGGTTATTTCCCTGTGCGCCCTCCCGGTGAACAATGAGGAAGCGGATGCTAATCTCCTTTGCCCCGTCAGGGTGCTGAGAGCTTATGTGTCCCGCTCGTCTGTCTTCAGGCAGACCGAGCAGCTCTTTGTTTTGTTTGGCGGACGCTCCAAGGGACTGGCCGCATCAAAACAGAGCCTATCCAGATGGATAGTCGATGCCATAGCGCTGGCTTACACTTCTAAGGGACTGCAGTGTCCTTTGGGTGTCAGAGCGCACTCCACGAGAGGCGTGGCCTCTTCGTGGGCGTGGTCTAGTGGGATTTCCTTGCATGATATCTGTATGGCGGCAGGCTGGGCCTCGCCGTCTACATTTATAAGGTTCTATAACTTAGCAGTTCCCGCCTTCCAGGCCAAGCTGCTGTCGGTCTAGAATTCAGTACTATCTGTCCCGCTGCGCCGGCGCAGAATGCTGAGTTTTGATTGAGTATCGCTCACTGATCGATGGAACAGCTCCATGGGTGTTGAATAGCCCGTATTTTTGCCCAGTTCAGGCTGAACGCGTTCACCCTGTCTGCGGGATATACTGTTGACATAACTAGCTCCTATGGGATGCTATTACGTGGGGAATGATGCTGGTAGCCTCTCTTCTCCGACTCTCTGTGAGTCTACGGTGATTATGCACTATATGAGCCCCGGGCTACTGCCCTTGGGACTTTGGTGTCGGATCCCAGTACGCACGGCGTCTTACATTGTGTTCCCCATAGCGTAAGATATTACGCAGTACGAGAGATACTCTCGTAAGAGAACGTACTCGGTTACTAACGTAACCTCGGTTCTCTCTAGAGAGGGAACGAGTACTGCGTATCTTGCCGTGCATACAACAGCGCTGGTTCGCTTCAGCGTTGAAAACCAGTTTGTATCAGCCTGTCGAGCGTATTTATAGGCCGCAGGGCAGCCAATAGGCGCGCGAGCCGTCTTGCCTATGTCTGCACGCTGCCGCACAGCGTTTTACATTAATCAAAATTAAAGGATAATTTTTGGCTTCAATATCTCGTGGAAAAGAGGTTTTCCCCATAGCGTAAGATATTACGCAGTACTCGTTCCCTCTCTAGAGAGAACCGAGGTTACGTTAGTAACCGAGTACGTTTCATAACTTTCAAACGGTAGAGCCTGTTCCTTTATATTTATAACATAGCCAAAGATCGGTGTATTTTTGCTTTATACATTTTAGGCTTATTCTCAAATTCAGATTATGTTAGGGGGGCGGGATTATTAGGCAATTTTAATCGGACAATTTGACCGGAGAGATTTAATTTTGTCGGACATTTCATTTTTTTACCTCCCAATGTCCGGTAATTACCGGACAACGGAAACCCTGATATAAGGCTAACTGATACAGACATAAATGGTAATTATAATGTAGTTGAAAGAGCATCAACATGATTTTAGGAATTGTAATCAGGCGCTGAGGAGAGTACCTGTTAAAAGCAATTTGAACCAATGGGATCGAGTGGAGACCCAATTTGTCACTACAGCGGCCCATAGAAACAGCTGCTAATGAGGCATATACAGGTCCTTCTCAAAAAATTAGCATATTGTGATAAAGTTCATTATTTTCCATAATGTAATGATAAAAATTAAACTTTCATATATTTTAGATTCATTGCACACCAACTGAAATATTTCAGGTCTTTTATTGTTTTAATACTGATGATTTTGGCATACAGCTCATGAAAACCCAAAATTCCTGTCTCAAAAAATTAGCATATTTCATCCGACCAATAAAAGAACTGTTTTTAATACAAAAAAAAGTCAACCTTCAAATAATTATGTTCAGTTATGCACTCAATAGTAAATACTTGGTCGGGAATCCTTTTGCAGAAATGACTGCTTCAATGCGGCGTGGCATGGAGGCAATCAGCCTGTGGCACTGCTGAGGTGTTATGGAGGCCCAGGATGCTTCGATAGCGGCCTTAAGCTCATACAGAGTGTTGGGTCTTGCGTCTCTCAACTTTCTCTTCTCAATATCCCACAGATTCTCTATGGGGTTCAGGTCAGGAGAGTTTGCAGGCCAATTGAGCACAGTAATACCATGGTCAGTAATCCATTTACCAGTGGTTTTGGCACTGTGAGCAGGTGCCAGGTCGTGCTGAAAAGTGAAATCTTCATCTCCATAAAGCTTTTCAGCAGATGGAAGCATGAAGTGCTCCAAAATCTCCTGATAGCTAGCTGCATTGACCCTGCCCTTGATAAAACACAGTGGACCAACACCAGCAGCTGACATGGCACCCCAGACCATCACTGACTGTGGGTACTTGACACTGGACTTCAGGCATTTTGGCATTTCCTTCTCCCCAGTCTTCCTCCAGACTCTGGCACCTTGATTTCCGAATGACATGCAAAACTGAGCAACAGTCCAGTGCTGCCTCTCTGTAGCCCAGGTCAGGCGCTTCTGCCGCTGTTTCTGGTTCAAAAGTGGCTTGACCTGGGGAATGCGGCACCTGTAGCCCATTTTCTGCACACGCCTGTGCACGGTGGCTCTGGATGTTTCTACTCCAGACTCAGTCCACTGCTTCCGCAGGTCCCCCAAGGTCTGGAATCGGTCCTTCTCCGCAATCTTCCTCAGGGTCCGGTCATCTCTTCTCGTTGTGCAGTGTTTTTTGCCACACTTTTTCCTTCCCACAGACTTCCCACTGAGGTGCCTTGATACAGCACTCTGGGAACAGCCTATTTGTTCAGAAATTTCTTTCTGTGTCTTACCCTCTTGCTTTAGGGTGTCAATGATGGCCTTTTGGACAGCAGTCAGGTCGGCAGTCTTACCCATGATTGCGGTTTTGAGTAATGAAACAGGCTGGGAGTTTTTAAAAGCCTCAGGAATCTTTTGCAGGTGTTTAGAGTTAATTAGTTGATTCAGATGATTAAGTTAATAGCTCGTTTAGAGACCCTTTTCATATGATATCCTAATTTTTTGAGACAGGAATTTTGGGTTTTCATGAGCTGTATGCCAAAATCATCAGTATTAAAACAATAAAAGACCTGAAATATTTCAGTTGGTCTGCAATGAATCTAAAATATATGAAAGTTTAATTTTTATCATTACATTATGGAAAATAATGAACTTTATCACAATATGCAAATTTTTTGAGAAGGACCTGTATGTATATATTCATAGATGCCACCTACATCACTAGAAATAGAACGCCGCCATATTGACGACCGATCTCGCCCGGTATGGCCGCCCAAACTGCCCATTTGAATGAGAGAGAAAGACATCTTACATGGATACAATTTTAATTTTAAGCTCCGATCCTTATTTGTTACCCCCAGTTTTCTTTTGTCCTTTATTATCTGCCCCAGACTTGCCCCAATTTGCCTTCCATGATTGATATATATATATATATATATATATATATATATATATATATATATATATATATATATATATATATACAGGTCCTTCTCAAAAAATTTGCATATTTTGATAAAGTTCATTATTTTCCATAATGTAATGATAAAAATTAAACTTTCATATATTTTAGATTCATTGCACACCAACTGAAATATTTCAGGTCTTTTATTGTTTTAATACTGATGATTTTGGCATACAGCTCACGAAAACCCAAAATTCCTATCTCAAAAAATTTGCATATCATGAAAAGGGTCTCTAAACGAGCCATTAACCTAATCATCTGAATCAACGAATTAACTCTAAACACCTGCAAAAGATTCCTGAAGCTTTTTAAAAACTGTCAGCCTGTTTCATTAGCTCGATTTCATTCAGCTCGATAATTTTTCCGGCCGCGATAATTTCCATTTGCATGCTTGTTTGTTTTCTCTCTCTCTCTCTCTCTTTCTCTACCAAAGAGACTGGATGACAACTCTGTTAAAGACATAACCAACATATTTTACGTGAATACTCTCTAAAACGGACATTTAAACATAATGTTGTGTGTATTTGTCCATTCAGACACGAAAGCAGAGCTCAATTCATTACTCGCGCACTGTATAGGGGTCTATGGCTGCACGCTTCGGGTCAGGTGTGTGCGCACAGAAAGATGAGACATGATACAATATTAGACATTCATACAATATGAGACATTTCTTCTATCCTTTTCTTTTGGTATAGAATAAAATACCAGTTTGGGGTTCCTCTTTCGGCTGTTGTTGAAGCCAACTGCACAACATATTGCAGGCATTACTGAGACCGTCGGTGTCACGAGGACTGCTGCGTGAGGAAACTTCAGGAGACGAAAAGCAGGTTAACAGTCTTTAATGGAAACAAGGCAGAGCCGCAACGGCCGATCAACAGAAATAGTCTCAAAATATTCTTGAAGGAACAGAGGAGCGCACGCAGCAGGTCTCATGGACTGGTGAAGGGTGAGCAGAGTAGAGCTGGAGAAGCGCAGATCCCTCACACCTCTTCAGGACTCAACACAGGTAACCACTGATCTGGTAAAGTTGCAGGTCAATAACAGACAACTGGACTAGACGGGACAAAACAGATAACAACAGTTCAACAGCGGTAACGAACGTGACGGTCAACAATAATCCGACAAACTAGAGTGAAACACGAGAGACTATAAATAGAGAGTAGCTAATGATAGAGGACAGAGAACAGGTGTGATAATGAGAGGATGAGATTAAGCTGGGGTAGATAAGAGGTAAATGAAGAGTGAGAGCTAACAAGAGGGAACAGATACAGAGAATGACCAGAGGAGGGAGACAGAGACCAATAAAACATTAGAAGAGAACCAGGATCATGACAGAAACCCCCCCCCCCCCCCCCCCCCTCAAAGTGTGCCCCCTGGCGCACTAAAAGAGGAAGACTGACGGGAGCGAAAGAAATCGTCGATGAGCGAGCGGTCCAGGACATCCCGGGCGGGAATCCAGCTTCTCTCCTCAATACCATAACCCTCCCAGTCAACCAAAAACTGATGGCCACGACCACGAGGACGGACATCAAGGATCTTTCGGACCCAGTAGACAGGGGAACCCTCGACACGAACCGGAGGGTTAACTGGACGGGGGGGTGGGCGAACAACAGTCTTGAGAGAAGAGACATGAAACACGGGGTGAACACAGCGGAGATTGGATGGCAATCAGAGCCTCACAGAGACAGGGCTAGGGACCTGAATTATGCGATAGGGCCCAATAAATTTGGGGGCCAGTTTACGAGACGGATACTGGAGACGAAGATTGGCGCATTAACAGATCGAACGTTAGACTCAGGACTCGAAGGAAAGTGAGAGGGTTTGTACCCTAAACAGCTCTGAAAAGCAGATAGGCCGGTGGCGGACGAGGGAGCGGAATTGAACGCGTACTCTGCCCATGGAAGTTGCTCAGACCAGGAGGCAGGGTTGCGGTACGCGAGGCTTCGCAGAATACGGCCAATGGTCTGATTAGCGTGTTCAGCTTGTCCATTGGTCTGGGGGTGAAAACCCGAGGAGAGGCTGACCGTGGCTCCGATGAGGCGACAGAACTCTTTCCAAAACAGAGAAGCGAACTGAGGACCTCTATCGGATACGATATTCTCGGGGAGACCGTGGATCTTAAAAATGTGATCGACGACAATTTGGGCGGTCTTCTTGGCGGAGGGAAGCTTTGGAAGAGGGACAAAGCGAGCCGCTTTCGAGAATTGATCGAAGACAGTAAGAATTACAGTCTTTCCACCCGAAGGAGGAAGTCCTTTAATAAAATCAAGACCAATCTGAGCCCACGGACGTGACGGAACGAGCAACGGTCTAAGGAGACCAGCGGGAGGTCTATTACTAACCTTGGTCTGAGCACAGACAGGACATGCCGCGACGAAACGATGGATATCACGTTCCCGAGTGGGCCACCAAAATTTCTGAGACACAGACGCAATAATACCCCTAACCCCAGGATGAGCGAAAAGCTTGGAGGAGTGGCCCCACTGAAGGAAGGGACGAACCCTTCCTGAAGAAAGGGTTTGTTAGAACCCTTAGGTTCAAACAAACATTATTTGTTGAACCTAAGGGTTCGACAAATAATGAACCCGTAGGGCAGCCACGGGGAGTTATGGCGTGGGAAAGCACGCGCTTGAGGGTTCGTTCTATTCCCCAAGTAACAGCTCCTACCACTCGTTCCTGAGGATAGACTCGATGGGTGACGTCTCGGGGGAGGAGAATTGACGAGACAGCGCGTCAGGCTTTAAATTCTTTGAACCCGGGCGGTAGGAGAGGGAGAAATCGAAACGAGCAAAGAATAGAGATCAACGAGCCTGACGAGCGTTGTCTCTTAGCGGAACGGATGTACTCAAGATTTCGGTGGTCTGTCCAGACCACGAATGGAAAGGAAGACCCCTCTAGCCAGTGACGCCATTCTCCCAGGGCTAAACGGACGGCGAGAAGTTCGCGATTACCCAAATCATAGTTACGTTCAGACGAAGAGAGACGATGCGAAAAGAAAGCGCAAGGATGGATCCTCTCGTCGGCAGAAAACTGCTGCGAGAGGATGGCTCCTACTCCTACCTCTGAGGCATCAACCTCGGCAATGAAAGGCTTAGAAGTGTCAGGGGTGACGAGAACCGGCGCGGTCGTAAACAATGTCTTAAGATGATCAAAGGCGGTCTGAGCCACGTTACTCCAGACAAAACGAGACTTGACAGAAGTTAAAGTGGTTAGTGGGGCGGCCACCTGGCTAAAGTTCTATATAAACTTACGGTAGAAGTTAGCGAACCCTAAAAAACGTTGGAGCGCAATATGAGAGTCGGGTGTGGGCCAATCGGTGACCGTGCGAACTTTAGCCGGGTCCATACTGATGCCCTGTGCCGAGATGACGGAGCCGAGAAATGTAACAGACTGAGCATGAAACGTGCATTTCTCGGCTTTGACGAACAATTTGTTCTGTAAAAGTCGTTGGAGGACTCGACGTACATGCTGCAAATGAACCTGTAAAGATGGAGAGAAAAACAAAATGTCATCAAGGTAGACGAAGACAAAAACGTTTAGCATGTCTCGTAGAACGTCATTGACCAAAGCTTGAAATACGGCGGGAGCGTTGACCTGGCCGAACGGTAAAACCCGGTATTCAAAGTGGCCCAGCGGAGTATTAAAAGCGGTCTTCAATTCATCACCCTCCTTTATGCGGACTAAGTGATACGCGTTGCGAAGATCCAGTTTTGTGAAGAAGTTAGCTCCCTACAAGATTTCAAAAGCTGATGACATAAGTGGCAAGGGGTAGCGGTTCTTGACAGTTATGTCATTCAAGCCTCTGTAATCGATGCAGGGACGTAACGAGCCGTCTTTCTTCTTCACAAAAAAGAAACCTGCACCGGCCGGAGAGGAAGAGGGAACTATGGTACCAGCGTCTAAGGATTCAGAGAGATACTTCTCTAAAGCCTGACGCTCCGGGACGGAGAGAGAATAAAGCCTTCCCCGGGGAAGAGTGGTTCCGGGAAGAAGCTCAATGCTGCAGTCATACGGGCGATGAGGAGGAAGGGATGCCGCCCGGGATCGACTGAAAACTGTTCGCAAATCGTGATACTCATCGGGAACTCCTGACAAATCACCTGGCTCCTCCTGAAAAACAGAGACAGAAGACACAGGAAACACAGCAGACACCAAACACTTAGCATGACACGAGAGATTCCATGACAAGATAGTGTTCTTGGACCAGTTAATCTGAGGGTTATGTTCTACCAGCCATGGATGACCTAGCACCACAGGTATATCAGGGGAATGAAACACCAGACATTACCGGACACGGTGAGACTCAAGAGGGCAGTAGAGCGGTGCACCCTGGCGAGAACCCGTCTATCCAAGGTGAAAATAGTGGTGGGATCCTGAAGATCAATAAGGGGAACGCCATGCTTAAGAGCCCAGGCCTCATCCACAAAATTTCCCTCTGAACCAGAGTCAATAAGAGCCTGACAGTCAATAGAAGAGTCGGACCGGTGGAGATGAACAGAAAAAATTGTCTGTGAAGGCGGCGGAGGGCATAGAGAAGATGCGCTCACCAGTAACCCTCGCTTTACTGGGGAGCTTTGTCTTTTAAAGGACAGGAAGTGCCGAAATGGTTGTTAGCGCCGCAATAAAGACACAGACGGTTTATAATTCGACGCTGGCGTTCTGAAGCAGAGATCCGGACACCACCCAGCTGCATGGGTTCCTGGTCTGCCGCAGGTGCAGTAGAAGAGGAGCAGATAGATGAAGAGAGAGAAGGCGGGGCCGCTGGATGTGCTCGTCGACGCAACTCAAAACGGTCCTCCACACGTAGAGCCAACTCAATGAGGGGGTTGAGGGAAGATGGTATTTCACGAGCCAGAACCTCATCCCTGATCTCTGCGTTTAATCCTTCGACAAAGTGCGCTACCAACGCGGGCTCATTCCAGCCACAAGAGGTAGAGAGCGTGCGAAATTCCACCGAGAAGTCGGCGACAGAGCGTCTTCCCTGACGCAGAGAGGACAACTGACGAGAGGCCTCCGATCCCCGGACTGAACGGTCGAACACTCGTAACATCTCGTCCTTAAAAAGGAAATAGCTGTTGAGGCAGATGGCATCGGAATTCCAGACCGCTGTTCCCCACTCACGAGCCCGTCCCTTGAGAAGTGAGATGATGTAGGCTATGCGAGTCCGTTGTCCCGAATAAGTGTGTGGCTTAAGCGAAAACACAACTTCACATTGGGTTAGAAAAGACATGCACTCGGTAGGCTCACCCGCATAGCAGGGGGGATTATTCCCCCGTGGCTCGGAAGCGGAGGAATCAGAGGACCGCACAGGGTCTGTTCGAAGAAGATGAAACTGCCCAGACAAGTCAGACATCTGGGAAGCCAGCATCTCAACAGCCTGACGAGCGGCGGCGAGTTCCCTTCGTGTCTCCCCAGCATGGCTCCCTGGATCTCAAGCACGTTCCGAAAGGGTTGCTCATCAGCTGGATTCATGTTGGTCGGATTATTCTGTCACGAGGACTGCTGCGTGAGGAAACTTCAGGAGACGAAAAGCAGGTTAACAGTCTTTAATGGAAACTAGGCAGAGCCGCAACGGCCGATCAACAGAAATAGTCTCAAAATATTCTTGAAGGAACAGAGGAAGGCACGCAGCAGGTCTCATGGACTGCTGAAGGGTGAGCAGAGTAGAGCTGGAGAAGCACAGATCCCTCACACCTCTTCAGGACTCAACACAGGTAACCTCTGATCTGGTAAAGTTGCAGGTTGATAACAGACAACTGGACTAGACGGGACAAAACAGATAACAACAGTTCAACAGCGGTAACAAACGTGACGGTCAACAATAATCCGACAAACTAGAGTGAAACACGAGAGACTAGAAATAGAGAGTAGCTAATGATAGAGGATAGAGAACAGGTGTGATAATGAGAGGATGAGATTCAGCTGGGGGAGATAAGAGGTAAATGAAGAGTGAGAGCGAACAAGAGGGAACAGATACAGAGAATGACCAGAAGAGGGAGACAGAGACCAATAAAACATGAGAAGAGAACCAGGTTCATGACAGTCTGTCGTCAAGATGGCGGCGCAAAGCTACAGTGACGTCATGTGAACCGAACGAAATATCGATGGGTGCACTCATACATTACTTATGAATGTATATGGTGGAATAAGGCGGAATAAGTCCCGCCTTCTAAATAAAAGAGACAATCTCCAATTGTTACCGCAGGTTGTTTTTTAAGTCCTCGGATTTAAGTGACCAAATATGTAAATATGGCCGCTGAATGAACAGACTTTACTTGCAAGGGACAACCTGGTAACTACACAGTAACGCACTAAAACTGCTCAGAACAGAACTGGCGTATAACAAGCCTAGGAATTATGAATGTATATAAAAAATCTATTTGTTATATTGTTGCAATAAAAGTATTGATTCATATCATTTATTTGGTTGCACTTGAAGAGATTTAACACATAAAATATTCTATAACAGAGAGAGACCATGAGTCTTCATGCCCAAAGACAAAGCGATAAATTCGATTTGCTTGCATGCAGAGGTTGTGGCCCACTGCGTGTACTGCCGTGTAGCAGGTTATTCTGACACATGGCCATGACAGTACACATGATATCATTCGTCACTTCACAGATGAGATGTTCTCACAGGCCAGAAGGACTTGATTTAGGTGGAATTTTAATCAGGTCATGCGTAGGCTGGTGTACTTACATGCGGATCCTTCAGACGGCCGTGATTACGACCATCACTGAGGTTTTTTTTCCAAGCACAGAATAAATGGCTCTGTAATTACAATATATCGCTGCAGGCACTGGGACGGACATGCTCTCCAGCTCAGGTTTCCATGGATACTCTGTCTGTTCTGGAACCTTTCTAATGCGAGTCATTGACTTCCATTAGACAGCCGAGCATCAGCCAACGGGGGCATGCTTTAACAGAGACAAAAAAATACCTGTCTGCCTTCTTGTTACGTACACAACTGCGCATCCAAATATACATTACCACATTTAATTTAGTGCCAATCATGAAGCCAATCTTGATCAACAGCCTTCATTGAACATCTAAATGAATTAAATTCTTTAAAGGAAGTAGAACACTTCCACAGAGATCATTGCTTGATACATAGTACTGTGCAATAGTCTTAGGCACGTTAGGATTTCCACCCCAAAAAAAGGTTTTAAGGAAGTTATTTACATATTTTGCCTGTCCCTTTTTCAACAGTGGACAGGCACTGCTTAAACAAAAAAGTTTTAAAGAAGGCTTTTTAGAAATCCGTATTTCAAAAAAGTCTTTGTTAAAACTTTATAGGCCATGAACCAAGCCAAGCTTTTTGATTTGAAGCAAAAAAGCATTTGAAAATCAGGCAAAAATACAAGGGTTCAAGACTGTGTACTTGGCTTTAGTGATAAAAAAAAAAAACCTACAATCCCATGAAGCTTTGCGAACACCATAATCGAATTAGAAATGGAGAAATATAAAAACTATGCATTTAAAAATGTTGATTTATATACTGTATATATAAACAAAATATTTTAAGTTTATTGCAAAATATGCATACATCTTAAAAATATATTTAGATTATTAAAAAATATGTTGAGAGCGTATAGGGAGACCGACTCTATTACATACTCTTTGCAGTGTTTCATGGAATTGGGGGGAGCTAAAGAGATCTTTTGGCGATGGATTCGACTCTCTGATTGGTGGAATCTTCTGGACAGCATTCATGGGTAGTGTAGTTTTTCACCAAAAAAAAACTTTTGCAAGAGATAGTTTTTTTTTTTTTGTATTCACTCGCAAAAGCTTTGCTTTCCCCTGAGAAACTTTGCGTTTGCATTAATTTAGATAATGTATGACTGCTACATTTTATAGGCTACTTTTTTTGTTAAAGGGGAACTCGGCAACTCTAGCTATTTCTTCGCTGATTTTCACTTTTGTTGTCGCATGTTTTCTCAATGAGCTCCCCCTACAGCTGTGGGGCGTACATTTCACAACAATGTCGTAAAAAAAAACTCACTTGCTCACTACCGCTGCTCATGTGCATTTGTTATTATCGGAGCCGGCCAACTTTATCGTGTGGATCTATGTCTACCGAGGTGGGTAATACATCATACACATTGAGGGCGGCGTGTGTGTTTATGTCGAATTGCTGTAAAGCCGTTTGTGTTTCTCGCTCGTTCCCGCTCCTCACGAGACTTCCTATTTCCAACTTACCGGGACGTTAGTCCCCATGTTGCAAGGTTGGTTTTTCGCCTGGGAATGCTGGGGGGAGCGGGGAAAGTCACCATTCTCACCAGAACAAGTTATTAAACCATCCAAATGATTTCTAAACGGTTTTATTAAGTTGACATAGTTGCCGAACGCCCCTTTAAGAAACTTTTGCATTGAGTTTGGCTTCCTAATGTGTCCCATTTTTGTTGTGTCCCTTTGAGCCATGGGTGCTAACAGCAGTGATCACATAAGTTGCAAAAATGTTATTCTATAGTATGTTCCAGTGAATGATTAATTGATATGCATGATATATTTTTCCCTGTCTGCTGCAAGAGTTAAGAGTCACATGACATTTACAGCTCAAATGACTGACTTGCATGTTTCTGTAACTGAATTCCCATGAAGCAAAGAGAGAAGCATCCAGCCAGTTCGTATAATTCTGAATGTGCCACCCAAGCATCAACCTTTGAGATGAATGAGAATTCTAACAAATTGTTCTTTCCATGTATATTGGATTTACTTGAATTATGCACATAAAAAGGTCATGTAATACCAAAATCGCATCTACTGTATGAAATGCTGCATATTACATACTGCTTCACGTACTATTTTTAATGGTATTTTATTTATTTTTTTACCAGTATGTAGTGCTTCCATTCTGAACATTTTAATGAGTCTAACTTTGACATCTCGCCTCTGCACTCCTACGTTCAGTTAGTGGAACAGGTGCATCACTCCCCACCTGCTCTCAGTAGAGTTAAAATGTCTAATTGAGAAATTACAGTAGACATTAACCCTGATAATTACTGGGATTTAAACCTTGCGAATGGGGCACACATTATAATCATTTAATTTGTCTGACATACTGACTTAAAAGGAAAGCCATTTTACTTTCTCTGAACACTGTCGCCAGTTTTAATATGCTTTGCATCAGATATCGCATGCTGCTGTTTGATATTGCATGACTTTGTGTTACATTGTCAATACAGGTTCTTACAAAGTGGCTGCACTTTCTCAAAGGGTTTCCTTCTCGATCTGTGCTGAAGACTGGAGAAGAAAAGTGGTTGGATCTCACAGTCCTGATTGAAACAAAAGTGGCTTAAATTGGTAAGTAGTCAGTTTTAACTGATGCACAGAAATCAGAATGTTTCAAAGCAGACTCACAGTAATAAACAGGAAAATAACAGAATCAATTACGCAAACTTTATCAAATATGAGACAAATTCAAATTCTGCTGTTAAGCAGCTGTAGAGAAGACAATATTGTCATTATTCAGATCAGTGTTGGTTCAGTTCAATTCAATATCTGTCAAGTTCATCAATTTTGAAGCCCAATTTAGTTATAAGAAGCTCTACAGAAGACAACAGACTCTTCATTCAGCTCAAGTCAGTTCAGTGTTGATTCAATTCGGTTCAATGAAAATGTCTATATTACAAAATTAATCAATTCTCGAACAAATTCGATTCAGCATAGAGCAGCTCGACAGAAGGCAATAGTATCATCATCCACATCAATTCAGTTCAAGTTTTGTTCTCATCCGATATTGTGAGTGCAGTCAAATCAATAATATCTTTGAATATTAAGGCAGTGTCCGAAATCACCCCCTATACCCATAAATAGGCCACTATTATACAGCCATTTGTAGTGGTGTCCGAAACCATAGTAGACATTTATCGAGTACACTTATTCAATCCCATAATGCACCCCTTCAATCCCATAATGCACCCCGATAAAAAGTATTCAAACGATATTCACTTGTTATTGGGAGATGAGAGGGTCCGTGGCTCTGCCATTGGAGTAAGTGTAACGGCTAACTTCAATCACGTGTGCCTTGATAACCAATCACATTACAGCCGTGATGTCATTGAATTTCGTTCAGAGTTGTGCGACAGTCAATTACTGTTTGTGGATAAGCATAGAAATGAATGATAAGTGCCATAAACTGAATCTGTCGCGCAATTGTACCTGACTTCTCTTTTAAAACAGCATTTTTTTTTTGGTGTAAACTTTAAAAATAGATTGATCCAAAACTAATGTTTAATTGCAAACATGTTGAAGATTAGCCGATGGTCTGTTGATTCATTAAATAAGCCTTTTTCCCACAAAAGCAGTTTATTCAGTGTAGTGAATCAATTGAAATACATAAATAAATAAAAAAAACCTCTGGTCTCCTTCTCTGCGTACCGTAGTGTTAGTTAGCTAGCGTTACACTCTTCCAATGGCTTTGGCTCAACAGCTAGAGAATTCCCATGATGCACTGTGAGAGTTCCTTGCCAAATGAAGACATTCATCCATTTTCCAAACCGCTGGTCCAATGTGGCTACAGCGTAATATCATACAGGAATAGATTCCTTTTTTCTTGATTATTAAATTGTTTAATTAAAGCAGCACTATGCAGTTTTTTTAGCTTAACTGAACAGCTTCAGAGTTATTGGAATGGTTATATGACTCTTTTCAGGTTGAATGGTGGTCGTCTCGCCCCCCTCTGGTGCCTATGAGTGGAAAAACCGCACTTGTAACTTTGGGCCGGCGGACCTCAGCGTCAGGAAGTATCGCAAGAGTCCTACTCGCTCAGGCTTTCACTGTTAAAGTTGATTCCTGCGATTTTCATGAGAACAGTTGTCAATATCTCACATAATTATCAGGACATAAATAAGCCTACACGTTGTCAATAGTGTAAATGAGCGCAATTTGCAAACTATTATGATAAATTGCAATAATCATGTCTAACAACATCATAATAACGGACATTGTTATGAAATAATGCGACGTACATGATGTAACTTTATTGATGTCATCTGGCATTTAGGCTCAGGTTAGCCTAACGCGGTAGGCTACTTTATTATTATAAAGTGGAGAGGCCGAGTGCAGATCATAGACTGTCACGCTCTGCGTGAGTTGTATTTACAACTGTAACGTTACATACAAGTACTCTACAGCGACTCTAGGGGTCGCTGTTTGACAAAAACGGAATTCCTGCATAGTGCTGCTTTAAGGTTTATACGTGCTAGTTTCTATGACAGAGTTCAAGATAAATGGTTTAATCTCACTGTTGGAGCTGCCAGTTTGCTTTCAAATGATTATCAAACCGCAAGAACAAACTATGCAAAAGCGGCAGCCCCTCCTGCACACTCAGTGTCCGAATTCACTCACTCGTTTTCATTCACTCCCTCAAGTGGACTGTATTTGTGGAATAAGGGAAAAGTGAATGGGGGTGGTTTCGGAATTGTAATTGTGATGCTTGCTGTAGGACTTTTTATCGAAGAATAGATTGTCTGTAAAGCCACTGCTGGGATTCGGCTGGGAATCTAACAGGACCAAGAGTGCATGTTCTCACGCAGACAGGTGTGTTTTGGATGAAGGGTCATTGAATCTCTTCACACTTTTCCGGAGTGAAGGGTCCTTACACAGATCTCACCCTCCCGCTGATCTCTGCCAGACAGCATTACTGTATGTCTGAATCTGACCGCTGAGGACAAAAGAGTTTATACAGTGGAACAGACGAACTCTCAGCGGAGAGAACAGCGTGTCCTCTTTCCGTTGATTTTCAGTGATAGCTCATTTTTTTGTTTGACATGTCACTCACAGCTCTGTGAACATTATGTATCATGTTTAACAGCTGCAGAGCTCTTTTTGAACTTTCTCTTTTGGGTGCTTTCACGGTTACTGTTGCTTTGTTCTCTGGTTATTTTGGGTCATGTCTGTTAATGTGACGTGCAACATCTTGAGCCCCTTTCACACAGAGATTCCGGAAAATACACGGATAAAGTGACCTGGGATTTGACCCGGTTTCTTTTGACTTTGGTTCATTCACACTGCCAGTGATGTTCTGGAAATAGACTGTGCGTTCACACAAAACCTGTTAAGACACGTGACATCGATGTGACGTTATTGTCTCAGCAGCATCTATAGTTTGCTTATGAGCTGCGATTTCTTTCTCTCTCTCTCTGCATTACGTACCGTTTCATGCTGGCGAACGATCCCAGCTTCAGCGCCATCATTACGACAACGGCATTGATTACGGCTTTTGTTCACACAGCGCACGTTCCGGAACTGAACACGGCAATGTTACTAGGTCCCTAACCCGGCATCGACCCCGGCATCAATCCCGGGTCGTGTTTGGTTTATACAGAAGGTGTTCTGGCAATTTCCCGGGATCAACGCCCTGTGTGAAAGGGGCTTAACACTCCTAGAAGAAAAGGTTATACGCAAGGAACTATGTTCTTATGCAATCATTTCAAATAAGCCCCTTTCACATAAAAATTCCGGAAAATACACGGAAAAAGTGACCCGTGATTTGACCCGGGTTCGTTTGATTTTGGTTAATTCACACTGCCAGTGATTTTCCGGAATCAGAGAGTGCGTTCACAAACAACCCGTAAAAATCCTGTGAAGACACGTGACATCGATGTGACATGTAATGTCTCAGCAGCGTCTATAGTTTGCTTATGAGCTGCAATTTCTCTCTGGAGAAACCACGTTTGTGCATTTTTTTCTCTGATTCGATCATAAACTAGCGCATTACATACCGTTTCACTAACCTGCTTTCACTTCACTTCAGCGTCATCAATCCCAGAATCAATCCCGGGTCGTGTTTGCGTTCACACAGAAGGTGTTCCGGCAATTTCCCGGGATCAACGCGCTGTGTGAAAGGGGCTATATTGAATTTCTTTGGCATATAGAACCCAATTGAACCTCTGTTATGGTGGCAAGTTTGCACAGGCAAGAAACACATCATTAAATGTAAAAATCTAGTTTGTTTCTCTCATTTGAAGATGGCATGCAATGTTTAGTTACAACCTTTATTTTTCTGTAAAATAGATATGATTCGTTTTAAAGAGTTGTATTGCTTGCTTCATGAACAATCAAGAACAATCCACATTCAAATTATGAAGCAGAAAATGGCAAAAAGTATTTTAAAAAGTAAAATGAATTATTTATTTATGTGCTCTGTCCACATATTATAATTAAATAATATTAAAAGACAAATTAATATTAAATCCTAAAAGATAAAATAAATAACATTTAAATAAGTAATTGTTCAAATAAAAGATATCAACAGAGCTAAGGTCTCATGAATTTATTTCTTAAATGTATTTGTATTTTTTATTTTATATGATTAATAAATAATTCAAATTTTATATTTTGACAATAAATTCTGTATATGTAACATGCAATTTGTAAAAAGAAATTTAAAGTGTTTCTTTATTAACTATAATATTCTGCTCGGATATTATAATTATAAAAGTAATTATAAAATGAAATATTTAAAAGATGAACAGTTTAAAGGTATTTCTTAACTATAGCCTAATATTCTGCTTGCATATTATAATTATAAAACATGTGTGTGTGTGTGTATAGTGTATATATATATATATATATATATATAATTTTTTTATCATGCACATAATAGCTATTCTACATATGTGTATGAGTTTTTATCATAGTCGATCATGAAGTCAAGAAGTGTCTGTGCTGGAGGGGTTAGTTCTGATCTGCATGAAGCTCTTTGGGGTTTTATCTGATGAATAGAGGATCTGGTCATAGTTACCATGGAAATTGTAACCATGAGACCTTTGTGATCTGTTGCTGAGACACAGAGGGCAGGTAAAACTTATTTCAGTCAAATGATGGCCGAAAAACAGTGAAGTGTTGACAGCTGGATGTGAAAACCCACATGAATCCATATTACGGCTTCTTGTTCCTTCCTCGCCTGCACACTCGACACAGAAGGTTTTTATCTGAAATGACAAATATCTGAGTTTGATTACAATATTCGCTGACAGAATGAGGCTGTGATGCTTGTGTGTTTGTAATTACTGTGATGTTTCTAACTACAAACACACATGATCCTAGATGCAGGAAATGATCTTGCTGATTGAAAAAGGGTACAGTAATAGTAGCATTTACTTTTTTCAAAGACTAATGTCCATATTGTACTTCCCCTGTGCTATAAGCCATCTGAAGTCATACAATAGCGAACAGAGACATCAGGTTATTTAAGTGATTTAAAACTGGCCATGAAACGTGAGAACCACTGGCATTTACTGTTACACCCGTCTAGGGAAAAGAGTCTAGGGACTCTGGAATGCAGTGAATTTGGAACAACAATGATGAATTTACTGTCTTAAATTGAGACTCTAGATTCAAGACCGGGCCAAAAATAACAATCAAAACTTTATTTTCTTAAAACCTCTTTCCTAATCTCTAAACAAAAAATAAATTAAACATTAATTCCCTAACCAAAACAGAGATCAAACTGTTTAGTTTCAATCAGACTCTTTCCTAAATCCTCAATTTACACTATACACTATTTACAAATCTATTTACAAAGCCAAACAAATTTGAAAGGGCAATCCAAACCCAGTATCAGAAAACAGGCAAAGGGGACAATAAAACCAACACAGATCCTCAGGTGCAAGCAGTTTTCAACTCTCTAACACACATTCAAACTCTCCTAACACACACAAACTCTGCACTATATACTCTCGGTTCATTCCTAGACAGACTTGGGATGTGTCCGAAATCGCATACTCTCTTAAATAGGTACTTTTTTGAATATAATTATTGACCACTAAAAAAGTATGTTCTGTATAGTATGCATGTGTGTAGTATGAATGTAATCCGGATGTACTGCATTCACCATGTTGCCATTATCATGTGACCTACCAGCTTTAGTTGTGTCACGTCACTGCCATTCATAAATCCTCTCCTGTGGCCTCATGGGATAGTAAAGTGTCCATCATATTACACTTAGGAATCTCTACAGAAGTAGTAGGTCATCTCGGTACTTTTTGCCTACTTTTTTATGAGTAGTATATTCGGACATACAGTACTTTTGTCACATTTGTTTTTTGTCTTCTATATAGGGAAGTATCTAGTTTCTGATGTAGCCTTACACTCACAAAACAACAGAAATATAACAAAACAAACCATAGGGTAAAAGTCACTTATATAAAAACAAGTGTAATGCACTTTTGACTCTCAAGGTGTGATAGTGCAGAAACACGGATGAGATTTGAAAACTATGGTGACCTGGAGGATTTTCAGCTTTAAAAGACTTAATAAATAGTGCATATAAAGTATTATGAACAAATTTTATGGTTCTGCAAAACCACATTTCTTCTTTATTGTCATGATAAGAAAATTAAGATATTTGTGTGTATGTAATATATATATATTTATATGTATATATATATATATATATATATATATATATATATATATATATATATATATATAGTCTATATATATATATATGTATATGTATATATATATATATATATAGTCTATATATATGTCTATATATATAGCCTATATATAAACTGTATATATATATATATATATATATATATATATATATATATATATATATATATATATAGGGGTGTAACAATATATCGTGCCACAATATATCGCAATACAAAAATGCAACAATACGTATCGTGGATAGTGACAATATGTATCGTGGATAGTCCCCCCAAAATAAAAATTACTGTGTGAGAAAAAATTCAAGTTTTATATAATGTTGATTATAATGTATAATAATGCAATGGGGGAATATTTGTGGGTCCTGATAATGCCAAATGTCTAATGTTACCAGTAAAAAGTGGCCGACATTATTTTAAATATATCTAGTCAGTGAAAGCGTGCAAGCATATTCATCTACAATAACTCATGAATATTGTTATTCTGGTGTCACCATTGTCCTTGGGTTACAAGCACCAAGTCCAAGCCTATTCATTTAAACCCACAATGTAATATCAAATTTAGCATTTTAATCAACAGTACATTTTTTTTAACCTTTTACCATATGTCTTCAAAATCGCAATAATATCGTATCGTGAGTTCAGTATCGTGATATGTATCGAATCGTGACATGAGGGTATCGTTACACCCCTAATATATATATATATATATATATATATATATATATATATATATATATATATATATATATATATATATATATATAACGTTTTTATTCAGCAAGGACATTAAATTCAACAAATGTGTCATAAATTTATAATATTACAAATATACAAAGAATTTCTGTTTAAATAGAAGTGCTGTTCTTTTGAATTTCTGTTCATAAATGAATACTATTTTTTTTTTATCATGGTCTCTACAAAAATACGAATCACTGTTTTCAACATTGATAATAATCAGAAATGTTTCTTGAGCAGCAAATCAGCATATTACTGAAGGATCATGTGACACTGAAGACTGGAGTAATGATGCTGAGTAAATTCAAATATACAAAAGTTATTTAATTTGTAATATTGTTCACAATATTACTGTTTTTTTAACTAAATAAATGCAGCCATTGTGAGCAGAAGAAATATTTTTTTTAGAATGAATTTGTCACAACAGTGAAATACTACATTGAACTGCAAAATAGTGTTAAAAAGTAAAATGGCGAGCAGTTGTAGCACCTAAACCAGTTTAAAGATATAAACTTCACCTTGATTTAAATCATTTTTAACATGAAATCAGTGATATTGTTCTATTATTTCAGCTGCATGGATCCAGTTTGCAGGACTCCAGGGAAATGTGGGATTAAACGGATGGAGACCTGAGGTGGCAGTCGGGTCATATCCTGGAAGGAGCTTGTCATGGTATTGTACATAAATAATGCATAATATCTCAGAAGACAATCTGTGCAGGGCTACATGCTTTTTTGCTGCTGTCAGACTGTAGACAGACTATTTCCAACTTTATCTGAATAGTGACACTTTATCTGAGTGCGTTGCATCGTCAATGTCTTTTCCAATTTAGCAATTTTCTCTCTCTCTGTCTCTCTCTCTCTCTCTCTCTCTCTCTCACTCTCTCACTCTCTCTCTCTCTCTCTCTCTCTCTCTCTCTCTCTCTCTCACTCTCTCTCTCTCTCTCTCTCTCTCTCTCTCTCTCTCTCTCTCTCACCTCCCCCTCAATCTCTCTCTCATACTAAGAATCCTCAGGAAATGACAGGGTACACACGCAGAACGCCCACTTGACTCCAAACTCTTCCCGGCAACACTGTACATCACACTGTTTTTTTGGACAGTGTTTCTCACAATCATCACCATAAAACGGTCGCGCTTATCATGTGACTTGTGCGTTTGAGTGCAGCGTAACCATGACAACCTCAAGACATGCTACATGGTTTAATCAATGCTTTTATCAGTTCCGATATCAGGTGGTGAACGTGAAATATCTGAGGAAAAATGTGATGATTGTGAAATGAAGCAGAGTGCTTAAAGTAACACTATGTAGTTTTTCAAGCTTCATAATATATTTCCAAGACCCAGAGGAAAAGTTCCTTGGTGTTGCTTTAAACTCAATTTAAACCATGATAAAATCAATGGATGCACAGCCTTTTTTCCCATTTATAACAGGAAAGCCACAGCAAAATAGTATACACTGTTGTTGAAAAGCTCTGGGGTCAATAAGAACTTTTTTTTTAAAGACATTAATACTTCTATTCAGCAAGGATGCATTCAATTGATCAAATAATGACATTAATGACATTTATAATGTTGCAAAAGTCTAACGTCTTTAAGGTAAAAATGTCTATTTATTCTAAATAAATGCTGTTCTTTTGAACTCACTATTCATCAAAGAATCCTGAATAAAATGTTTTCACAAAAACATGAAGCAGCACAACTGTTTTCTGTATTGAGTAATGATGCTCAAATTCAGCTTTTTATCACTGGAATAAATTATAATTTTAAAATATTTTCATATAGAAAACAGTTAGATTAAATTGTAATATTATTTCACAATAATAATGTAATTTTTATCATATAAATGCGGAAGAGACTCCTTTCAAAAACATAAAACAAAAAAAATCCTTTTGAATGGTATACATCAGGCTGCTCCATTCCTCCTCTTCATTGTTTTGCATGTGTATGTTATCACGTCACACTCTGCAAGTGATAAACACAGCATTCATTTAGAACTATTAACTTTTCATTGGCCATCAACCATAGTGAAATCCTCCAAGAGGTAAATAACATTGAAACTCATATTTGTTGTGAGAATGGATTCAATTACTCCCATATGAATTCAGGCCTTTGATGAACATGAACCCAAAGCCACATGTGACTAAAACTTGGATCCAGACGGTAAGCTGGAAATCTTACCATTTCTGTGGAACTCTGCCAGACCACATTCGTCATGGGAGATCACCAGCAGCGGCTTTATTTTTTGTGCTATTTTGTAAATAGTTGTTCACATGAGAACGTCTCGGTTACGTATTTAACCCTCGTTCCCTGAAGGAGGGAATGGAGACGTAGTCGACGTGTCGACTGATTGGGATCACTCTTGGGGAACCTGTCATCTTCGAGTAGATCTTCGAGGAAACCATTGCGTCTACGGCTGCTATATGCCCCAGAAGCCTCTGAAAAGGTTTCAGTGGGACCCTTTCTTACTTCTAAATAGTACCGACCAGACACGTTACTGCTTTAAGGAGAGTCCAGCTCCTTCCCGGAAAAAGAGATCTTCAGCCCGTGGGCGAGTTTACTCTTTTCCCAGTTGACCTGAAGACCCAACTAGCTATGTAGCACTCGAAGGGTAGGATTTGTACTTGTGGACATGGTATTAATAAATATATGAGATATAACTAGAGAGTGCATTTTTTTTATCTTTATAGGATTTGTACTAAGATTTCGAACCCTGAAACACAAAACCACAGGATGGCCTGCGTTGCGGAGGATAGAGAGCTGAAGTACGCGTCCTTCAGGTCGAACGCTGCAGACCAATCTCGGGGACGGAGCATTCGAAAATACATCTCTGCGTTAGCAACTTGAACGGAGACTTGAAGAGGGCCCGAATCAAGAGTCGCAGGTCCGAGATTGGCCATAAACCACCACCTTTCTTGGGTACAACGAAGTACGAGCTATAGAAGCTGGTCTTCATATCGGCTGAAGGAACTGGTTCAATCGCATTCTTCGCCAGTAGGAGTGCGATGTCCGCGCGCATGACAGGGCACATTCGCTCAACACCGAAGTGTTGCAAACAACGCTGAACTTTTTTAAACACGTGCTGAACTTTTTTAAATACGTGAAGAGGGGAAATACCGTCAGAGGGGGCCAGGGAACGACCGCATCCAGAAACACTAAACAGTGAACTGAAACAGTGAAGCACTCACTTCTTTGTCCTTTAACCAAGCGTCAACAAACACACAGAAATGATTAAAACAGCGGTTGAGAGCTCAGAAGTTCGCGATCACTGCTGGACTCACGCTCAACCAGCACTGGGAGAGTCTTCCAGAAGAAGACCGACACACTCGCTCGTTGAAAACTTCAACACTCTTCAGAGACATCGACACCGATCGGCTCCGAAGCGAAAGACAACTGGTGCGTGCATCCACTTCCGTATTTGTACCCATGCCGCGGGGCGGAGTGTGAGATGCAGATCTCGCACGCCAATGTGCATTGGCTCGTTTTAACAGTACTCGAAGATGACAGGCTCCCTAAGCGTGATCCCAATCAGTCGACTACATCGAACGTGAGCGACTGAAAGGGAACAACTAATAACATGTCTGATGTTTTTGAGGTGCAGTATTTTCTAGGGACCATGCATTTTCTAAAAAAAATTACATCAAAAGACAATGTGTGAATTTTGCTGTATTGAATTGTATGGTAAAGTCTTTATTTAGTTTTGGAGTCTCTCATAGAGTCTCATAATCATCTCAGCTGGATGCCAAATGCTCTTCCCACACAAAACATCTTGCTTCACCCCCTTTTTTTGACAGGAGTATTTTCTTCTTGAAAGACTGGACATGTGCGGCATGCACATAATGTTCCAAAGAAAAAATAAAACTGCATTTGCAATCCATTTTACTGAAGTAATGGGACATTTCCGAGTGAAACAAGATAAATCGAGGCACAAACGTAGAGCTGGACTTATTCACATCGACATGATTGTATGGTGAAAAATGTCGATAGTTTGATAGGGATAGTTTGAGGGGTTGAAAAATAAGAGGAATTGGTGATCATCAGCCAAACATACTCACATTGGACCCAGTTGACTTTCAACAGTAAAACATTTTTCAAAATATCTTCTTTTTTGTTCCACAGAGGAAAGACAGTCAAACACATTCGATTGGAATGACACGAGTGTGAGTAAATGACAGAAATTAAATTTTTGGGTGAACTATCCTTTTAAGTGTCTGATTATTATTTTATTACCTATATATATATATATAAAAGTTTGTTGTTCTTTAGAGTCACTTTTGTATTGTAATCACTCAGAAAAGCTGTTAAATATTTTAGCTCGGATGCACTACCTTTATTTGCACTCATTGGAGATCAGTTCAGATGGTCGGGTCATAGTTTGGCGTAAACAACTTGAAAGCATGGATCCATCCTTCCTTGTATCACCTCCTTAGTACCAATTGAGCATCATGAAACGCCACAGCCTGAGTATTGTGTATTGCTGACAGTGTCAAGCTCTTTATGACCAGTGTTCTCATCTTCTGATGGCTACTTCCAGCAGAATAACATGCCATGTCACCAAGCTCAAATAATCTAAAACTGTTTTTTGAACATTACAATAAACAAATCCAATAGAGTAGCTTTGGGATGTGGTGGAACGGGAGAATCACATCATAGATGTACAGCCGACAAATCTGGAGCAACTGTGTGATGCTATCATGTCTATGGACCAGAATCTCTGAGGAATATTTCCAGCACATTTTTAAATCTCTGCTACGAAGAATAGGAGACGAAGTAGCAAGATGTTACCTTATAAAGTGAGTGTGTGTGTATATATATATATATATAATTAAAATTACATATATATACTGTATAATATTTGCACACCCTGCTGACACTTTGACGTGATGTGATTTGTTCTTCAAAGCACAGAAAAGAGTGAAAACACAATGACACGCGTCAATCATATGCCCATGTATGTCAATCGTTTTAGGCATGCTGTAATTATATGAGAAAAGCTTTTCACAAAGTTATTCTTCCACACACCAGTCTGCTTGTGCTTCCAGACGACTGCAGAACAGGCCTGTCAAAGACAAATGAAACAGACATATTGCTGTGAGCCTGAATTGCAAAAAGATTTTGCAGCCTGGACACCAGGGAGGCTTTGCCCCGACGTGTGTCATCCTCTCCAAACCCTACTGTATATAGAGAGCAACCTCGCCGTCTACATAGGCTGCTTCCTTCTAAAGCAGCGTTCTCAGTGAACTGTCCTAAAATGTCATTTATAGGCAGCAACTTGTGCATCAAGGTACTTAAATAATCTGTATAAGTTAAGTCTGATGTTGGCATTTCAATAAAAACAAATAAATACATGACACAAATATTGAGTGAAATTAGATTGTAACTATATTTATTTCAGTAAGACTAGTCGCTTTAAAAAACATGTTTGTATTTGTAAATATGCACATATACATTTAATAGCCTTTTGACTTCTTGGCATTAAAGAAGGAATTTGCTTAAGCTCATTTTCTCTAATTATTTCCTTTTTAAGATCAACTGTCAGGACAGAGCAAAATAATTTTGAAGAGAACTTTGCTAGATTAGTTAAAATTTTATAAAAATTTAAGTTTAATACTTATTCCAAAATCAAGAAAACAGGCAGTTTAAACACATCTAAACATAACAGAGACTGGAAAAAGAATGAAAGCAAAGGTGAGGCTTAAATAACAAACTGAAACGAGCTAATAAATGACACACAGCTGAAACCAATAAACTAATAATGACGGTAACCATGGAAACTGAATAAAGTAACAGGTGAAACTCAGACATGAACAAAACAGGAAAACAGATTAAAAAAACACATAATCATGACACATATCTGGTTTAATGGAACAGAAACTGAACTCAAGAACACATGCTAATCTGTATAACCGCACACACACTTGCAGTTCGTTGGATTTGCATCCAGCACGTTTCTGACTTAAGTAACCTCATATTAAAAAACAGTATCTTGACTCTGAACAGAGATCTGGTACAATGTTTTCAATGTCAGCGTTCAAGTTAATTAATTTAAAAGCTAAGTCACACCGCTGTTCAAAAATATATTTTGTTTCTGATAAAAGCCTCATGTTTACCAAGACTAAAAAATAAATACAGTAAAAAATGTAATATTAGGAAAATTTCTTCTATGTGAATAGATTTTAAAATGTAATTTTATTCCTGTGATCAAAGCTGAATTTTCAGTATCATTACTCCAGTCTTCAGTGTCACATGATCCTTCAGAAATCATTCTAATATGATGATTTACTGCTCAAGAAAAAAATCTGATTGTTATCAATGCGAAAACAGTTGTGCTGCTTCATTTTTTGGTGGAAACCGTGATGCATTTTTAATCAGGATTCTTCAAATAGAAGAATGTTTAAAAGAACAGAATTTATTTGAAATAGAATTTTTTTGTACAATTATTGCTGAATAAAATGGATTCCTTAAAAAAAAAAACATACTCACCCCAAACTTTTGCACAGCAGTGTACCTCAACCATGTGTATTTAACTTTTAACTCTTAGAGATAAAGTGGTATTGTGTTTTTATATTGGCAAACTTTATTGCAGTGAAAGTTTTGCGCCTGGCATCATCTCACGCGTGTGAGCGCCAATGCTCTCCTCCTCTTAATGAGAGTGGATGTTGATGGCCGTTATGGAGTGCTTCCGTTCTCCTCCCCGCAGTGCGCTCTTCACGGGGGGCCGCAGGAGTTCAGCGCTCAACCCTTCAAGCATCTATCGGCTCTGCGTCACCACCAAATCACCATGGCGATAGCGGGCGCTGAGGGCCCTGAATGAGGCACCAGCTCTGTTTGAGACGTCTGCTGAGCCGCGAGGAGGGGGATCATTCGCGCAGTGGAACAATACAGGGAAAGTAGACATAAAAAACCCCTTCAATTTAAAATTCCTTCTAAATAATTGGAATGCTGTTTTTTATGTTTTATAAAGTGCTCTGATCTTGAAGGACGTCTGATTCTGGCGAGGTCTTCAATTAAGAGAAGTCTCTCCTGCTGATATTTTGCTGGAAATGGAGTGTTTTGTATTTTTTCCTCCTTTTTACCATGGAAACTTCTGGCAGCTATTGATTTTGAACTGCGTTCCCATCTTTGGAGCACAGTGTGATATAAAAATAACACTTTCCACAATTATGCTATATTATATAGCCTAACACAGCACTCTTCTTCTCTGCGTGATTGTGTGCATATGTTGACCTTTAGATTCTCTGCAGATATTCTTCAGTTTTTGTGAGTTAGTGTGCTCCCCCTCACCTCATTTCAGACAGTATAAATGATGGTGAACAGATCGCAGCAGGACACTGGGTTGGAGGGGTGAAAGCCCCTGCCGTGAGCTCTGAATGCACTGTCATCTTCGGCGCTGTGTATCATTGCACAGGTCATGCGGCCGGGGTGAAAGCATTTGGCTTTTGTTATTCTGCTGATTACTAGAGAAAAACCTGGTGTCTGGTTTAAATACTTACAGGGAGAAGTTTGTTTGTTTTGTTTGTTTTACAGACAAAACTGAAGAAAAAACTAAAAACTTTTAGAAATTGAAAGGAATAGTTCACAAAAAATGTCATTATTTACTCATCCTCATGCCGTTCCAAACCCAAATGCTCTTTTTTTTCAGGGTATTTTCATTTTCAATGAACTATAATCTGTTAACACACTCCTTTAATCTGTTAACAGACTGCCAAACTTGAGGCAGACTTGATTTTCCCAAAGGAATATTTTATTGCTCAAAGGTTTCTCTTTTAATTTCAGGAGATTTACTGGATATGTTAAAGGGTTAGTTCACCCAAAAATGAAAATTCTGTCATTGAGTGCGTTTACATGCACATTCTTAACCTGATTATGTTTAATAAGCTGACACTGAACATGATCATGTAAACGTGTTAACCCAATTTCAAAGCACTCGCATTACTTCACAAAATTGAGGTTAAACCACTGGAGTCACATGGATTACTTTAATGATGTCTTTACTACCTGTCTGGGGCTTGAACGTGGTAGTTGTGTAGCTGTCAATGGAGGGACAGAAAGCTCTCAGATATGATTAAAAAGATCTTCATTTGTGTTTTGAAGACGAAAGTCTGACGGGTTTGGAACGACATGAGGGTGAGAGATAAATGACAAAATTTTCATTTTGGGTTTAACTCACCCTTTAACGTATAGTCTCAGATGTTTCTCCTAAAATGTGTTTGGATGAATAAAAATAGACACAAATTGTTATAGAGTAATATAATAGTAAGATTATAGATCTATAAAATGTGTATAGCAGCTCAAATCATTTGTTCAGATCCATGTTGAGATCTTTTTATTGCAGACTTTTCTTAAAATCTAGAGCAATGTTTTTCAACTGGTTTTGTTTCAGGATGTGTTTTTTTGCATTGTCTTTAACCACAAAAACATCTCGACACATCTGAAATAACTGGGGTCCGGAGACTATAACAAAGGCCTATGTTTGCTTTCTATTGAATCTAATAATCTATGAGCTGCAATTTAGATAGCCTAAGATTTAATTTGTGATTTTTCAGGTCTCTTATGCTTAACAAGGGTGCATTTATTTTCTATTGAAAACAATAGAATACTAATCATTGGAATCAACAAAGGCGAATTTAAAAAGATGGGTTTTTTAGCAACTTCTTGAAACTGGCTAATGTGGGAGCATTTCTAACAGCAAGAGAAAGTGCATTCCATAACCTGGGTGCAGCGAGAGAGAAAGATCTCTCCACCATAGATTTGAATCTACACGGAGGCTGCTGAAGAGTAAGAGGATCAGCAGATCGAAGGGAACGAGACGGCATGTACAGGGTGACTAGTCAAGTCAAGTCACATTTATTGATATAGCGCTCTTTACAATACAGATTGTTTCAAAGCAGCTTTACAGAGATAACAGGTAAATAATGCAACAAAGTTTGTTTCCAGAAGAAAATAGCGTCACAGTCCAGCTTAAGTAAGTTCCGTGATGTTTCATTTTTGTTGTAAAAAAGTTATTAATTTAGTTCATTTATAGCCGCTCTGGAGAGAATCGTGAGTTCAGAAACAGTTCAGATCTCATATAATGGTGTCAATGCAGGCAGATCAATATTATTGCTGAATATTAAATTAAATGTAAATGTCCCCTACTAAGCAAGCCAAAAGCCAAAGGCGAAAAAGGCGACAGTGGCAAGAAACCAAAACTCCCTCAGGTGGAAAAATTGAGAAAAAAAACCTTTGAGAAAAAAAGACTCAGTCAGGGGCCAGTTCTCCTCTGGCCAATGAACGAACAGTGTATGATTATGATTCAGGCAGCATTATAGGTCAGAAGTCAGTTTGGATTGGAAGCCATCAGTGCCGATGGCTGTCGTGTCAATGAGGCCTTCACAGGGGAGAGTCTAGTTGACAAGTTGCATTGTGGTCGTCACTCAAAAAAATAAGCTGTTGAACGAACTTAATTAAATTAAGGAAAGCTTTTCCACGAAAATGAATTAGATTTTTCCAACAAAATCTAATTTGTTTGAAATTATTTGTTGTAATCTTGTTGTATGAACTTAAATTAATTTAGTCATTCCTGCTAGATAAAGTTTTGTCAGGTTGACTATATTTAATTTTTGCCCTGCCTAAAACGACTCAACGACTCAACACCGGCGATATGGACCCTCTATGGTGGACGGCACTGATCCTCAACAACTCGTCTCAACACCGGCGTGATTACTTGGACTTCCAAAAGATGGAAATGGATAAATATTCTAAATGTTCCGATCCAATCTGACTTGTAATGCTGCCCGAATCATAAATCATGCACTGTTCCTTCGTTGGCCAGAGGAGAACTGGCCCTCCGACTGAGTCTGAGTTCTCCCAAGGTTTTTTTCTCCATTCTGTCACCTGATGGAGTTTTGGTTCCTTGCCACTGTTGCCTTGGCTTTTGGCTTATTAGTTGGGGACATTTAATATTCAATAATATTATTGATCTGCCTTACTTAAGGTGGACGTTGACTCAATTTTCTTTTAGAAACAAACTCTGTTATATTATTTTCATGTTATCACTGTGAAGCTGCTTTGATACAATCTGTATTGTAAAAAGCGCTATATATATAAAGGTGACTTGACTTGACTAAAATCACCAACATTAGAATTTTGGCTCATTTGACTCCACAGTTATTTCAAATGATAGTAGCTACTAGTGTTCAGTTTAATTAAAACCACTTTTTTACAGAGTAATATTGAATATTACTTATGCAGGTCTGCAAATGAGGTTTAATGTATAGAGTATTTTGAGTGCCCACAGGCCTAAACTAAACACAGTCACCACTCTTCTGCATAATGGTAACCACAAAATTCTAAAACATTACAGAAAGCCTTCTAAGTTTCTAACATTACTGAATATTAAACATTAACTGACAACATCTTTCCATTTACAGAAAAACACATAAAATAACACTTTAATACCAAAATTTACCCTCCTAATCCAGTCCCTTGCAAAGCATGCTGGGAACTACAGATCCACTGCCCAGTTAGTTGTCAACAAAAATGATTCATGTAGTTTTCTCACAGATGAATTATGTAAACTTCAGTTTTAAATATATTAGGTTGATTGAACACAATTAAATTAAGTTGTGACAAAATATTAAACAATTGTGTTACTCTTCCTTATTTTAATTAATTAAATTTAAAGAGGCAAAATTTAATTTGCAGGTCCTCCATCTGATCTTGATACGGCCCGGATCCGGCTGACTACATCATGCGCTGTGGTCGTGTCTAGGCGCAGATCCACCATCTGAACTGGATACAGCCCAGATCCAGCTGATTACAGTAAACCTCGGAATAAGCAGAAAGACTAACATCAGCGTAGATGCCATTCTTCTTATGATGTAACGAGTACATCAGGTGTTACAGGAAGTGTTCCCAGTTCCGGCTGACCTAATCTATGGAGCCTAATAATCATTTAACTGATTTTAATTATAGGAATGTATAATATTCTATATGAATGCCAGGTAAAAGAGATGCATTTTTAGTCTAGATTTAAACTGACAGAGTGTGTCTGCTTCCCGGACAATGTTAGGAAGACTGTTCCAGAGTTTTGGTGCTAAATAGGAAAAGGATCTACCGCCAGCAGTCGATTTTGATATTCTAGGTCTTGATTATCAACTGGCCAGCATTTTGAGAGCACAATAGACGTGAAGGACTATAATGCGTTAAGAGATCACTCAAGTACTGGTAAGCTAAACCATTTAGTGCTTTGTAAGTAATCAGCAATATTTATTTAATAGGGAGCCAATGCAGTGCTGACAGAACCGGGCTAATATGGTCATACTTCCTGGTTCTGGTAAGAACTCTAGCTGCTGCGTTTTGTACCAACTGTAGTTTGTTTTTCATTTATAAACTTAGTCACAAATTTGTCACATATACAGTATAAGAAGGGGCTATTCCATGCATACTGTAGCTCTTTATGTTAGTGTAAGAGTTTTAAAAATGATACGCGACTGAAGAGGAAACCAATGCAACTTATAATAAAGCACGCCTGAGATGTGCATGCTTATGTGATGGTGTGTAAGAACACCTGCAGCTGAATTCTGGATATACTGCAGCCATTTGATTGATTTAGCAGGTAAACCAACTAATAATGCATTAAAATAATAAATGCTGGAAGTAACAAATGCGTCAATAACCCTCAGGATCAGGTAAAAGTGATAACCCTAAGTCAGTGATTTGCCCCAAAGGAACCATATAAATGCTAAACAATATAGGGCCCAAGACAGATCCCTGAGGAACACCATAGCAGACCTGTCCAATTTCAGATTTGTTGTTTCCCAAAGACAACAAACTGGGAACGATCAGTAAGGGTAAGGTAAGATTTAAACTATTTGCACAGTACCAGTGATATCAAGCCAACTCTCTACCCTATTTAGCAGGATGGAATGGCACACTGTGTCAAATGCTGCACTCGGATCTAACAAGGCCAAGATGGTAGAGCTGAGACAGGAAAGTCATGTATAACTCAAACCAAGGCTGTCTCTATCTGTGTCCCTTTCTAAACCCAGACTGAAAAGGTTGTTGCATAACAAGTGTGAATGGAGTTGTGCCACAACGACACGTTCCAACCTTAGCGAGAAGGTAGATAGACCTGTAATTTGATGGGTCAGACTTATCACATTCAGGCTTTGTAATAGCTGCAACCTTATGGGCTTTTGGAACAATACCAGTAGTAATGGAGGTGTTTACAATGTTCAAAATGAGGGGACTAATTGATGTCAGACTCCTTTTAAGAATAGATGTTGAGATTAGGTCAAGAGTACATGTAGTTGTATTCATTGCCATCACTAATTTCAAAATACAATCAACAGTGACTATTATAAAGCTACAGAATGCGGTTTCAGGAAAACTCAGTGGATAGGTATTAGAAATTGCAGAACAAGGGAACGAACTGATAGACTCATAATGCTCTAAATTTTTTCCGTAAAGAAACTAAGAAACGTGTTACACTCCTGCATAGAGGAACATATTGATGGCTTAATTGGTGTAAGAATATTGTTGATAGTCTTAAGTCTTAAAAATCTTGTTGCGGTTTACAGCACCATCACTAACGATGGACAAGTACTTGGTTCTTGCCGCTTTAAGTGCATCCGTGTATATTCCGTATAGTTTATAACATTGCAAATGTCTTTATGCCACAGTTGATCAGTTGAATGCATCATCACTTGATAAAGTATTAATTTCTTAAGTTTTTTTTTTTAACTAAACTTTTCAGTGCTGAATGGGTTTTTTTTTCCAGAGTGAGAGAAAACAGCACAGCTAGACAGAACTTAAAGAAGACAGCACTCTTATGACTGATCAGAGACGGTGAAGCCCAGCCGGACCGCTGTGATCTGCTCCGCTTCTCTCCACATGATGGATTCCTGCTTGTCCAAATTGTACAGCTTCTTTATTCTTGGCATCAATGGTGGAACAAATTCCAGCTCATACATCAACCATTTCCAAAAGTAACCTCAACTCTTCTATAACTAGACCTCACAGAAACACACACCAGAAAACATGCCCTGCTAATGTATTATGTACAGTAGACCGATGTTTTGGTATGAAAGCATACAAACAGACTATTCTAGTTCTCACACTGAACTGTGCAAACTAATTTAACTTGTCACAAGACAGTATAAAATTATTTTTACTTCTATGGGGGCATCAATCATCTGTGTTGAATGACGGTTCACTGATTGTGTGTAATGGCGAGTGGTGGCACTGTATGGAATCTTCAATGATGATGAATGATAGTGATGAATAATGGTGTGTGAGTTTGAATGTTGTTATGTGATGATTAGTTTTGACAATTGTTTACTGATTGGTGAAACATTTTAGTGCTGGTTATAGATGGTTCAGTAATAGGGAATGATGGTGTGTATGATGATTTATCAATATGAGTGATTTTCAGTGTTGGACAGTGATATTAGTGATGGCAAATAATGATGAATAATGGTAGGACTGATCACTAGTTATGGAGTGCAAACAAAAATTATAAACTTGTAAAACGGCCTTCAAAGAAAGACTGTTTAGTAAAATTTTGAATGATTTTTTAATAATACAAGTGAAGTTCAGTGTTGGAGAGGAATATTAGTGATGATAAGCAATTGTTGGATTGTTCACTTGTTAATGGATTATGAACCACATAAAAACAGTTTTCAATGAAACTGCATTGAATGTGCATTATGCTGATTGGTGAACAACTGTGAAGTGGTCACTGTTGGTGATTAATAATTAATAAGGATGCGATTGTTTATTAATATAAGTGATGTTCAGTGTTGGAGAGCAATATTAGTGATGATGAAGACTGGTTGGATCGATCACTAAGCATGACCAGAAATTGACAAAAGACAGGAAAAGAAAAGAAAATGCATAATGCCAATTAGTGTAAAGATTGTGAGGTGATCTGTGTTGTTGAATGATGGCTCATTTATTTAATTATGTTCAGTGTTTGAGAACAATATAAGTGATGATGAATAATGATTGTTTAATTAATGGGTTATAAACCCCAATTTTAAACCCACAAAACAAAAAATACAAGAAAATACATTGAATGCATCACGCAGGTTAGTGACTCATTGTGAAGCGTTCACTCTTGGTGAATTCAATATTGGAAAGCTATATTGGTGATGATGATGAATAATGATATAATGATCACAAACACTAAAAACCTTGATTCACTGTTGGTGAATGATGGTAAATAATGGTGAGTGATGGTTTATTTATAAAAAAAAATATGTTCAGTGTTGGAGAGTGATATTAGCAATGATAAACAAGGATTGTTCACTAGTTAGTGGATTATAATGATGTTCAATCTTGGAGAGCAATCTGATGGTGACTAGTCAGTGGTAGGATTATTAATGGATTTTAAACCACAATGAGAAATTCACAAAACAAAGACAAGAAAATGCGTTGAATGCATAATGCAAATTATTGAAAAAATGTGACGTGTTGACTGTTGGTGAATGATGTTTCATTGATGATGGATAATAGTGTGTGATGGTTTAATAATGTGAGGGATGCTGGTGTTTTGTCAGTGCAGGTGATTGTCAGCAGTGAGGGAATCACCGAGCACACACACACACACACACACACGAGCGCTCTCAGTCTCACGCTCCTCTAGTGCTCTACAGACCTTCATTACTCCAGTCTGTCGATGTGAGACGCGGATGACAAAGTTGAAATCGCAGGTGCACGAAGCGAACCGTCCATTTGCAGCCGTTATAAAGAAGAAGGAGGATTATATCTTGTGCCATTCTGTGATGGTGAGTTTGCGCTTCTTCACGTTTCTTCAGTCATTGATCGCAGTCTAGCGCTACAGCGATACATTGAATGTGGGCGACCTCCGTTCACAATAATACACGATTATCAACGACATATTTCTCATTCGGTTCACGCGTGTTTTCTATAGACGGATTAATCATGAATAAACGATAAGTGAATATTCAGGGAACGGAGAGATCATTGGGCTTTGCATTGTTTGATATATGTTCAGTTATGTAATTTAAAGATTATTTATGGGTTATAATGCACCGATTCATCAACATCATCACTTGAAAATTATGCATTTCAATGCATCCCACACATATTTGACCAAAATCGTTGCTCAGCATATGAGCGTTTTTTTAGAAACTATAATGGGTGAATCTTACGAAGCTTGTCCAGAACATTTTACATTTCACATCGCAATAAAAACGATATTATTTCAGTTTTTTCCCAACGGTGACCTTATTTTAATGACAATTCATCACCTTTTAATTGACTGTAATGCAGAAAATATGTATATAGCCTATTATTTAAACAGTAAATTATTGATACATTGAGGCTCTGTTTGTTAGTGCTACCTTTAACGCAGGCTATAGCCTACTGATCTAAATAAAAAAACTGTCCAGACAGGATGATTTCATTACTCTATTACAGTAATGAGAATCTAATGAGAACCATCATTAAGAATAATGAGAAATACAGTCAAACTCAGAAGTAGAATCTCTTGACGTTAACACTGACAACAAAGGGAGGAAAAATGTGTTATACTGTAATGAAGATAATTCAAATATCTTAAAGTGTGATAAACATATATTTAATAGAATAATGCTTTTTTTCTTTTGGGGTGAAATGTTCTAAACAGCCATTGAACATTGATCATGAACCAAGCTCATGTGTGTCTTAGTCAGAGAAACATTGCCAGTGTCATTTGAAGCAAAGCACCATGTAAAGCCAATAATCAGACAATTTTGATGGATTCTCTCATGCATTAGGTCTGTTGTCTCTTTCTAACGCCTCACATCATCATCAGTAAATCAATCCAGATTTCTGCAGTGAATATGAAGGCATGCAGTGAGTCACAGCACACATTAATGCTGCCTTCACATCCATGCAAAAAACTGTATACTCCCTTTCGAATGATTGTATCAAAACGAATCAAATTTTCAAAAAGTGTTTCAAATGTATTGACCTCTATCTTATTCAGCATTTGACCTTGTAAAGGTTTGGCATTATGAACCATATGAAGTACCATATGAAGAACAAATGAAGCACTCTGTGTTGGTTTGGTGCTGAAACTGTGATGCTTTTCTCTTTGTGTTACAGTCTTTTTGTGTAGTGGAAATGATGTCTCACCATTAATAGGCTACAGCAATACAGTAGATCACAATAGCATTAGTGTTATAAAAATGTACAAGAACATACAATGTTAAATGACCGTCGTTATTATTGCCAGATGCTGTTTTGCCCTTGCTTCAAGACACAGAGCCCATTCAAAACAGAGCCGTGTTTAGCCCTGTGCTTCTCATTATGCTGGTTATCAGAGCCTCAGTGTGTTTTGCATCCATAAATAAAAACCTTCTGTTTGATTGACACTCTGTCTTTCTCTCCTTGAAGTACCTGTTTGCATCCCATAGGGTTACAAAAGCATATAAAAAGTGTATTTGCAAGCATAAGATGTACATTTACAAAACGAGAGCTTAGTGAATGTAAAGCGTTCACATTCAACCAGAACAAACTTTCAGAGGTTCAGTATGAAATTAGATTAATTTACTCTTAAATTACTGGTGTCATAGAATTCTTGTTTTTCTGATCAGGCAAGAAAGGAGTTCTTCGGCTGCATGTAATTGAATCTGTGGTCGTTCTGTGTGTTTTATGTTTTATGCTTTCTCTGTGCGCTATGATTCATCCATTTATTCATTTTTTGGGGGAACTAATAAAGATGAGTAAGACAGTGGGGGCCCGGAGACCGCTCACTATCCTGGCACAGGTCTCGTCTTAAGGGTTTTTATACCTCCTTAGATTCGCTGTGGATCAGTAAATCTGGTCGACATAAACCCCTCCCTCCCCATCGTTCCTGCGCACTTCAGCGATCAGAAATTTGATTATTTGAGATGGGGTTATAATAAAGAATGTAGGGGTAATTCAGTGATGGGTTGGTTGTGTTGTTGTAGGTCCAGACTGAACATCAGCTACTCTGGTGCAGTATGTTATGATGTAGCCAATAGTACTGAAGCAGTCTCTATCTCTCTCTCTCTCTCTCTCTCTCTCTCTCTCTCTCTCTCTCTCTCTCTCTCTCTCTCTCTCTCTCTCTCTCTCTGTATTTTAAAACAATGTACCTTCTCTTTTAGACTTTATAATGCTGTGCGTGAGATCTCTGGGAACAATCGTGATCAGAATGCATAGACACATGGCAAGAGCGTCTTTCCTCATCCTCTTCCTCATCATCAGCCTGGTAAGAGCAGAGATGATCATGTATTTATGTGTTCTTTGGATCTGTATTCTAATGAATTCACATGATTATATTTTACAAATGTGACGATTTTGTGAAGTTTGAAATGGCAAGAATCACTATTATGGTTTATCATTGGGAGTTAGTGTTTTGAGCAAACCCCTAACCCTTATTATGAAACATCGGAAATTATGATTTTGCCTGGTACACCTATTTACAGATCAGAATATCATAGAGACTTAATGCAACCATCCAGAAAACCACAGAAACCAGCGTCCAATAGAGAGCTACAGTCGGGTTCCAGAAGTAAAAACTTTCCATGGGGAAATTGATTTTTAACAATAAATCATAAGCTTTTATAGACAGCCTTACTGTGACCTACAAGGTTCTTAATCAACACAGTATTTGCTTTTGTTGAAGCCTTTGGCCCACATTGTTTTAAAATAATCATGTTCAACAGCAGAATTCATGGTAAAAAAAAAAACATTTACCCATGATGCTGTACAGAAAATGTAACCAATCAGAGGGTTGAAACAAGCAAGACACACCAAATGTACTGCCCACTGCAAATTATGTAATTGCGTTGATACCTACACTCTCAAAAAACTTTTGAGAAAAATATTTAAATATATATTCATATTTGTGCAGTAAATTTAAAATGTAGTTTTTTTAATATATTATCATTTTTATATGAGTAGTTTTATATTTCTTCATCATTTTTAATTACGCTGTTCTCAATGCTTTATGGGATTATAGTTCTTTGTAGATTGTAGTAGTCAAGTCAAGTCACCTTCATATATATATTGCGCTTTTAACAATATGGACTGTTTCAAAGCAGCTTTACAGTGATAATAGGAAATTAAAGTAACAGAGATTGTTTTGGCTTTATAGCATCTCTAGAATAAAGTTATTGTCCAGCTAAAGTTAGTTTTGATTGATTCACTTCCGTCACTCGCAACGACGCACTTCCGTTGCATAGTACACAGTCTTGTACTTATGCATTTTTGTCTGATTGTCAAATACTTTTTTGCTTCAAATCAAAGTTTGTAATGTAATGATTCACATCGTGGCTGATTGGTTTGGTTCATTGCTTATAAAACTTTAACAAAGACTTTTTTGAACATCATCGCTGAACAAAGTTGGTGGGAACTAATGCACTATATGCCCTAGCAACCACTCAGAACACCCTAACAACCAGTTTTATTGTAGTATTTTTATATACTATTATGTTTTTTTTTTATTTTAATAACCCTGGCAACCACATTAAAACCAACCACAGGACACCTTAGAAACAGCACAGTGAAATGATGAACTGGCAAAACACACAAGCATTGATTGAAAAAAAAGGTAGAAAAGCACATCCTGTGGTTTTGAAGATACCTACTGTACGGCTACAGTTCTGTGAAACATTTTCTGTTAGTTCTCTGTAATTTCCATGCAGTGAGGTAACAAGAGCATCTTATCTTTAATCTGTCATCTTTAATGGTCTTTTTCTATCAAAATAAAGATAAAAATATGTTTGAATGGTGGAAAATCACCTGCTTTTAACTGTAACTGATAAGCTTCCATGACAGTGCAGCACGGCAACGTCACATGAGTCAAGTCAAGTCAAGTCACCTTTATTTATATAGCGCTTTTTATAATACAGATTGTATCAAAGCAGCTTCACAGTGATAACATGAAAATAATACAACAAAGTTTGTTTCTAGAAGAAAATTGCGTCATCGTCCACCTTAAGTAAGGCAGATCAATAATATTGTTGAATATTAAAATGTCCCCAACTAAGCAAGCCAAAAGCCAAGGCAACAGTGGCATGGAACCAAAACTCCATCAGTGACAGAATGGAGAGAAAAAAACCTTGGGAGAAACCAGGCTCAGTCGGGGGGCCAGTTCTCATCTGGCCAACGAACAAACAGTGTATGATTATGATTCAGACAGCATTACAGTTCAGAAGTCAGATTTAGATCAGAACATTCAGAATATTTATCCAGTTCCATCTGGTTGGAAGTCGGAGTCATCATGCCGGTATGGAGACGAGTTGGTTGAGGATCAGGGCAGATGGCTGTCGTGTCGATGAGGCCTTCACAGGGCTGATGAGGCTGGCACTTCAGACATGCGTTGTGGATGGGTCCAGGCACAGGTCCACCATCTGATCTGGATAGCGCCCGGATCCGGCTGACTTCAGTAAACCTCTTATGATGTAACGAGTACATCAGGTGTTATAGGAAGTGTCCCCGGTTCCGGCTGACCTAACCTAACTGATTTAAAAAAGTATAAATGTATAATGATCTATATGAATGCCAGGTAAAAGAGATGAGCTTTTTGTCTAGATTTAAACAGAGTGTGTCTGCTTCCCGGACAATGTTAGGAAGACTGTTCCACAGTGTAAGTGCTAAATAGGAAAAGGATCTACCGCCAGCAGTCGATTTAGATATTCTAGGTATTATCAACTGGCCAGAATTTTGAGAGCGCAATAGACGATAAGGACTATAATGCGTTAAGAGCTCGCTCAAGAACAGGGGAGCTAAACCATTTAGTGCTTTGTAAGTAATCAGCAATATTTTAAAATTTATACGATGTTTAATAGGGAGCCAATGCAGTGTTGACAGAACAGGGCTAATATGGTCATACTTCCTGGTTCCAGTGAGAACTCTAGCTGCTGCGTTTTGGACCAACTGGACTTTGCTTATTAAGGGTGCAGCGCAACCACCCAGTAGAGCATTACAATAATCTAGCCTTGAGGTCATGAACTAACTTTTTCACATTTTTCATTGAAAGCATATGTCGTAAATTTAGATATATTTTTAAGATGGAAGAATGCGGTTTTACAGATGCCAGGAAAGCTTTCAAATGAAAGATTGGTATCAAAGAGCGCACCCACACTGTAAAAAAAAATCGTAAAAAACGGTCAATGACTGGCAGCTGCGGATGCCAAACAAAAAACGTAAAAATAAAGTAAAATATCGTAATTTAAATGAAATGCAAAAAACTTTTACAGAAATTGTACTTAAATTTTTTACAGAAAAACACTGTTATTTTTCAACTATTTGCTAAATTATTACGATCAAACACCTTCATTGTAAAACAATCCCATAAAAAAGTCAAATGACTGTCAGCAACGGCTGCCATACAAAAACCATAAAATTAATGTAAAATATCTTAATTTAAATAAGTGCAAAATACATTTACAGAAATCTCAATTAATCTTTTTTAACAGAAACACACAGTTAAAACAGTTACTTCACATATATTTTCTGATTTATTTACTGAAAAACACACAGTTAATTACATGCATGATTTGCTTTGACTATATACGTCACTACATCAGTAACTACACAGTTTCTGTCAGTTAAATAAAGAAACATGCAGCATTTCATCAGTGTTTATTTGCTCATCCTGGAGTGAAGCTCAGGCTCTACTCTTCAACACAATGGTGACACACGAAATACACCATACAGAAACACTTTAAACCCCAACAGAACATTAAACACTACCAGATCTCTCAGGATCTAAGCATCTTCACTTATTACAATCCAGACTTTATTTCTTTCATACTAACATTATTATTGAGAATTAACAGAGGTTTAGAAGTTGAAGCTTTATTGAAAAGAATAAAGTTTGATGGCACCATGATGGAGATCAGTGTTTGCTTTAGTTGGACTCTTGAACTTTTAGTGTTGAACTATAATGTTTCTCTGGCTGCATTAGCTGTGTGTCTCTGATGCATATTTGTTATGGTAAGAGTCTAAGAGAAACTCGGATCAGATAATATTGATCACTTTGTAGTGAGAATAGTCATCACGTAGAGTCTGGCTCCATTGATACCATCTGAAGTATAATATCTGATTATGTCATTAAATATTAGTTATTCATTTTGAATGACAAAGCTTCTATAAAACATTTTCCAGTGCTGTGATACTCAGATTTTATGAAGTCATTATACAGAAAATATTTGACAGGATCATATAGACTCACTCAGACATCAAGAATCAGCGTATGAATCACAACAATGCTGACAATGAAAGAAAAAACACATTTTGGTTGTCACCATTGTTGAGATTCATATGTTGATTCTTGATGTCTCTATACAACTAAAAAAAATGACAAAACTTTTTTTGTGTAGTATATATATATACTTTTTTAAATGCAGATTGTTATAATACTGATACCACAATATTCCAAGGGTCATGTGAAAAAATTATGACATTATTTTAAGACTTTGTGTAAAGCTAAATTCCACCTACATACTCTGTAATCTAAGCTATCATATTCAGAGATTTGACTGTCATATCAGTGAATCAGATCATCATATGATGACTATAACATCATCTATTAATGATCGAGATCATCTGATATTTTCTCCAGCATTTATGACTATGACAAACGTGTATCAAATACACAGTTAAAGCAGCCAGAGAAAAGCAAAAGTTAATTCTCAAGGGTCATGACCCCAACTAAAGCAGACACTGATCCCAATCATGGTGACATCAAATTTATTTTAAAGTTTTTTACACTTTATTTAAATTAGCATATTTTACTTTAATTTTATGTTTTTTGTTTGGCAGCCGCAGCTGCCAGTCATTTGACCCTTTTTTTACGATTTTTTTACAATGAAGGTATTTGATCATAATAATGCAGGAAATACCTGTGAAATAACAGTGTTTTTTCGGTTTATTTAATTTAGGATGTTTTACAGTTTTTTTGGGGAGCTGACAGTCATTTGACCATTTTATCATTTAACTGTTTTGTTACTGTTAAATTACAGATTATATTTGTAATTTTACATACCTTTTTATGTAATTTAAGAAAACAGAAAAAATACTGTATGAAAAATACAATCAATTTTCTGTATAAAAAATGTAAATTACTGTAATTTGTCATTAATGTCACAATACCTAAAATAACAGCTGAATTTTTATTTTACAGATATTATTTGTAATTTTAAAGTTTTTTGAGTACAATTTAAAATGAAAGAAAATGATCGTCAAAAAATCAGTTATTTTCTGTAAAATTAGGATTTTTTTTTTGTAGTGCAGGTTCCTAACTGACGACAAAGAATTGTTAGACAGTATTCTGGGTTAATACGTGCAGAGGTTTTTTGCCCAATTATTAGAAACTCTGTTTTTTCAGAATTAAGTAGTAGGAAATTACTATTCATCCAAATGTTTTTATATCAGCTATGCATTCCGTTAATTTTGTTAATTTGTGCGCTTCGTCGGGGCACGAAGAAATATAAAGCTGAGTATCATCAGCATAACAGTGAAATCGAATGCCTTGCTTCCTAATGATATCTCCCAAGGGTAGCATGTACAGGGTGAACAGCAACGGTCTTAGTACTGAGCCTTGTGGTACTCCATACTGAACTTTTGATCGATATGACATCTCTTTATTTATTGCTACAATCTGAAAACTGACAGATAAGTATGATTTAAACCATGCTAGTGCAATTCCACTAATGCCAACATCATTTTCGAGTCTATTCGAATGAATGTTGTGGTCGATGGTATCAAATGCAGCACTAAGATCCAGTAACACTACAACTCGATTGGATGATAAGGGCAAATCATTTGTAACTCTAATGAGAGCAGTCTCAGTACTGTGATATGGTCTAAATCCTGACTGGGAATCCTCGAAGATACCTTTTTTTTCAAAAAAGGAACATAGTTGTGACGATAATGCCTTTTCTATTAATTTTGACAGAAAAGGTAGATTTGAAATCGGCCTGTAATTGACTAATTCTCTAGGATCAAGTTGGTTTTATTTTTATTTTTCCATAATTTAGCCACTGTTTCGAATAAATACCTAGGGTTGTGTTTGTTTTCTTCTAAAAGTGTTGAAAAACAAACAGATCTAGCAGTTTGTAAGGCCTTTCTGTACGCAATCATGCTCTCTCTCCATGAAATGCAAAAAAATTCTAATTTTGTTTTTTACCAGCTACGCTCCATTTTTCTGGCTGCTCTCTTAAGGGCCCAGTGTGCTCATTGTACCACGGTGTTGGACTATTTCCTTTAATCTCCTTTAAGTGCAATGGAGCAACTGTGTCTAAAGTGCTGGAAAAGAGAGAGTCAAAAGTTTCTTTCGCAATATCGAGTTTTTCTAAGCTATCTGGGATGCTGACGAAATGAAACTGATCAGGAAAATTAAATATATAAAGCAATCTTTAGTGGCAGAAGTGATAGTTCTACCATATTTATAGGACAGAGTCGGCTTTGCAACCTCGGCTAAATTAAGTATACATGAAATTAAATAATTATCTGAGAAGTCATCGCTCTGCTGCAGAATTTCAATGGCATCAACATTGATTCCATGTGACAATGTTAAATCTAAAGTATGATTACGACAATGAGTAGGTCCTGACACGTGTTGTCTAACTCCACCAATAATTAGGTCTTTATCTGCAGCCAGTGCTAACTCTGATAGAAAATCAGAAAATTCTTTGATAAAATCTGTATGGTGCCCTGGTGGCCTGTATACAGTAGCCAGCACAAATGTCAAACGGGATGTATCACATACACTAGATAACGTTAAAGAAAGCACCATCACTTCAAAAGAATTATATTTGAAACTAGACTTCTACGTAATACTGAAGATATTGCTATATATTAAAGCAATACCTCCCCCTTTTCCTTTTAAACAAGCCTCGTGTTTATAGCAGTAATCTTGCAGGGTGGACTCATTTAAAATAATGTAATTATCTGATTTTAGCCAGGTTTCTTTCAAACACAGCACATCTAGGTTATGGTCTAATCATATCATTAAAAAATAAGTGCTTTTGAAGAAAGGGATCGAATATTCAGCAACCCAAGCTTTATCATTTTTTCATCTGTATTATATTTGTTTTTTATTTGTTGAACATCAATCAAATTTTTACCCTTAAATGGGTTTGGGAGTTTTTTGTATTTCCTAATTCGGGGAAGAGACACAGTCTCTTTTATGTTTATCTGGGATTTATCTGACCTCAGTGACGTGAAACAACTAGCAGACGGTTGGTGTAGCCAGTCTGTCTGCTTCCTGACCTGAGCCCCAGATTGTCATGTTTGATCTCTAAAGGTGATGATACACAGGGCAACTTTTTGGGCAATGTCACTGGGCAATGTTGCCGTCAACGGGCAACCAGGTGAGACACAGGTCCCACGACCAATCTAAATTATCCAGATAGACATTTATTGCCCATTTTCAATGGGAAAGTGCCCAAGCAACAATCGCTCAGCAAGATTGCCCAGCAACATTGCTCAAAAAGTTGCCCTGTGTATCATCACCTTAAGACTATTTGCCATATTACTAGAGAGAAGAGCAGTCCAATCCCAGGAGGGATGAATACCATCTCTTTTCAACAGGTCAGGTCTGCCCAAAAACTTTTCCAATTGTCTATGAACCCTATATTATTTTTCGGACACTACTTAGAGAGCCAGCCATTGAGCGAGGACAGTCTACTAAGTATCTCATCACTCCTTCGAACAAGAAGGGGGCCAGAGCAAATTACAGTGCCTGACATCGTACTTGCGAGTTCACACACCTCTTTAATGTTAATTTTGGTGATCTCTGACTGGCGAAGTCGAACATCATTAGTGCCAATGTGAATAATAATCTTAGAGAATTTACGATTAACATTAGCCAGCACTTTTAAATTTGCTTTGATGTCATGTGCTCTGGCTCCCGGCAAACATGTGACTATGGTGGCTGATGTCTCTAATTTCACGTTCCGTGTAATCGAATCACCAATAACTAGGGCACTTTCAACAGGATTCTCAGTGGGTGCTTCACTGAGTGGAGAGAACCTGTTTAATGTTGTTATCGGAACAGAAGAGCGGTGTTTTGTCCTGCGACCACAGCATCTCACGGTCACCCAGTTGCCCTGCTTCACAGGCTCTACAGCCGTAACCAAACAATGTACAGAGTTCACTAAGCTAGTCACATCCAAAGCAGTATTTAAAGCCCTTGATTTCTTACTATCCTCGATTAAAATTTGGATGCGTGTCTCTAGTTCTGAAATCCTCTCCGTCAGCCTGACTGTCTCCCTGCATTTATCACATGTAAAGCCCTCGACGCTGACAGAGAAGGCTATACTATACATGTGACATGAAGTGCAAGTGACAATAATAGGAGAAGACATGACTCACCGTGTTTGTTGACTGATCCTACTCACCTCATATGTTTGATGGACTCGAAAAGGCGTGAGAGAATAAAAGACGGCAAACACGGATGGCAGATTAACAGGCTAGCGGAAGGCTAGTGCGTTTTGCGAGCGATAGTGATTTAGATGAAAGCTAGCAAAGTCAGATCAATGTGACAGACAAAACGTCTCGGTTACGTGTGTAACCCTCGTTCCCTGAGTAGGGAACGGAGACGTTACGTCGGATGACGACGAATGGGGGTTTCGCTTAGAAAGCCTATCAACTTCGAGTATTACTAAACGAGCCAATGGCAAAGAAATGCCATGGGTCTGCGGAATTTGCATGACGTAACTCCGCCCCACCTCGTGGGTATAAAAGGAGGACGCCGGCAACAGGCAGATATGTTTCCTCATATCTGCGCTGCGCTGCCCCTGGAGGAGGCAGACCCAGCCTTGGCACTGCTCTGTCCAGCACGACACTGATCGAACATCTCCGGGGGTCTTCTCGGTGAGAAGAGCACCAGTTGACGAAGAGGTTCCACTTCAACGCATAGAGATGTCTCGTGGACGAAGCTCTAGCGGAAGTGATGGTAGCCACCACCGGTGGTGGTAGGGTACTCAAACCTACCTCGTCCCATCCAGGAGCCACACGTGGAGGTTCCAAAGATCGGGACGAGGGTGCCACAGGGTGCCCCGTCCCTGAGAAAGGAGGTCCTTCCTCAGAGGAATGGGCAAAGGAGGTGCTGTCGCGAGGAGTACAAGTTCGGAGAACCAGGTCCGGGTGGGCCAGTACCGCGCGACCAGAATGACCTGCTCCTCGTCCTCCCTGACCTTGCGCAGGGTCTGCGCAAGAAGGCTCCCTGGGGGAAACGCATATTTGCGGCCCCGCGGCCAGCTGTGCGCCAGTGCATCCGTGCAGAGCGTGCCCTCGGTCAGGGAATAGAACAGGGCGCAATGGGTCGAGTCGTGAGAGGCAAACAGATCTATCTGAGCGTCCCCGAACTGGTCCCAAATCAGCTGAACCGACTGGGGATGGAGTCGCCAATCTCCCGGGAGGGGCTGAAGCCGTGAGAGCTCGTCGGCTGCACAGTTCAGGGCTCCGGGGATATAAATGGCATGAAGCGACCTCAGATGCTTCTGACTCCAAATGAGGAGGTGGCGGGCGAGTTGCGACATACGGCGGGAGCGCAGACCACCTTGATGGTTGATGTACGCAACGGTGGCGGTATTGTCTGAACGGACTAGTACGTGTTGGTTCTTGAGCACGGCCCGGAAGCGGCGCAGAGCAAGACGTACAGCCAGCAACTCGAGGCAATTGACGTGCCATAGCCGCTGGGGTCCTGTCCAGGAGCCCGCAGCGGCACGTCCATTGCACATGGCACCCCAGCCCGTGGCGGAGGCATCTGTCGTTACAACAACATGCCGTGAAGCTCGTTCCAGGGGGACACCCGCCCTGAGAAAACAGAGGTTCAACCACAGGGTGAAGGTCTGACGGCAGGTCGGAGTAACTAGTACTCGGAGGGTGCCGCATTGCCATGCCCACCTCGGGACTCGGTCGCGGAGCCAAAGCTGAAGCGGTCTCATATGAAGCAATCCGAGCGGCGTCGCCGCGGCTGCAGATGCCATATGCCCCAGGAGCCTCTGAAAAAGTATCAGTGGAACCGCACTCTTGCCCTCGAACTGTCTCAGGCAAGTCAGCAGTGACTGCGCGCGCTCGCTCGTAAGCTGCGCTGACATGGCGACCGAGTCGATGTCCATACCGAGAAAAGAGATCCTCTGCACGGGGCAAAGTTTGCTCCTCTCCCAGTTGACCCGAAGGCCCAGACGGGCTAGGTGCTGGAGCACAAGGTCCCTGTGTTCGCAAACCTGGTCTCGAGAGTGAGCTAGGATCAGCCAGTCGTCGAGATAGTTCAGGATGCGGACCCCGTGTTCCCGAAGGGGAACAAGGGCAGCCTCGACGACCTTCGTGAAGACGCGAGGAGACAGGGCTAGCCCGAAGGGGAGAACCGCGTACTGATATGCCTGCCCCTCGAAAGCAAACCGTAGGAACGGTTTGTGTCGAGGAAGAATGGAGACATGAAAGTAGGCGTCCTTCAGGTCGATTGCTGCAAATAAATCCTGGGGCCGCACACATTCGAAAATGCGTTTGGCCGTGAGCATCTTGAACGGCAGCCTGTGAAGGGAGCGGTTCAGAACGTGCAGGTCCAGGATTGGCCGTAACCCACCGGTTTTCTTCGGGACAATGAAGTACGGGCTGTAGAAGCCGGACCTCATTTCGGCTGGAGGGACAGTCTCGATCGCACCCTTCGCCAGCAGGGTGGCAACCTCCGCTCTCATGATAGGGGCATTGCCACCGACCATAGTGGAGCGGACTCCCCTGAAGCGGGGAGGAGACCGCACGAACTGAATCGCGTAGCCGAGCCTGATCGTCCACGCAACCCAGCGGGACAGGTTGGGAAGCTCTAGCCAGGCTCCCAAGAACTGTACCAGCGGGGTCATACGAACCACAGACTTCCCACCGGTGGTGCAGCAAGGCGGAATGACTGTCCCAGACGTGGACGGCATAGCGGCCCGGTGTGGGGGCACAGTCATTGACCGCGCCCTGACAGAGGAGACCAGGGAAGGACGAACGTTCCACGGGGGTCTGCTCTGCCAAGGGGCTGGTGACAGAGGAGGATGAGAGCGGCACGGTCCGGGGACGGCGCTCACTGTCATCCGGCTCTGAGACAGAGGAGGATGGGCGGCGCACCGTGTCGTCCGAGAACTCTGTGTGCTCAGGGATGTGCCCGTGGGTGAGCAGCGGGGAGTGGAGAACAAAAGATTTTCCCCCGGCCCTCCACCGGGGGAAGGAGTGGTCCTGCTACCATCTCCTGAGAAGTGAATTTCAACATCCCTGAGCAGCCCGTCTCAGAGAGGGCTGGGGCGCCTTCTTACGGCTTCCTCTGCTACCGGGCCCGGGTGGAGGCTGCTGCTTGGGCCGGGCGGGAGGGGGGGAGCCGTAGGAGGGCGCCCTCGGCGGCGAACAGACTGAGGGTTCTGCCCGGTCGGCTGGGTGGAGCCAGCAGCGGGCCGTCGGGGCAGAATGTGTTTGATGGCCTCAGTCTGTTTCTGGGCGGTGGAAAACTGTTGGGCAAAATCCTCCACCGCACCGCCGAATAGGCCGGCCTGGGACATGGGGATGTCGAGCAGACGGGACCGCTCAGCATCCCGCATGTCAGCCAGGTTCAGCCATAGATGTCTCTCCTGGACCACAGCTGTGGACATCACCAGACCCAGGGAGCGTGCGGTCACCTTCGTCGCCCGGAGGGTGAGGTCGGTGGCAGCGCGCAGCTCATCAAAGAGCCCTGGGTCCGTCCTACCCTCGTGCAAGTCCCTTAGCATCTGGGCCTGGTAGACCTGCAGAGGGGCCATGGCATGCAAAGAGGCAGCCGCCTGTCCCGCCGCTCTGTAGGACTTCGCCACTAGGGTAGACGAAAACCTACAGGCTTTGGATGGGTGCTTAGGCTCGCCACGAGAAGAAGCACTCTGAGGACACAGCTGCATCGCAACAGAGCGTTCAACCGGGGGGAGCCCAGTGTACCCACGGGCAGCTGCCCCATCGAGGGGAGGAAAGGCGGATGAAACCAGCGAGCGGTCACAGGAAGACATGGGAGTCTTCCAGGACTTCGAGATTTCATCATGCACATCCGGGAAGAATGGTATTGGGGCAGGCTGAGGACGGGAAGCCGCAGCTGCACCCAAAAACCAATCATCCAGCCGCGAGCGCTCGGGACAGGGCGGAGGGGTCCACTCTAAACCGATGGTCGCGGCCGCCCGGGAAAGCATGGCCGTCATCTCTGAATCAGACTGAGCCACAGCCGTATTCACACCAGAAGGTGGCAGCTATGACGAGTCACTTCCAGATGAATCAGACCCGCCTTGTGATGCTGCGATTGACATCGTGTCTACATCTGGAGCGCCAAAGGAAACCCGCGGGACATCAAACGACGGTCCCGCGGGAATCCCCTGAACGCTCGCGGGTTGCAACAAGGTGCTGTGGGGCACGGACAAATAGTCGGCGCTTTGTTCCACACAGTCAACGTCAGATCACCCTGGCCACCAGCCGAAGTAGAGCCTCTCGAGGAGGCGCTGGATCGGGGTGTGGATGAGGGGACTCTCACTCTTGCGAGATCATTGAATCTCGATCTAAGTGTCGCGATGGTCATGTTCCCACAGAGAGAACATGACTCATCCACGAGCGCTGCTCTAGCGTGATTAATGCCCAAACACACTAGACAACGCTCGTGCCCATCAGAATCAGACACAAGTCGACCGCAACCAGAAGTGCACGGGCGAGGCATCTTTAAAAAGACGTGCCTCGTGCAAGCTCTTTTTGTGAGAGAAACTCAGTGCTGAAGCGCCCGCAGAGAACACACTCACTGGCAAACCACGCTCAGATAGGCAGGAAGTGTGCACTCGCCGGGAGATCGCCGTCACACCAACACTGGAGAGTTGCTCGTCTCGTAAGAAGCTGACAATCAGATAGCTTAGGGAGTGAAGAATACACTTGGCTCCGAAGCGAAAACATATCTGCCTGTTGCCGGCGTCCTCCTTTTATACCCACGAGGTGGGGCGGAGTTACGTCATGCAAATTCCGCAGACCCATGGCATTTCTTTGCCATTGGCTCGTTTTGTAATACTCGAAGTTGATAGGCTTTCTAAGCGAAACCCCCATTCTACGTCATCCGACGTAACTCGGAGTGACAACGAAAGGGAACTAGATAATATCAGATATCTGGTTGATGAGTACGATATATTTAGCGATATAAACAACAAGGAATGATGCGTAACCGCCATATGAGACAAAGCAGTATATCAGCCACAACTACCTGAGGCATTAAATATTTTAGATAATAAACTTTTTGTATATATTTTGGTGCCCCTTTTGCCTGCCTTTGGGACATTCAAGGCTTAGTTGGAGGGGTCAGGGCAGGGGTCAGACCTTAAAATCTCCAAACTATAAAGATCCTGTCTGCTGTCATCCAACAAAAATAAAATCTTCCCAGAAACACAAATAATTCAATGAGTGATGGTTCCATTTTTGTTGCAGCTGACCACACTGAGCCATCTGGATTCTGTGAATCTACTGCATTTGCAGGCTCAAAAATTAGATTTTACTCAGCAATACACATGCAAAAGTGGCCATTCATACTCTTTGTCTTATAGGACAAAGAAAAATCACAAATTAGAATCTTCTTTTAGACATCAAGATTTTTGCTATAGTCATCTGTTTCTCAGATGATTCTGTTGACAAAAAGACCACAGTAATCTCACGTTTTAACCCACTGAAGTGCAATAAGCAACGAAAAGGAACTCATTTCGGTATATACAGCGCGTGAGTACTGAAATTAGTTATTTTTGGCAACGTATTGAGCTTGAGCGGTCAAATACTGTCTTTCAAATGCTTGCTTTTGCATTTGCAAGTATCCTTGTAAGCAGCCGTTTATGTCTTAAATGAATGCAAATAGTTGAGAAAGAAAGCCAATGTGTATCAGTATATTAGATCCATAGGGTCTTTAAGTGACAGCAGCCTAATATACATGCTGTCGTCTGTGGGGTTAATATTGATCAAACAGAAAAAGACTAAGAGAAAATCCCTCACTGCTCTTGACTGAATCACTTTTTTTAACTTTAATAAGAATAAATATATATTTAATTTACACAGTAAAGACTATGCAGTTGTAAAAGATCCACTGGAGGCGAGTGTAGTGAGAACCCAAGTGCAGTTTTTATTGATCCAAAACATGAACAAATACAAATAAACCAAGACTTGGCTCAACTTGAAAATTAAATTTGACCATAACATAAAACTCACCACACAGCGGTTACGGGGACAATATTAGACAAGGCAACAATGAAACTAAAGAGCAAACAAGGAACACATGTGCACAGTCAAACCAATGAGAACCTATGAGAACATAACATGAAACAAGGAGGCACATAACAGGATCACATGAGGGCAAGGACCTGAAACCAAAACTTCAAAAATAAAGGATATGAAACAAAACTCAAAACTAGACTTGACGGCAGTGTGTTTTTGTGCATTTAATTACATTATACAATTCATGTAGTATGTAGTTTTTATGTCTAGTGCTTAAAGTTTTTCAGGTAGGTCTATTTTAATTGTGTCTTTGTTCTATTGTAGTTTTGTCCTATTTCTTGTCATTTGTTTCTCAGTTCTTATTTTATCACTGACTGTTTACTTGTCTTCAGTTATTGTGAAATAAAATTACTCATATCGTGATATAAGATTTTCGTCATATCGCCCACCCCTATAGCTACACATTACAGTCGAAATGTTAGGATTTTCACAGAATGACGTTTGAGTAACCACAAGATTACAAGTTACTCAGAGCATGTATTTTCACTCAGTTGCAGTAGGAGGTAACCATGGCAACAGTTGGCTGGTCAAGTGCTTTCCATTAAGTTCAATGGACAGTTACATCAATTTATTTGGAACTTTATTATAGATTTAAATTAGCAAAATGTGCAATATTCTTGTATGGAAGTAAGTGTTTTATAGTGTGTTTTAAATGTATGTCTATAGTGTGTGTACTGTACTTTTTTTTATTGTGTGTATAGTCTTAATAGCTCTATTTATTAGGCTATTTATTTATTTTACTGCTGACTCTAAGAGCTTTGCTCAAAAAGTCCTATGCACTCGTACTTGATGTGCTTGTACAACCAGCAAATAAACTTCAAACTCATTTAAATTGACCCCCATCAAATATAAAATGCTGTATAATTCACATCCAACTACAGACAAATCATTGTTTTTATATGCATACTACAAGAGTTTGGCACCAGAAACCTCAGCTGCACACATTGCTTTACAATTTAGACCAATTATATTTTTGCTTTCTGATCAAGAGGTATAATATCACAAACATCATTGTTACTCCATGTCTTTTTGTTGGTAACAAAAGGATATTTGGTAAGATGTGGTTTGGACAGTGATAACAAACCAGGTCATACCAGCTTAAACTGTCTTTTGAAAAATAGTAACTGGTTCTCAGTGGTCTAGGACAAGCTCTAACCAGCTTGATCCACCTACAACCATTTAGACCAGCCAGAAAGCATGTAAAATGACCTGTTTTATCTGGATTTTTACAGAGATGGATATTCAATCCAACCCAGTATCAAACCCTATATGGCAGAGACAGAAATAACACAAAAGATAAAGTATGTAAAAGTTAGTTTTATTTTTTTATTTACCCCCAGAGTAAATAGTCTGAACCAGCACAGATTGTTCTGGATATGTTTACTGTATATGCAGGCACACGGTTTGTGGAAACATTCTTTTTCTTTTTCTTTTCTTTTTGGCGTGAATTCATCCTCTCCACTGCTGCTGTTCGTTGGTATTGCTCTTGTGTTGTTCTGTTTTTTTATTTTATAATTTTTTTTTTAACTTTGTTGTTCCAGATGTGGCCCATACATTCTGAGGTCTCCAAATGTGTCATCAAGCGCGAGGAGGAGAGATGCCTGGAGCGAATCGCTCTACATGACCGCAAAGATGACGAAAACTTTGGTAAGAGATGTAATGCAATGTGTTTGACTTGACCTTCCAATTAAATCAAAAGATGAGCAGGAAACAATATAATTAGTTGTGGTTGCCAAAGGCAAGGCATCACTAGTGTTCTCTTGCATACTTATTAGTGGTGCTTGCCAAAGGCAAGGCATCACTATTGTTATTGTGCATACTTATTAGTGGTGCTTGCCAAAGGCAAGGCATCACTAGTGTTCTTCTGTGTACTTATTATTATTATTAGTGGTGCTTGCCAAAGGCAAGGCATCACTAGTGTTCTTCTGTATACTTATTATTATTATTATTATTCTTATTATTCTGGACAAAGTTTGGCGCGTGCTACATCTTTTCTAAGAGATCGGGGGTACGGTAATTGCCCCAGGGGCAAAAAAGCGCCCAAAAAAATCCCATAGACTTAACATTGCAACAAACTTTGACGAGTCATAGCTCAGAAATCAGATTTCACAGAAACGTGTGATTTGCCACATTTGAAGAGGCTGACAGGCTCTTTAAGAACATACCTCACAATGGGGTAAAAGTTGCACCAAAAGTTGGGGGTCAGGAGCTGCTCAAAGTTGCCCCATTGACTTACTATGGTGTAGGACCGTTTCATTGGCCGTTCTACACATTGCATAGGGATTTTGTATTGAACATAGCTCTGGATCACAGTGTCATAGAGACAAGGGGACGGGCTCATTTTACTCAGATGACCAATCAGTCTCTCAGGATCATTGTGGAGCTATTAAGCAACGCCCTAGCAACCATTTAGAGCACCTTAGCAACAAGTTCCATAGACTTCTATTGAAAGAGATCAAAAGGAGATCTCCAGATAGAATTGTCATAGAAACACAAGGGTGGACTCGTTTGACTCGGGGCAATAAACAACCAATAATGAATCACCTCAATACTACGTAGCCCCTCCCTAGCAACCATTGTCGAGCACCTTAGCAACAAAAATCCATAGAGGGATATCTTCCATTCTGAATGTAAACAGGACTTCCAACATGCTACACATGCTAGCTGTGAATAGCTACATGCTAATAGCAATTAGGTAAGTGCTAAATCATACCAAAATATGCTAAGAACTCCAACAGTAAACATCTGTGACAACTACCAACCACCTAGTAACACCATAGCAACCATCCAGAATACCCTAGCAACACCATAGCAACCACTCAGAATACCCTAGCAAACGCCTAGCAACCGCCCAGAACACCCTAGCAACCACCTAACAACACCATAGCAACCACCCAGAACACCTTAGCAACCACCTAGCAACGCCCTAGCAACCACCCAGAACACCCTAGCAACCACCTAGCAACGCCCTAGCAACCACCCAGAATACCCTAGCAACCGCCTAGCAATGCCCTAGCAACCACCGAGAATACCATAGCAACCGCCTAGCAACACCATAGCAACCACCCAGAACACCCTAGCAACCACCTAGCAACCACACAGAACACCCTCGCAACGCCCTAGCAACCACCCAACATACCCTAGCAACCAACCAGAACACCCTAGCAACCACCCAGAATACCCTAGCAACCACCCAAAACACCCTTGCAACCACTCAGAACACCTTAGCAACGCCCTAGCAACCACCTGCACAACATGAATAAGTCATATCTCAGCACCAGAACATAGTGCAGACATGTTTGTTGGCTTGTATGCAATCATGTACCACACCCTAGCAACCGAGAGGTTAGTTTTGCCACTGCAAGCACCACTTCACATTTTCTTCTGGAAATGTACATTCTAGTTAGTGGTGCTTGCCAAAGGCAAGGCAACACTAGTGTTCTTCTCCATACTTATTATTTTTCTTATTATTATTCCACACAACAGTTTGGCGCGTAACTAGTCCCGCAGCTTTTGTCACAGACCCACGAGAGGTGTTCTATGACTTTTATAAGCGATCGGGTGTACGGTGTTTGCCCCACGGGCAAAAAAGCGGCCGAAAAATCCCATAGACTTAACATTGAGACAAACTTTGACCACTCGTATCTCTGAGTGAGAATTTCGCAGAAATGTGTGGGTCTCTACAATTGAAGAGGCTGGCAGGCTCTGTAAGAACATACCTCACAATGGGGTAAAAGTTGCACCCCTGTTGCCCCATTGACTTACTATGGTGTGAACGGCCCCTGAAATTAATGTGTTAATAGTGTCACAGACCCCTGAGTGAGGCGTCAAATCGACCGGCTCATTGAGGAGAGGTGTGCTATGACTTTTCTAAGCGATCGGGTGTACGATGTTCGCACAGCGGACGAAAAAGCGGCCAAAAAAATCCCATTGACTTAACATTGCGGAATGTTCAGAAATTCAAATCCCAACCGACTTTTTCACACACACAGACACAAAGTGCCTGACACCCCTGCGTTTCTCTCCCTCTCTCTCTCCCTCAGAGGATTTATATTATCAAGCAGCCAATAAGTAATGGTCTAAAATCTTCATAGCCTCACCCTAGCAACCAATTACTGCACCTTAGCAATTGTAGGTCATAGGCACGAGGCCTTTCATGGGCCGTCCTACACATTGCATAGGGATTTTGTATTGAACATAGCTCTGGATCACAGTGTCATAGAGACAAGGGGGCGGGCTCATTTTACTCAGATGACTAATCAGTCTCTCAGGATCATTGTGAAGCTATTAAGCCACGCCCTAGCAACCATTTAGAGCACCTTAGCAACAAGTTACATAGACTTCCATTGAAAGAGGTCAAAAGAATATCTCCGGATAGATGTGTCATAGAAACACAAGGGTGGTCTCGTTTGACTCGGGGCAGCACACTGCCAATCATGAATACCCTCAACACTTCCTAGCCCCTCCCTAGCAACCATTGTCGAGCACCGTAGCAACTAAAATCTATAGAGGGATATCTTCCATTCTGAATGTCACAGAGACATGGGAGTTGGTTTATATCATTCATACTGGCAAGCGACCTTTGGACTTTAATGACTGGCAGCTGCCAACCCACTCCCTAGCAACCAAACAGAGTACCCTAACAACCATTTTGCAAGACCTATATCTCTGCATCAGAACATCATAATGAGATGGGGTTAACACAAGTTTGACTCGGGGCAGCAAACAGCCAATCATGAATCATGTCAACACTTCTTAGCCCCTCCCTAGCAACCATTGTCAAGCACCTTAGCAACCAAAATCCAAATAGGGATATCTTCCATTCTAAATGTCACAGAGGCATGTGAGTTGGTTTATATCATTCACACTGACAATCGGTCTTTGGAGTTTCATGATTGGCAGCTGCAAGCCACTCCCTAGAAACCAAACAGAGTACCCTAGCAACCATTTTGCAAAACATATATCTCTGCATCAGAACATCGTATAGAGATGGAGGTTGGTTCTTTTGACCCATGCTAGCAAACAGGACTTCCAACATGCTACACATGCTAGCTGTGAATAGCTACATGCTAATAGCAATTAGGTAAGTGCTAAATCATACCAAAATATGCTAAGAACTCCAACAGTAAACATCTGTGAAAACTACCAACCACCTAGTAACACCATAGGAACCATCCAGAACACCCTAGCAATCACCTAGCAACACCATTGCAACCACTCAGAATACCATAGCAACCGCCAAGCAACCACCCAGAACACCCTAGCAACCACCTAGCAACACCATAGCAACCACCCAGAACACCTTAGCAACCACCTAGCAACACCCTAGCAACCACCTAGCAATGCCCTAGCAACCACCCAGAATACACTAGCAACTGCCCAGCAACACCATAGCAACCACCCAGAATACCCTAGCAACCACCTAGCAACCACCCAGAACACCCTAGCAACCACCTAGTAACGCCCTAGCAACCACCCAGAATACCCTAGCAACCACCCAGCAACGCCCTAGCAACCACCCAGAATACCCTAGCAACCGCCTAGCAACACCATAGCAACCACCCAGAACACCTTAGCAATCACCTAGCAACCACCCAGAACACCCTCGCAACGCCCTAGCAACCACCCAAAATACCTTAGCAACCAACCAGAACACCCTAGCAACCACCCAGAATACCCTAGCAACCACCCAAAACACCCTAGCAACCACTCAGAACACCTTAGCAACGCCCTAGCAACCACCTGCACAACATGAATAAGCCATATCTCAGCACCATAACATAGTGCAGACATGTTTGTTGGCTCGTATGCAATCATGTACCACACCCTAGCAACCGAGAGGTGAGTTTTGCCACTGCAAGCACCACTTCACATTTTCTTCTGGAAATGTACATTCTAGTTAGTGGTGCTTGCTGAAAGCAAGGCAACACTATTGTTATTGTCCATACTTATTGTTTTTTTTAGTGGTGCTTGCTGAAAGCAAGGCAACACTATTGTTATTGTCCATACTTATTATTCTTTTTCTTATTATTATTCTTCTGGCCACTTTTTGACGCGCTACTCCTCCTGCAGTTTTTGTCACAGACCCACGAATGAGGCGTCAAAACGTGCGGCCTGTTCGGGAATGGTGTGCTATGACTTTTATAAGGGATCGGGGGGTACGATGTTCGCCCCAGGGGCGAAAAACCGACCGAAAAATCCCATAGACTTAACATTGCGTCAAACTTTGACGAGTCGTAGGTCGGAACGAGGATGTCGCAGAAACGTGTAATTTACCACATTTGAAGAGGCTGACAGGCTCTGTAAGAACATACCACACAATGGGGTAAAAGTTGCACCCCTGGGGGGCAGGAGCTGCCCAAAGTTTCCCCATTGACTTACTATGGTGTAGGACGGCCCATGAAATGGGCCGTCCTACACCATAGAAACTGCTTTTATATTGAACATAACTCTGGATCACAGTGTCATAGAGACAAGGGGGCGGGCTCATTTTACTCAGACAACCAATCAGTCTCTCAGGATCATTGTGAAGCTATCAAGCCACGCCCTAGCAACCATTTAGAGCACCTTAGCAACAACTCCCATAGACTTCCATTGAAAGAGATCGAAGGGATATCTCTGGACTGAATTGTCATAGAAACATGAGGGTGGTCTCGTTTGACTCGGGGCAGCAAACAGCCAATCATGAATCACCTCAACACTTCCTAGCCACGCCCTAGCAACCATTGTCGAGCACCTTAGCAACCAAAATCCAAAGAGGAATATCGTCCATTCTGAATGTCACAGAGGCATGGGAGTTGGTTTATATCATTCATACTGACAAGCAGCCTTTGGAGTTTCATGATTGGCAGCTGCCAAGCCACTCCCTAGCAACCAAACAGAGTACCCTAGCAACCATTTTGCAAGACCTACATCTCTATATCAGAACATCGTATAGAGATGGGGGTTGGTTTATATCATTCATACTGACAAGCAGCCTTTGGAGTTTCATCATTGGCAGCTGCCAAGCCACTCCCTAGCAACCAAACAGAGTACCCTAGCAACCATTTTGCAAGACCTACATCTCTGCATCAGAACATCGTATAGAGATGGGGGTTGGGTCTTTTGACTCATGCTAGCACACAGGACTTTCAACATGCTAAACATGCTAGCTGTGAATAGCTACATGCTAATATTGATTAGCTAAGTGCTAAATTATGCCATGAACATTATAAAAACTCTATAGTAACCAAATGTGAACACTACCAACCACCTTGTAACACCATAGCAACCATCCAGAATACCATAGCAACCACCTAAAACACCCTAGCAACCACCCAAAACACCCTAGCAACCACCTAGCAACACCATAGCAACCACCCAGAATACCCTAGCAACCGCCTAGCAACACCCTAGCAACCACCCAGAATACCCTAGCAACCACCTAGCAACACCCTAGCAACCACTCTGAACACCCTAGCAACCGCCTAGCAACACCCTAGCAACCACCCAGAACACCCTAGCAACCGCCTAGCAACACCCTAGCAACCACCCAGAATACCCTAGCAACCACCTAGCAACACCCTAGCAACCACTCAGAACACCCTAGCAACCGCCTAGCAACACCCTAGCAACCACCCAGAACACCCTAGCAACCGCCTAGCAACACCCTAGCAACCACCCAGAACACCCTAGCGACCGCCTAGCAACACCCTAGCAACCACCCAAAACACCCTAGCAACCACCTAGCAACCCCCTAGCAACCCCCTAGCAACCACCCAGAACACCCTAGCAACCGCCTAGCAACCACCCAGAACACCCTAGCAACTGCCTAGAAACGCCCTAGCAAACACCCAGAACACCCTAGCAACCACCAGAACACCCTAGCAACCACCTAGCAACACCATAGCAACCACCCAGAATACCCTAGCAACCGCCTAGCAACACCCTAGCAACCACCCAGAACACTCTAGCAACTGCCTAGCAACCACCCAGAATACCCTAGCAACCGCCTAGCAACACCATTGCAACCACCCAGAACACCATAGCAACCGCCTAGCAACACCCTAGCAACCACCCAGAGTACCCTAGCAACCTCCTAGCAACACCATAGCAACTACCCTAGCAACACCCTAGCAACCACCCAGAACACCCTAGCAACCGCCTAGCAACACCATAGCAACCACCCAGAATACCCTGGCAACCGCCTAACAACGCCCTAGCAACCGAGTGGCGAGTTTTGCCACTGCAAGCACCACTTCACATTTTCTTCTGGAAATGTACATTCTAGTTCTTCTTATTATTACTCCACACAAAAGTTTGGCGCGTATCTCCTCCCGCAAAGTTTGTCACAGACCCCTGAGTGAGGCATCAAATCGTGCGGCCTATTGAGGTGAGGTGTGCTATGACTTTTGTAAGCGATTGGGTGTACGATGTTTGCCCCACGGGCAAAAAAGCGTCCGAAAAATCCCCTAGACTTAACATTGAGACGAACTTTGACCACTCGTAGCTCTGAGCGAGAATTTCGCAGAAATGAGTGGGTCACTAGAATTGAAGAGGCTGGCAGGCTGTGTAAGAACATACCTCACAATGGGGTAAAAGTTGCAGCCCTGGGGGGCAGGAGCTGCTCAAAGTTGCCCCATTGACTTACTATGGTGTAGGACATTGCACATTGCATAGGGATTTTGTATTGAACATAGCTCTGGATCACAGTGTCATAGAGACAAGGGGGCAGGCTCATTTTACTCAGATGAGCAAGCAGTCTCAGAGGATCATTATGAAGCTATTAAGCCACCCCCTAGCAACCATTTAGAGCACCTTAGCAACAAGTTCCATAGACTTCCATTGAAAGAGATCAAAGGAATATCTCCGGATAGAACTGTCATAGAAACACAAGGGTGGTCTCGTTTGACTTGGGGCAGCAAACAGCCAATCATGAATCACCTCAACACTTCCTAGCCCCTCCCTAGCAACCATTGTCGAGCACCTTAGCAACCAAAATCCAAATAGGAATATCTTCCATTCTAAATTTCACAGAGGCATGGGAGTTGGTTTATATCATTCATACTGACAAGCAGCCTTTGGAGTTTCATGACTGGCAGCTGCCTAGCCACTTCCCTAGCAACCAAACAGAGTACCCTAGCAACCATTTTTCAAAACCTATATCTCTGCATCAGAACATTGTATAGAGATGTGGTGTTGCCTCTTTTGACTCATGCTAGCAACCACCCAGAATACCCTAGCAACTGCCTAGCAACAACCAGAATACCCTAGCAACCGCCTAGCAACAACATAGCAACCACCCAGAACAACCTAGCAACCGCCTAGCAACACCATAGCAACCAACCAGGACACCCTGGCAACCACCAAGCAACACCCTAGCAACCATCCAGAATACCCTAGCAACCGCCTAGCAACCACCCACAATACCCTAGCAACCGCCTAGCAATGCCCTAGCAACCACCCAGAATACCCTAGCAACCACCTAAAAATGCCCAAGCAACCACCCAGAATACCCTAGCAACGCCCTAGCAACGCCCTAGCAACCACCCAGAATACCCAAGCAACACCCTAGCAACCACCCAGAATACCCTACCAACTGCCTAGCAACACCATAGCAACCACCCAGAACACCCTAGCAACTGCCTAGCACCACCCAGAATACACTAGCAACACCATAGCAACCACCCAGAACACCCTAGCAATGCCCTAGCAACCATCCAGAATACCCTAGCAAAGCCCTATCAATCACCCAGAACACCCCAGAAACCACCTTGCAACATCATAGCAACCACCCTGAACACCCTAGCAACCACATAGCAATGTTCTAGCAACCATCAAGAATACCCTAGCAACCGCCTAGCAACACCATAGCAACCACCCAGAACACCCTAGCAACCACCTAGCAACCACCCAGAACACCATAGCAACCGCCTAGCAACTCCATAGCAACCACCCAGAAAACCCTAGCAACCGCCTAGCAACCACCTGAAGACATTAATAAGCCATATCTCAGCACCAGAACATCATACAGACATGTTCGTGTGCTCGTATGCAATCATGTACCACACCCTAGCAACCGAGTGGCGAGTTTTGCCACTGCAAGCACCACTTCATTTTTCTTCTGGAAATGTACATTCTAGTTGTTATTGTTATCTTTCTAGACACATTTTTATCGGACTGCGTAAAAACAGAACCGTCTCTTTTGCGCATGTCGAATTCACAACGAGCCGTGGATCAGTTACTGTAGCTGATAGTCAGGATTTTAAGTGAGCTAAGGATTTGACTGATGTGGCAAAAAAAAGTTTCTTTAATAGCTGATTACAGTTAAAAATGTTATGTAGCATTTTATTAAAAGTTGCTAACCTTTTTGGTACACTACCGTTTAAAAGTTTGAGGTCAGTAATGTTCTTGAAAGAAGTATTTTCTGCTAACCAAGACTGCACTTATTTGGTTAAACATACAGAAAAAAACAGTAATACTGTAAAATAACTGTTTTTTTAATGGACTGTTTAAGGGCCTGTAATATGCCATGTGGGGATGTCAGGGACCATGCGAGAGAACTTTTTTTTAACCGAATCATTGAAATGAATGTGCAGCATATCAAGTCGCATGTATTCCATTCTGTACTTCATAGCTGTTTCTTGCTATCAGTCCTTCTTTAAAATGAATTAGTCATGATTCTCCATCTCTTCCTCACTGAGTTTACTAGAACTTTCATATATTGGGTTCATTTTGCTCACCGTTCACTAAATGTATCATCCGTCCCCATAGAGGTATTCGGGTGTTGTGGTAAACAGGAAGCAGGGCTGTGACACCTGTCAGCAATTACACAGAAGAGTAGTTCTTTCTGTGAGAGCTGGAGGACTCATACAGCGAGATGTGGATAAATGGGCCGAGGGGGAAGAGGAAGATGGAGAGAAAGCACTTTGACTCTGACTCATATGTTTACAGCCTCAAGGACACTCCAGATATTTCGGACTGTTTGGAGCAGAAAATAACAGATTATAAGGTGTGAAACAGCTTGAGTTGCTAGAAAGACTGAACAGTGAAAGATTGCATGTGGAATTTCAGTGCAAAAACCTGCATGTTATTCAATAACCACCACAATGCAACTTAACCAGATGCACAGTACTGTGCCATTTGCATTTAATGTATATTGTCGTTGTTATTCTTACCAGAGCAAACTCAACTTTTCTTTTCTGACATCAGCAGTAAATAGAGTTTTTTTCCTTTTAGACTGGTTTCAAGCTGTTTGTTTCAGCATCGAGTTGATGTGTTGGTTTGTGATGGTCCTCTTTAGACTTTTTCAGATGTACAAAAATGGCACAACACACTACAATTCAAAAGTTTGGGCTTAGTATAAGAAATGAATATTTTTGTTCTCCAGGGATGCATTAAATATCAAAACTGACAGTAAAGACATTTATAATGCTACAAAATATTTCTGTTTCAAATAATTGCTGTTCTTTTGAACCCTCTATTCATCAAATAATCCTGAAAAAAATGTATCATCACATCAGTTTTCAACATTGATAATAATCAGAAATGTTTGTAATGATTCTGAAAAATGAGCTTTGCATAACAGGAATACATTACATTTTACAACAGTTATTTTTTTTTATATTTTTCTATTATTATTAAATAAATGCAGCATTGGTGAGCATAAGAGAGTTCTTTTAAAAGATATTAATAAAAAAAACGTAACAACCCCAACCTTTTGAATGGCATATGAACCTACATGTTAAGTAATATAAAATGTTTAGTAACACTTTATTTAAAGCCTTTTTATATAATGCATTATGAATGTATTTTACGCCTTGTAATGCACCTTATATTGCATTGTATGATCTCATGAATAATTGTAACCACAGTTATAATACATTATAATTCTTATCTATAAATTGAAAACACCTTTAGACAGTATAATACATTAAAACACATGACAAACAATCAATTTCAGACGCAACAAGGAATCTGCAAATATTATAATGTATTTTTACTTCGGTAACAATTATTTATGGTAAGATATAATGCATTATAACATACATTATGTATACATTTATAATGCATTGTGTATAAAGGCTTTAAGTAAAGTGTTTGCCAAAGTTTTCCACAACAGCCTTAAATTAAAGATGCACTGTGACGTGCAAAATAAACTAGCAACTTTGATACACAAGGAGGTAAAACGTTTGGCTTCATTTTTTTATAGGCACATCTCCCTCACGTTTCACTTCAAACCCATTAAATTCTTGGCAAATGTTAGCCATCCAATCAGCATCCTCTGGGGGCGGTTAAGCTAATTAGACGACAATAGTACCCTCAACCGCAACGAACAGCAACATGCTTACCAGCTGAGAATTAGGCGTCAGTTTCAAGATATGTGAAGACCATTATAACTGCAGTAATTGAAGACCTTGTTATATTGAAAGCTCTTACTGGGGAAGAATGATGTTGTAGCTGCAAAATACTCATGCTCACTTATCGCTGACTGACATGGTTTTAGTGAACTCAAGTTAAATCTGAGTACAGAGACCTGCAATTTACATCTTTAAATGCATTTGATCAATTGACATGGCCTAACAAACTTCTGTTGTGAAATATTTAGTTAGAAATGTGTGCTTTTGTAACCTTTCTTTAGAGTAAATTCTCCTTGGTTTGATATTTTGTGCATATAATGCCGTGACATTATTACACGTGACTATTACACAGGGCCACGTCTCGTAGTATTTTGGAGGAATGACCTCTGTGTGCAGCCTGTTTACATCTGCTTCATTGATCCTCATCCTCTCCTGTTCCTTAAAGCACAGCAGGCTCATCGCTGCGCAGACAGAAAATCATTCAGCTGGAAATAAAACAGCCACGTTTGCAAGAGGGGGGAGACAAGGAGATTGACAGATGCAGACAGAAAAATCAAGTGTGTGAGAGAGAGAAAATGAGACAGAGAGAGAAAACAAAAGAGATAGTGTGCGAGAGCGATACTAGAGTCGTTTGGACCATGAGTTACTATTGTAACTAAAACTAAAACCATAAAAACATTTTTGTTACTTGAAATAAAATAAAATATACAAAAACTATCCCCGTTTTCATAGACAAGGCTTAAAGGGTCAACCCTTTAAGCCTCGTCTCAAACTAAAATGCATGTTTGAGCTGTTTCAATGGAAAGCAACTTGCACTGATATATCTTTAAATATATCAGTGCTATTGTTTTGTCTCAAGATGCACACACGTAATTCTTCTAAAGCACGTTTATAAAGCTACTTAAATGTCCTAGTTGAACTAAAGTCTAATCCTGGTTTAATCTAAACCCTGTCTGTGAAACCAGGCCTAAAATAGTTCCTCGATGATACTAAAATAACACTGCTACCAAAAGATCAGACATTTTACATAGAATTGGGTTAAAACAAAATCTTCAAAAGATATTCTTCTTTATATATAATGTCAAATTTGAAAGATAATAAATGGGAACACTTTTGAATTAAATGTATGCAAAATGAGCTCATGTGACAGTGTTATTCAGGTATTATTTATATACTATTATAGTTTTATTATACTATTGTAGTATTTATTACAGTAATATTTCAAATTATGTTTTATAATAAGAATTATTTTAGGTTATAGTATTAGTTTTTATTTCTTTAAATATGTAAGTGTATTTTTATGTCCGTTTTAGTTTGAGTGATTTTAGTACTTATATATTATAATATATAACTTATATATTTTAGTCAGTTGTAATGGCATCTTTCCATTGTTCACTTTAAAAGAAAAAAAGTATAATTCATATATTTTATTTTAGCTTTATTTCAGTTCTGCTTATAGTTATACTACTCGTCATTTCATACTGAATGCTTCTTCGCATGCTATTTTTCAAAATTTTTAAATGTATTATTACACTAACAGGTTATTCTATATTTGTGTTTTGTTTAATCCTTTTTGAAAAGTTCTTTAGTATGAATGACACACTAATGAGGTTTATGCTAAAACAGCAGTATGCCCTTTGGGCTCATGACTCATCAATGACGTCACACTCTAATTAGCCTTCGAGTCCAATCGGCAAAATCTCACCAATAAACTGATTACAATCTTAGCAATGACCTTTATAGCAGTGAGTCAGACTCTGATATGAGCAGATGTGTTCATCTAAAGCTGTTCGCTTTAGAGAGTTTTCAGTGGAAATGATTTAGAGAGTCAATATTCCGTGTCAATATGAAGACTTTTATCTGTGTCTGGTTAGTTCACAATTCTTCCGTCTCTCTCTTGCTCTCTCCGCTGGTTTAGCGAGCTCTCGTTTGGCCTTTCGCGTAATTGACTTTATGTCCAGATTGGTTGGAGATCTGTGCGAAAGAACATGTGCCACCTGACAGACAAAACCTAGTGCTCTCCACTTTCTCTTCGCATATTAACTATCATATAGAAACGACAGACAGGATGTGTGTGTGTGAGGAGAAACTGAACGTTGCTCTATAGACTCTAATCAAAATTCATGTACAACTTTTAGTTCATCAGACTCTTGGCCAAAGTAACTATGACTTCATTCCATCCTCTGAACAACAGCATGATTCATTATTCTTTTCTCATGTGAGTTAGCACAACATCTAACCACATGTTCATGAATTATAATTGTTTTCACTGATCAGTTCTGTGAAATGAGCTGTAGAGAAATGTTATTTTCTCATTGAGAGTTCCCAGAAGAAAATGATTGCTTAAATGTTGATTCAGTTTGATTGTGTGTGTGTGTGTGTGTGTGTGTGTGTGTGTGTGTGTGTGTGTGTGTGTGTGTGTGTGTGTGTGTGTGTGTGTGTGTGTGTGTGTGTGTGTGTGTGTGTGTGTGTGTGTGTGTGTGTGTGTGTGTGTTGCGTATATGATATTTATTTAATTGTATTTATCTATTTTTATTTTTGTTTTTATAGTATTGATATAATTTATTTATAGAATTGGCATATTATTAATTCATTCATTCATTTATTTAATTTAGTTTGTATTTGTAGTATTCATTTTGAGACTCAGTATTTATTTATTTATTCATATTTAGTATTTATAGTGTTCATATCTCTGCCTTTAGTTTGAGATCTGAGTTTGAGACATAAAGGTCTCTTCTGAAACACTGGAGATGTTTGTTTCCATGTCTACTGTTGAAAATCAGTTGAAATAGTTTTTCAATCTTGAATTTTTCTTTCATTGGGCTATACAATAGAATGAAACGGTTTGCAATAGAATAAATTAATGTATCGTAAATGCTTCTATGTTAATGAACAGAAATAATCTGCCGACGTTTCATTACAAAAGCTGTTGTTAATGTTCTGAATCTCCACGTTCTTTCCTTCATCTTTGCATCCTCTCTTTGCCATTAGATTGAATGAGAAGCATTTCTGTAATTAATTCGAGAATCATTTATGTAATGAGCTGAGGGAAATGATGAGTCAAATGCCGTTCTGAATGTGATGGATTCTGATCCATTTCACATATTGATCATGTTGTCGTCCTGGGGCAGGCGCTGAGTCACAGGAGCCCGTGCTGATGCCCCCTGCTGGGTACATTCACATTCACCTTGGCTTCCTCTCAGGAGCTAATCTTAGAAAGGCCTCGGTATAACTGAGAATTAAACAGAGACATCTGTTATAATGTCAGGAGTCCAGATGTAATTCGGCATTGGTGTTTTCAGGAAGACTTGGTTATATGCAAAAGAGTTTGTTTTCAGTGCTGTTCTATATTGTTTCAGTAGGAAATACCATGATGAATAAAACCTTACTGTAAACTCTTAGTGGTATCTATCGAAGCTGAGGTTTCATTTGTTAACATTAGTTAACTACATTAGGTACATGAACATGAACTAACAGTGAACAATATTTCAAGCATTTATTATTATTAATGTTCATTTACTGTATTTGTAAACATTGTGAACTATCAGGAACAAGCAATGAGCAATTATATTCTTAAATGCTTTAAAATATATATCGCTCATTGTTACTTCATGTAAGCTAATGCATTAACTAATGTTTACAAATGAAACCTTACCGTAAAGTGTTAGTTTACACTAAGGTTTCATTTGTAAACATTAGTTAATGCACAGTGAACTAACATAATCTAACAATTAACTTTTTTCAAACAAATATTTCTACAGGTTTTATTAGTTTTAGTTGATGTTCATTTTAACATTGAATACATTTAGGCTACTAATAAATAACTGTATTTGTTAACATAAGTTAATGCACTGTGAACTAACATTAACAAACAATGAACAATTGTATTTGTATTAAATTGACAAAAAATATTAAATGTCGTAAAACATATATTGCTTATTGTTAGTTAACTTTTGGCGCTCTAGCGGTTAATAAACAGAACTGCATGCCTCTTGCGGAAGCATATTGTAGCCGGAGCTACTTCTCTCTGTTTATGTCTATGACGAGTCACGCAGACACTGGCCTACTCGGTGGCGGTACGATGCGAACCAGTCTAAAATAGTCCGAATATAAACAATTATTATAGGTGGACCGTAGTGATTCAGGATGAGATAAAAACACGGTTTCGAAAATAGATTTATGATGTACTCGCTCATTTTATAATTTTTGTCCCTGAGTTCATTATGCGCAACCCCCTTTTTCCTCAGCATGTTTTTGGCCAAGACTTTCCGTCCATGGTGCGAGCTTCTCATCTATTACAATCCTGTATAAGAACAGTAGATGGCATCATAAATCCTGTTTTTTTCACAGATGATTGCTTTTAAAATATATCATTTGGGGTTTAAACCATTTTGCCCAAATAGAAGAAAAAAATATCAGGTACAGTATCTTTAACAAATGAGACCTTATTGTAAAGTGTTACCTATATTGCAATTTGCTTTTGAATTATTCTTAAAATCATATACCATGCTATTTACTTGGTACTCTAGGGTAGTTCAGATAATACCATGGTTCATGTTGAAAACAATATATGGTACGATAATAAATCATTTGCAAACATTTTGATGAGATTTATGCAAGCTGTAAAGTTTTTTATTTTTATTTGAGTGTTGTTGTTTTTTTTCCATTGTCAAAGAGGCCTTTAAATCTCTGGTAAAAGCAGTCCCAACACATCAAAAACAACTAGCTCCTGTCAGATGTGAGGTGTATTAATGTGAAAAATGTTGTGTTGTTTTCAGAGTGTCCATGGGAGTGGGACAATCTGACCTGCTGGGAGCCGGCCGATGTCGGTAAGGTCGTGGAGGTCAGCTGTCCCGAGCTCTTTGATTTCATGAGTCCAGAGGAGGGTGAGAGACATTCATAGTAATGTATTTAAAAACCCTACTTACAAGAACAAAGTATTGAATAAATACTGCAAAAAGATGAATAAATACTGCTCATTGTTAGTTAATGCATTAAAGGGATAGTTCACCCAAAAATGAAAATTCTGTTAGTAATTACTCACCCTCATGTTGTTCCAACCCTGTAAGACCGTCACACGTAGGCTCACGATTGGCCGACGCTGGTCATGTGTATGATGCGTGTGACGTACAACACAGAAGCGCTGCGCTGGTACACTACGTGAACTCAATCGAGGCTCACAGAGAAGGAAATAAAGTAGATTATCGTCGCTTGATAAATTTAAGATTGAGCCACTGTAGTCAATTGGACTATTTTAACGATGTCTTTAATAACTTTTCGGGGCGCCAAGTTTCAATCCCTTAGAAGCAGGGACGTGCACAGGGGGGTTGCTCAGGTTGCAAGGGCAACTGCCCATATGCCCTTCTCGACTCAAGTTGCCCTTCCGAGAAAAAAAAAAAAAAATCGTACAATGGCTGCAGAATTTCACATAGGCCTAGATACATTTTTTTTTTTTTTTTTTTTTAAATCGCAAAGCCTCATTCACTTCCATTCGTGCACCGAACGTGAAAGTCAGTAAGGTAAGGGCAAACTGTTTACGTGGCTGCAGCGCTGCACGCGACCGGTGCGTAAGACCCCACAAATTACTTAAGGCCCCGCCTCCATCTCGTGTCATAGCGTGTCAATTAATGTGTACAACATCCATGACAAAATGAAGCGAAACTATCCTTCTGGTCACGAAAAGAGGAAGAAGAAAAAACCCATGAGAGTGAATTGCGGGAACAACAATCAGGTAAACTTGTGTTCTCTCCTCTCTAAGTTTGATGTCAGCAAAGTTTGATGTTTTTCGGTCTTGCTAACCTAGCTGGGCAGGCAGTGCATCTCTTGCATCACTTTGTGCCTGACAAAAGTGAGAGTAAAATAAAAAAAATTATTACGTTTGTTTTTGATAAACGACAAAGTGCAACGGTGTTTGTTTACTGCAGCTCGGAAAACATAACCGCGTCGCGTGTGTTATCGTGCGTTCATATGCGCGTGCACGAAATGAAACTCGCATTTTTCAAGCAGAAATATGTGGAGACCAGACATACTGTACAATACATGCACGTGAATGATGGCACTCCCAATCAAAGTCACATTTATAAAACAAGAAACTGATTATCTAGTCTCAGTGTAGTTAAAAACTCTAAACAACTGCACTAATTATGCAAGATAGAAAGCAATGTATTGACAATTTGACATTGATTGACTATTGATTTATAGGCTATATTGAATTTAAAATGTTGATTAGCTGGACATACTCGTCAATATGGATGCACATCCCTCGGTAAATAATAACCATAAATCAAGAATTGCTTCAACATGCATAAAAATCATACTGATGCCGAAAATACCCAGGCTGTAGAGAGAACCAAAGTTAATCCCAAAAGCCAAAGCTCAGGGTTATAATTTATTATTTTCTTCTTATTTATGTTTACGTTAATATTCACTTGTTATGTTAACATTCTATAGAAAATATTCTATTCAATAAATATTGTTTGTTTGAACCTCATTCTGTTCTATATTGTTGTACTTTTTCTTTGACTGATTTGTTTCAAGGAGGGAGGATTGTATTGGGAGCACTGAAGTGTCAGGTGTGATTGTGTGGCAATGGCAAATGGTTTACATAGCTCACGGCGTCACAGGTCAGGTAGAGGGCCCCTTTTGCTTAGGGTCCCAGGGGGAGTTCAGGATCGGCCCTGGGTTTAGCAGTCAATTCTGTTCCCTACCGGAATTCCTGCTCCCTTTACGCAATCATACCTCAAATCATGCGTAGTTGCCCGTAGCCTACCATCAGAACTGAATACGAGCAAGAAGCACAACTGAATGTACAGGAAGCCCTTTTTTCAGGTCAGAGCAACTGCCCCTCATAATTCCTTTGCACGTCCCTGCTTAGAAGCCTATGGAGGAGTGAACCAGCTCTCAGATTTAATCAAAAATATATTAATTCGTGTTCCGAAGATGAACGAAGGTCTTAAGGGGTTGGAACAACATGAGGGTGAGTAAATACTGACAGAATTTTCATTTTTGGGTGAACTATCCCTAACTAACAATAACTTATGGAACCTTATTGTAAAGTGTTACCAACATATTTTGGTATACCTAATATATGAAGTTTATTCCTGTGTTGCAAAGATGAATTTTCAGCATTATAACTTATAACAGTGTCACATGATCCGTCAGAAATAATTTATTTTGAGAAGAATAAATAGTATAATAAAAATGAGTTAAATATATAAACATAAACAAGAGTTAAACTATAAAATGGTATTTTGTATCTTGTCAAAAATTAGAATGTTTTTGCCCTTTTTTATGCTGCAAATCAGCAACACTGCTAAACCAGGCATTACAGACTGAAACTGTGAACTTTAGGCTATATGTGAGATCATGCGTCAGTCGATATAAATGTATGTGGTGATGTATGTACGCTTTTGCTCTTGCAGTTCTGCTGACAGCAGCAAATTTCAGCAGTTGCTTATAGGTTTTTAAAAAAATTGAGAAACACATTTGATTTATGGTTGTTCTGGTTGTTGCCCTACTGCCTTTCAGGGCTTGGCAAGATCAGCAGAAACTGTACAGAGTTCGGTTGGTCTGAACCGTTTCCACACTATGTTGATGCCTGTATGATAGGTTACAACGCAACCAAGCCTGTGAGTATTTCATCTGACTGAAATCTTAATGATAGAAACCATTGGGAACATGATGGTCATAACCATCATAGTTATTTAGGGTTATAAGAGACCCCCATTATTTAAAGGTGCAATAAGCTATTTCTGAGAACGCTGTTGAAAGCCTGAAAACAGACCCCGAGGTTGTGTTATTTCTGCTCCACAGTGGTTTTACTATGTTTCCCAGAATCAAGATATGCTGTTGTTGTAATGTTAGCAATAGTGACAGTTTTGAGTGTCATTGTTTGTTTGGAGCTAATGTGTTGCTAGTGACTAACAACCAACTTTTGCTTGTATATACTCTTGTGTACTGGATGTTCATGTTTTGTTCTTTGCATTCGTTCGCTTTTGTTTTTCATGAAGCATTATTTTACTTTGTTTCAGCTAGAAAGAAACATCCACTCTTGCATTGTGTGTTCATGCATTTGGGGGGCGGAGCAATGAATATCAACAGTGTTTCTCAGAAATCGCTCACTGCACCTTTAAATTAGACCAATTTTTAAAGTAGTGGTAATTTCGTATTTGCATAGTATTTTACTTTATTCATCTAATTTGTGGTAAGTATTTACCCTAGGACAGTGCATGCTCTGTATTCAACTCAAAGAAATGGAAGAAAACAAAAACCTTTGCAAAATGGTTGCTAACCAAAAGTATATATTTTTTTCTCCTCCCTTCAAGGACGACATGTACTACGCATCTGTGAAGGCTCTCTATACGGTGGGCTACAGCACGTCTCTAGTTTCTCTGACCACAGCTATGGTCATTCTGTGCCGGTTCAGGTCAGTTTTAAAGCAGTGTCATCACACAACATTGACCTTTTCATAATATGCTGTTTCTCTTGAGTACGTAATTTTGTCCTAGTCACTTGAGGAAGATTCAATGGAAAATTATCCAACCTGCTTGCAAAGGGCTCTTAGGAGGAATCTCTTGAAAACTGTCAAGAACGTCATATTTGTCAAGAATTGTGACATTATGTTCAATAATTAAGCACAATAATTTAACCTCTGGTCATATATACTGTATGTATAAATAAAACGAAATAAATGGATAAGAAATAATATTAATTAATCGCTTGTCGATTCCTCCTTAATTTAAACGCGATCGATTAACCGAATACTTAATGTGAAATTAAGTATATATCATTTATCTTGTTTAACAAGTTTATTTTGCCATCATTTGCTATATCCAGCAATGTAAACTACCAGATTGAACGCATAAAGGATTTTGAATTAATCGATCTCAAAATTATCATACCGTAACATAAATCGGTAACAGTATTTCTAAAAAAATTATATATTGGTCAAACTCTATAAGTACATGATGAAGGTTAAAACATGGAGTTACCATGATATCTTATAAATACAGGTAGCATATTATATGCAAAATATAATTTCTTTTTTTCTCTCTCTCTTTTCTTTTTGGTGTGTATTATCACCCAGATTTTTTTTTTGTGTGAAATTGTCCCCATAACTTTCAAAAATAACATTTTCCAATTACAGTGAAAAATGATTTCACAGCCTGGTTCAATTGAAGAAGCTTTTCGAGATACACAAAGTACTTTGTTTTCTTTAGTTTTTTTTTTTTTTTTAGAAATCTTTCTACGTACCGGTGCTTTAAAGTACCCTGAAACCAAATAGAGTGATCTGAAGAACCTACGTATAATGTAAATTATGATAAGATGCCAAGGGCTTTAAAGAACTTTTTATGAGTGTTTACACAGTCATTGATACAGACCCTCAGCTTCCCACCCAAACACATTAGAATTTCAATCTCATATAATGGCGTAATCCTTCCTTTGAACGTCTGTCAACAGAAAGCTTCACTGCACCAGGAACTTCATCCATATGAACCTGTTTGTGTCCTTCATGCTGAGAGCCACCTCTGTGTTTATTAAAGATGGGGTTTTGTACGCGGAGGAGGACAGTGACCACTGCTTTGATCATACTGTGAGTAATGCACATCTGCCATTTTGTTTTTAATGCTAATGCTTTTAATACAATGACAAATCTGATTAAAATGATGTTCACTAATACACAATGAAGCCATTTTATTTGACATGAAGTTGAGAGCACATCACCAGCTTAATATTACTAATTTCTTTTTGAACTTACTGTTTTCGACACCAAACCATATGGAAAGATGTTTCGGGCAACATCGGGCCGTTTTTGGGCGACGGCCAACTTAGTTTTTTCGTTGTGTTCTGCACCGTTGGCTCTGGTCGGACTCTGCCGGGTTTTTTGGACCGATAAAACATGAAGAATCGGTGTCGGGCCGTCGGTGAGAGAGAGAACTCTGATTGGTCGTTCAGTTTAGCAAACAAGTCAGTGACCAAGAATAAGAGAAAAAGTGATGAAAGCAAGCAAAGAAGTCATGACCGCTCTTCTAATTTTACGTCATCTTACCTGAGCATTCCACTGCGTGAATATTTTAATATTAGCATGAGCGGAGTGAAAAAAAAACGTGATCGGCAGGATTTATATTCCAAATGGAAAGCAAGCGCTGCTTTTTTATGGTTTGTGACCTGCAGTCTTAAGGCCATTGCACACTGAGTCCGAAATTCACATCCGAAATTTTCGCACGTAAAAAAAAAAAAATCGACCTCACGTTGTCAATCACGCTTGCACACTGCCTCCGAAACTTTCGTCCGTCATAAAAAAATTAGTATCAGGTTCAATTTTCTGCTTTTTCGCATCCGTAGAAAGCAGTTTGAATGGTGTTTGAATGGTGTTTTGACAATTCAGAGCCACTGAATCACGAATACGAAAAAACGCATACGAAAATTTCGGACTCAGTGTGCAATGGCCTTTAGTTTCGCTTTCCCTTTTGGGGAATATAGACGAATATATCTGCTGAAAGAGACAGTTATCTTCTTTACACGCAGGCGCAGAATGCACATGCTAGCTGACAGTCGGCTCTAGTTTTTTCGGTGTGTTCAAGCACAGATTGTATTTTCCCCGACGCAAGGTGACAACACAGTCAGCTTTTATCAGCGCTAGTTCTTTGGCGTCGGTTTGGTTTGTCCCTACCTTAAGACATACTGCAGCTGCACAAATAGAGTATATGAAATTACCTGTAGCAGATCTATACAGGTGGAGCTGGGGAAGGTGAAGGGTTTCAGAGGAACTTTGAAAGCACGCCGCAAACTGCTACAGCAAACGCTGACCAACGGTTTAAATGTTGAGCAGCAAGCTCATTGGCTGCAGATGCAACATGAACCAATTAGCTTGTGCCGTGTAGTTAATGATGTAACGATGTAATTGTCAGCGCCATCTAGAGTTTCATGTCAGAACTTGCTGTTTATTAGTGAACCATTTAATGTCCATAGCTCAATAGTAAGCTTGAAAAATAACTCTAGAGAAGAGCATTTTGCTAAATATATTACATATTCATTATATTTTTGTTTAACCTTTTTACTTTATTTATTATGTTTAAAAAAAAGTTTTCATGAAAACAAGTTATTTTACAGCCACCATTTAAATGTTTATATTTCAACAATGAATTGTAGTAGAAATATAATTATATAAAAACTGCCTTATGTGCAATTTAATTGTTTATATACAACTCATTATTTATTTGAGTGCTGATTATTAAATAAATTTGACCAAGTAATTGATTATTAAAAAAATTTTATTTCCGGTTGAATTTTTCAGCTAAATTATAACTCTAATTTCAGTTTCGGTGTCTCTATAAGCTTTACTTTCACAGTGAGAGACTGAACTGTTGGTCTTGGATGCCATTTGCATGTGAAACCCACAGACTAATAATAACTCGATCCGTTTATGTTCAAGCCCACGTTCTGCAGCAGCATGTTCTGTTTCCCCCATCTGTGCCTGACAAACAGCTGTAATTATCATGAAGCCGAGTTCAGCGAGCTCGATTCCATTATTTCCATATTAGCATTTGAATAGCTTATCAAAACGTGCACTCTCTCATTATACACCTGAATGAGGGCTTTGAGCTCTTTCCCCCAGCCAATCAGAGGCCGTGGTAATGACATCACTTAGCTTTGAATTGGTTCAGAGGGTAACTGATGAACAAAGACTTCAGGGTGTTCTGACACATAGCGGGCTATATATTGTGAATGGAAATGTACAGGGTACATGCCATCTTTCAGAAGAAAGGATGCATCACTGATCCAGATGCTTATAGCTGGTTTAAGCTGGTCATTAGGCTTGTTTGATGCATTACCTGGTTAGAGCACTTTAAACCAGCAACACATCAGCTACTATGTTCTAAAAACCAGTTTGACAGACTTAAGCTGATTTAACCTGAGGAGGCCTTTGATACTAATCATCTAATCAACTAATCTCTAATTTATACTAATCAAATACCCAGTTTCAGGTTTTTGCAATCAAATAATTTCACGATGTCCTACTTTTTTGTTGTTGTTGTTGTTGAACATCCTCTTTTACTCTAAAATATGTCGGAGTAGGAATTAAGGTGGTCAAAATATTAAGTGGAAAATATAGATTTTTGTTTTATAATTGTTGTGGGTTATATTATTATTATAATTAACCATTTTTATGATGTTCGCGACTGCGAGTCAAACTGACCCTAACTAGGTTTTAATACAATTCGCCAAAAATCACGCTATAAAAAATAGTAAATTGCAAATAGCAAACAGATCAAAGTGATACAATATTAAACTCACGACTTCACAAAACCATTACAAAAATTAATAAATTTTTGCATTTAAAAAAAAATAACTTTATATAACAAATATTTTGTAATATTTTCATTTCACAAACTGTGAATATACTGTATACAATTCTTTTCCAATGTTATTTTGATGTTTGTGCTTTTGGAAAATAATCTTTTCTGTCTCAATTCATGCATATTATTTTGCAATTTAGGGTGATTTTAGCACAAAGTATGTGTTTTCTGCTAATGTAATTGTTGGCAGTGTAATTTTTCAGTTAATTGTTTTTTCATATTTTGGTGTCTTTTCAGACAATAAAGTATTATCGTATCGTATCGCATCGTTAAGACTTGTTTATGGAAATAACTGTGTTGTGAGTGCGGGAACATTTAAAATTCTGTACAAAACATTCGCATGGCCTGTTATATAGTACAGTTCTACTTTAATTTAACATGAATAGATAGTATGTCACTACCTTGAAACCATCTGTTTTGATCATTGATGATAGTATTGCTCTACTCTAGTCCAGGTTTAGTTCTTCTGGCTATAGTTGCAGCGTGCAACCAAGTTAATACTTACAGGGTGTTTTGAATGTGCTATACATTTCCGGGCACAGGACACTGAAAACTGTGACTATAATGAGGTCGTCTCGTCTGATGGATTACTAAGAGGGATCCACTGGCTTTTCTAAATGTGTTTCTCTGTGTTCAGGTGGGGTGTAAGGCAGTGATGGTGTTCTTCCATTACTGTGTGATGTCAAACTACTTCTGGCTCTTCATCGAAGGTCTCTATCTCTTCACACTGCTGGTGGAAACCTTCTTCCCTGAGAGACGCTACTTCTACTGGTACACCATCATCGGCTGGGGTATGTCACAGTGATGCATCATACAAAAGCGGATTGTTACGTGATTGATTATGTGTCACACTCTTAGATATGGAAGGAAATGGAGTGCAGCGTCTATTAACTGGCCACTGGCTCTTTATGATGTGATTTGTTGTGCTGGCATATGTAATACATTAATATTGAAGGTCTAAATGCATTAGAGAACCGCTTTGAGATCTGACAAATTTCCTCTTCCTCTCACACTTTCAGGAACGCCCACCATTTGTGTGACCATATGGGCTGTTCTGCGTCTTCATTTTGATAATTCTGGGTACGTGTAATGCCGCATAAACAAAAAGGGATATACTGTAATTGTTGCTTTGATACCTACGCAGATGCTCGCACTGAACTACACTATTAGCATTCAGTGTCACTAGTCACAAGAATGAGTCTATGTTTGGAAAGGAATACAAATGCAAAAAAAGTGTAAGTGTAAGGATAATTGCACAGTATATACTGTATACTCTATACTATTTAAAGCACATGTATGCAGTATGGAACAATACATGTTTTAGATGAGATTCTACTACTTTGTTACATAACCTCACTATGTTGCATGTTTAATTCTGTGAATGCCATCTGATGCGTATGGTTTAATCCAGGTTTATTTTTTATATTTTTTTATATCAGTATTATATCATATTTTATATCAGTATTTTTATATCAATATTTTTTTAGTCAGTAATGAGTTGAACATGAACAACATGTAAAGGTGCAACTAATTTTACTTCTATAATGTGATATAATAATGCATAATATGACATTTATTAAACCTATAATGGCTGTATCATATCTGATATGCTAATGTTTAAGGCCTTTAAATTATTATGAAAAAAAAAGTTGAACAACATCTACTACCTTCTGTCCACCTTTAGATCATGGTTCACATGTCTTTTTGCTTTGAAATACTGAAGTAAATGTAAGAATAACTTTTGTATTATATATTTCACAAATGGACAGAAGTAACTTAGTTTTAGTTGATTATCAATACATAATTATCTTAAAAATCCTGTTAAAATGTAAGAAAATGAAAATAAATAGGGTCAATTTTGATTGGAGCACATTGCATTGTGTGACAGTTTTCCAGGCAGTGTGCGCTGTCGAATATTGTGCATTTAGGCAAATGTAGCCGGGAATCTGGACATACTGCAAGCTATTCTCTTTCAAAAGCATGTAACTCCTAGCTGTTAAATCATGTGACCGAACGGACCAATAGCCAGTTTCTTAAATCAATTGTTTTTCATCAGTTGCTGGGACATGAATGATAATACTGCCCTCTGGTGGGTGATCAAGGGACCTGTTGTGGCATCAATCATGGTAAGCAAAGAAATAAAAATAAAATAAAAAAGAAGCTAAATCATGGATTAATAAAACATATATATTAATTTATGAATGTATGTGAATGGGAGCCATAATAAACGCATGCATTTGCTTCCAGATTAATTTTGTCCTCTTCATTGGAATCATCATAATCCTGGTGCAGAAGCTGCAGTCTCCAGACATCGGCGGGAACGAGTCCAGCATCTACCTGTGAGTAACTTGTCTCAGTCTCCATGGAAACAGCGTACTGTTGGTGTGCTGTGTGTGATTGGTCGATATGGAGCATCGCATGATGAACTCGGTGGCTGAAACGAGATTGAAAGTCTTAACAGTTTTATACAAAAAACTATACTTAATAGCGCTTTATACAATACAGATTGTTTCAAAGCAGTTATAGTGATAAACAGGAAAATAACGATTCTATGATGTAAAGCAGCTCTAAAAAGACAATAGTAAACAGTCATTATTCAGTTGAAATCATTTCAGTGTTGATAGTATAATCGGTAGCATTCATTTTGCATGCATACAGAATTCCTTTTGGAATTGGGTGTAATAATAGAATGTGTGAATAATGTTTCACAGTGTCAAAAATCTCCATAGGCCGTTTATTTTTTGATTGTTGTAAGAACGGTTGTAGTTTATGTTCAGTAATTTAGTTGTGTGCTGATTCCAGGAGAGAATCCAGGAGGAATCATTGTTGTGTTGATCGAGGTGACATGTGGCAGTGAAAAATATATTACAATGACTGTATTTTGTTTTCTGGATAAGCCATATTGTGTATGAGGACTTATGTCTTAACATTCACATTGCACTGAAGGTATACATTTCATCAGTTCTTGTTTTCCGTGGGAATCGAACCCATTACTTTGGAGTTGCTAGCACCATGCTCTACTGTTTGAGCTACAAGAATGAAACCCTGAAGTCTATTGAGAGTGACTTCAGTGTCTTAATAGTCTGAATAATCTAGTGCACAAGGGTTAGGGTTAGCGCACACTAAAAAATGCTAGGTTGTTTTAACCCAAATTTGGGTAAAATATGGACGAACCTAACAGTTGGGTTAAAATTTGAATCAAAAAATGTAACCGAACGGCTGGGTTTGTCCATATTTGACCCAAATCTGGGTTAAAACAACCCAGCATTTTTTAGAGTGAACCATAGGGTTACCATTGCATGGAAAACAGTATCGGGCGAAGTATGTGCTTGAGGAATGTCCTTGAGGTCTCTCAGTGTTGAGGTCTGTTGTGTGCGGTCAGTTTTATGAGTGTGTGTGTGCGCGTGTGTGTTCTGTCCTAAAGAGTGTTTGTTGTCTTTGTCGTGTTTAGCAGCTGTGCACAGAAATGCTTCAGTGAGCCCACACAGGCCGCCCAGCATTCGTGCAGGATGTCAGAGCTTTCTACCATCACGCTGTAAGTGTGTGTGTTTGTTTGTGTGAATGTGTGTGTGTGTGTGTATCTGAGTCTGTGTTGGCCAACAAATGTGCATTTTTGTTTTTAAGCTGTGAATATTCCCCGCTGATAATTTTTGTGTTCTTTTCTGTACATTTGCATGTTTGGCAGATGCTTTTATTGCATTGCATTCCTGTTTGTATACATATATTTCTATCAGTTGCATTCACACGCGACTCGAATCCATGCCCATGCTGTTGCTAGTGTCACGCTTTACTGTTTGAGCTACAGGACTTTTACCTGCTGGTAAATGCAGTTGCATCTGTGTTTTGGAACTGGTGGTTTATACAAGGTGAACTATACCAGAACTGTTCAATTCTGCCAATTAGTTATGGTTATTGATCCTTGATAAATACCGTATTTAACTACATAACATCTTAAGGTGGTCCAGCTGGTTTTTGGAACATGTCAGATCACTTATTGCTGATCCAAACTGGTCTACCAGCTCAGGCAGTGCAGAATAGCTTAAACCATGATCCCAAAACACAGCTGCCAAAACTTTTCGGAGCATTTTTAGCCGATATAAATGTTTGCTGAGCATTTTTTCTGCTCTAAGCTAGTTATTAGATGAGAACTAAATCCATTATTGAGTAGTTGACAAAAATACATTTGTTGATGCATAGTTGAATTCAAAGTTGTTTTATTGTAATATCAACTCTATCTCAGATGTTTAGTTCTTCCTATATTTTCTAAGGGAAAAAATGAAATAATTGTTGACATGCATATGAGTGTCACCATTATGTTCAGTTTAGCTTTAGTTTCTTTTTCATGGACTTTTAGTTTGTTTCTCTTCTGTTACCCGTTTCCTTTGTTCTAATTTCCCGCCACTAATCAGTTGTCATGGACATTCATTTGACGAGCACACCTGTCTGTATTCAGTTCATTATCTCTGTGTATTTAAAGGAATCGTTCACCCAAAAATTAAAATTCTGAATGAAATGAAAAGTCATAATTTACTCACCCTCAAGTTCTTTCTTCTGCTGAACACAAAAGAAGATGGTTTGAAGAATGTCGGTAACCAGACAGTTGATGGACCCCATTGACTAAAATACTATGGAAGTCAATGGGGTCCATCAACTGTCAGGTTTTAAACATTCTTCAAAATATCTTCTTTTGTGTTCAGAAGAAAAAATAAATTTTTACAGGTTTGAAACAATTTGAGGGTGAGTAAATGATGACAGAATTAAAAAAATTAAGTGAACTATCCCTTTAAGTAAACTATCCCTGTGGATTACCTTAGTTTACTTTGTTATAAATAAAAACACTTATATTTGAATCTTCTTCATCGTCTTTGGACTGAAACGTGACATTGAATACATCTAAAATATATATAAGTATACTTATTATTATACTGCTCTTCTGATGATAAACGTTTCAGTTCATATTAACCATAAAGCCTATCATATTTGATCAATTCTAAGGCCTATAAATTATTAACATGATCACGTGTCTGATGACCACCTTCAGGTCTTGGTTCACATGTCTTTTTGCTTTTAAATATTTATTGATTTTATGCAGTAAACAAAAACATTTTGTATATTGTTATTAATAATTCAAGATGCACACTTACTTGACTGAAGTAATCTCATGCTATATATTTCTGATATATTATATTGATATTTCTATATTATATATTTATAATATAGAAATGTCATGCTAAAATGTGATTATCAAATATGATACAACAGGCTTTTGAGGAACGTTTACAGTATACGTTCATCTCTCAATCGTTATTGTATTGCATTGTCTTCCCCTCCACAATAAAAGCAACAGAGATTTGATCATAAAACTAAGCATTTAAATATCATCACAATAAGACATTACTGGGAAGGAGTGACAACTGATATTTATATGCATTTTATACTATACTGTTATAAAGATCTCATTGGTTTACATTACAAGATATCATAGTTGTTTTGTTCCTCCTTGAGTATGAGATCTATATTCTCGCTATATGAGACCCTGGACCACAAAACCAGTCACAAGTCGCACGCGTATATTTGCGACAATAGCCAAAAATACATTGTGGGTCAAAATTATAAATTTTTCTTTTATGGCAAAAATCATTAGGATATTAAGTAAAGATCATGTTCCATGAAGATATTTTGATACCAGATACCATAATATATAAAACATTTATTTTTGTGAGTGAATGCAGCACAATCACGAACATAAATGACAACTTTAAAGGTGATTTTCTCAATGTTTAGATTTTTTTGCACACTCAGATTCCAGATTTTCAAATATTTTGTATCTCGGCCAAATATTGGTCCTATCCTAACAAACCATACATCAATGGAAAGCTTATTTATTCGGCTTTTGGGTGATGTATAATTTTCAATTTAAAAAAATGGACCCATGTGACTGGTTTTGTGGTCTAGTGTCACATATATCATATTGTCTAAAGGTTCAATAAACCATTCCATTAAAAAAAAAAGATTCAGACTATTATTTCATATGTCAGGCTTTGCAGGACTTTTAATTGCAGACTTTGGTATTTTGTAAAGACATTTTTGAGATCAGTCTAGACTAGAGAAGACACATGTGAGATTATTGGGGTCGTTTGCTCTGGAAAAACATCTGAGAAGCATATCTCTATTTATTGTCTTTGCTGTCTAGGAGAAACTATAGATCTATTAAAGAGATCATCTTTCCTATGGAGCAGGATTGTTGTGGATGGCTCTGATCTCCAGTGTATTACAGTAACTGTGTGTTGACATGGCGAGAGATTCAATCATCCGTCTGAAGCGCTGTGTGTGTGTGTGTGTGTGTGTGTGTGTGTGTGTGTGTGTGTGTGTGTGTGTGTGTGTGTGTGTGTGTGTGTGTGTGTGTGTGTGTGTGTGTGTGTGTGTTGACAGACGGCTGGCACGGTCCACCCTGCTCCTCATCCCTCTGTTTGGAATCCACTACACTGTGTTTGCCTTCTCCCCGGAGGATTTCAGCAAGCGGGAGCGACTGGTATTTGAGCTGGGCCTGGGATCCTTCCAGGTACTGAGCATCTGCTTTCACAGCGGCAACTTTAGCATTGTATTTTAGAAACATTATAGCTGTGATCCCATTGATATTAGGCATCGATATTACATGATGCCATTTCTTTGATCGGAAACTAAGCTTTTGCGCTTTAGGCAATTCCAGAATGCATTTCCAAAATCTTAGAGAAAAGTAGAATCAAGGGAAAGGATATATTATTCAGTAAACGTACCCAGTGCTGTCTTAAATATATAACCAATATTTGTGAGTATGATGTATTTATTTGAAACCATTAGCTTAACAACATGCTTATGTTAGGGTTTGCGGAGTGAAGCATGTGTGAGAGATATTTTTCTTATGCCTATGTAGGGAGTTTCAATTCACTTCATTTCTATTTGTGCTGTTTCATTTGTAGTATGCTGCCTTAGAAGGTAGTCGCCATGTAGACATCGAGGCAGCTCTAGGTTTTGGAGCTTTATTGAATAAATAGACACTTTTTTTGTGTACACTAACAGTTTGAGGTCAGTACGATTTAAAAATGTTTTTAAAAGAAGCATCTTATGCTCACAAAGGCTGCGGATCAAAAATACTGTAAAAACAGTAATTTTGTGAAATATTGTTACAATTTAAAATAACTGTTTTCTGTCTGAATATATTGTTAAAATGTAATTTATTCTTGTGATGCAAAGCTGAATTTTCAGCTTTATTACTCCAGTCTTCAGTGTCACATGATCCTTCACAAATCATTCTAATATGCTGATTTGCTGCTCTTATTATTATCAATGTTAAAAACAGTTGTGCTGGTTAATATTTTTTTGTGGAAACTGTGATACATTGTTTTTTCCAGGATTCTTTTGATGAATAGAATTTTGAAATTCTTTATTTGAAATCTTTTGTTACTTTACAAGTGTCTTTACTGTCACTATCAAACAATTGAATGCATCTTTAATTAGTTTAAGGCAATTTAGTAATAATATTAACTCTATGCAGGGCTTTGTGGTGGCCGTGCTGTACTGCTTTCTGAATGGAGAGGTAAGAGCATTTCATTTGAAATTCTCAAATGCATGCAATCAGTTTTTGGTTAGAAAACAATACATTTCCACAATAATTTTTCCAATATTACTACATAAACAATGATATTTTAGTTACTACCATATCCTAACCAGGCATGACGCGATAGACAGGTTAATCAATTTCATCCATGTAACACACAAAAAGACATTTTGTCAGTTGATTTGTTTTAAATTTGTTGCATTGCTGTAGGGTAGCCCCGCACATGGTGAAATCTCATTGGCCGAACATAAAACATCAAATAACTTCTGATTGGCTATGATTTCGCTAAAATTGATGCTTGAAACGCGTCACATCTGGCTAGGACATAGTGCAGAGCTTGAGGGAGAGAGTGTGTATTGATGGAGAACGCATGCACCCTTTCAGCTGAGTACATTAAAAAATGACCTTTTCAAGTTTCTCCCGAAAGGTGCAGTCGGAGATAAAGAGGAAATGGAGGAGTTGGACGGTGAACAGGTACTTTGCTGTGGACCTGAAGCAGCAGCGTCACCCTTCGCTAGCGAGCAGTGGGGTGAACGGGGGGACGCAGCTGTCCATCCTCAGCAAGAGCAGCTCACAGATACGCATGTCCAGCCCACTGGCCGAGACGGTCAACCTCAACCTGCCCACCTGAGCGCCTGATTGGCCCACGTCCCTAAAGCCCCGCCCTCAACTCACCCTCTTTACCTGCAGTAGGGCCGGCCATTCACAATGAGAGAAGAACTAATAATTATTCATCAATTCTCTGGACAGTATTTAAAGATTCCAAACAAGATCCTCAACGCATCACCCATTATCAGTTAGCAAAGATTCGTCCAGGTATATATTTATAGTGCCAAAACTGTTTTGAGCTAATGCTAACAAAAGTTGCAGTTCCGGTTAGAAAGCTTTTTGACCATAACGCAACTTTTTGAAGGCTTTCTAATTAATCTAATAAGAAACCAACAATATGAGCATAAAAGAATGTTATTTTATCACAAGAGTTGTACGTTCTTTCTCAGTCAATAATAATGCAGAGCAGGGGGCTGTACGCTTCACACCGCTGCCCCAAACGCCAAAATGAGATCGCAGCAGAAATTCGAGTGAATTTTCATATCGCATTATGAGCCATAGAGAATGTGAATCGTTTGTGGTTAGAATGTAGTCAGAAAAAACGTTCATACATTCATTTTTGTCAAACTAATAGCACATTGCTTTCTAGTTATGAACATTAGTTAGTGTCTAATCGGAGACAGAGAGACGGGTTTACAATTCAGTGTTATGATAAGATCAAGGAAAAAATAATAACAAAAAGTGCCAAAACATGACTATTTCAGTATTGTTTTATCAGTAAGCTACTGTGTTTATCAGAAGTACACCATAAAAGAAAATGTACAGACTTCGTGTTGCTCGTTCAAATGCTGTGTATTTGATTCAGTGTTCTCCACAGAGAGATTGTAAAACATATTTTTTTACAATCAGCCGTAAGTACAGAGTATGTCAATAATATAAAGACTTTTGAATGACTCATGACGTTAGATTATATGTAAATGTTGTTTCGATTTAGCTTTTAGACAGTGTATTCTTCTTTTTCGTCATGCAAATGGTTTATAACTACACAGAGCCAATTTAAACAAACCAAGGATTGTAAAAAAAAAAAAACATTTTACTGGAGCGATTGCCACAATTCCCTCTGATTTATTCTGAAGTGCCTGTTGGTCACAAAAATAGCTTTGATGGATCTATTGTAAACAACCAGTGCCGTGCGGTATTGATTTAATTATTAGTCGATTAGTTGTGTAGATTAACAGATTCAGTGTTCAGGTTGCTTTTACAATCTTTCATTTATACCGAGTAGGAATATATTCATTTATACGTGGTATTAGAATGCATATATAGTCATATCTAAAGCTTTGAGATGCGCAAATCAATGCCATTACGTTACTATCAGGTGCATTATAAGTGCTTTTTAGGGCTGACAGGAGACATCTGAATGAAATGTGATAGTGTTAAAGGGGTATTTCACCCAAAATTGTGGATTCTGTCATCATGTGCTGACCTTCATGTCATTCCAAAATCGGACTTTTTGAATGTTTATCCTCTTTGAATGAAAATATACAATTACATTAAGCTCCAAAAGGCCAACAAAGCGCTGTTTTACTACCAGAAATGGCGCACAAGTCATGTGAAATACTTTTTATGGTATGGTAAAAGTATGTCATACAGGTTTTAAATGACATGATGATGAATAAATGATGACAGATTTTAATTTGTTTTTGGATTGAACCCTTTTAAAGCTTGAGAGACAGTTAACCACAACCCTTTACAAGTACATTCTCTGATGTCAATCCATGAAGCCAACCAAATTTACTGCATCACCACTGACTGACAATCATAATTAGTTATCCCTCACGTTTGATCACGAGAACAACGTGCATCAGTGTATAAAGTGGCAACAGTCTCTGCTAACGGTGTTGTTTATTTCCAGTACAGTATTTTTCTCTGCTGTGAAGTTCTAGAGTGTAAATTCTTTGTATATGTTAAAGACACACATGTGACAGTAAATGATGGATGTACCAGCACTCTCTCTATACATTAGCCAACACTTGCAGTCAACATGAAGTACTAATGATGTGTGTAAAACTTCAGTGATTATGAACGTGCCAATTTTGAAGTGCAATATGCTTTTGTTGCAGCTCAGTTGTCGGTGTATCATATTGGAGGCAGAGTTGAAATTATTGAAATGTACAGTAAAAGTAATGGTTGTGTAATTTGCACAAATCTTTCTTTTAAACAATGTGGAAAATCTATGTTTTTTCCCCCTTAGTAGTTATTTTAAAGTTGAATCATGTAATTTGTAATCTGTTCTAGAATCACCATACAAAAGTGCAAAAATAATGACAGGTTTCATACACTCTCCCCATCTTTCATTGGCCGAATAAAAATAGCCCCACCCCGGTTGAAGCAACAATTGCAGTTCCTTTAAAGGTCATATTTTTTTATGTGAAATACGTTTTATTCTTAATAGAGACAACTATAAGTCATTTGTAGCTTCTGCTTGAAAATTGTAAACACTGCGGCTCTTTGGTGCTATAAAAAACGTTTGTTTTCACCATCACAAACAGCAACATTAGCTCAACCAATGGCATGAGTTTGGGGCGGGGCTGTATCTGTTTGCCGACCAATGGCAGACGAGGGGAGTCTTTAAATAAAATTATCCATGAGTGCTCAACGGTGATGAAAACTCTTTGACCTTTCTCATTCTTGTCTTATCGTCATTTTTCAGTGTGTAAATATTGATCTTGAACAAGCTCTCAGTGATAGTGAACTTGTCTGTTGAATTAAATTGTGAAATCCTAACAGTGTCATTAACAGAGCGTCAGATGTTGCTTGGATCATGTGACCTTACGACATAGAGCTTCATACGTGTTTGGATATAGTAACAGGAGGGCCGAGCTCCCTCTGTGTCTTTTTCTTAATATATCTGCATGATAATGAAAAAAAAAGAGAGAATTTTGCTGCTTTCTATGTTCTTGACACCAGCCGTCATTCTGAGTGTGAGCGCTCAGAAGGTAACGACCATGTCTCAAAGCTGTTACAGACGTGTTTTCTTGTGCTTGTAATACATCTATCTGCCAGTAGATGACGCTTTTATTTCATAGAATAATTGAGCGCTGTATATTTGAGGAACGAGGATTGTCTGTCGTGTAGGTCTGAAGTTTCATTGTGTCTTTGAGATGTCTTCATGTTGTGGACTAACTCATTTCAGTCTGAATGTAACACCCGGACAACAACTGTATTGTACATTCAGCTGCTCTGTAAAGCTGCCCGCTGTTTCTTCTGCTTTGATGTAGAGATGATGTCTATGTTTGACCTGTGAACATTTTTGTACGTGTCTGAATTCCATTCTTGACATACAACTCTTGAATTAATGGAATTTGTGTAGTTTTTTTTATGTATGTATGTATAAATGTGTCTTCTTTGAATGTGTGTGAGAGAGATTCAGTATAAATATGGTTGGCTGTTAACTGCACTGTGCAAAATGGGAAAATGCTAAACTCTTCTGATTTTATTTTTGTTAAAGATGCAGTAAGCGATTTTTTTCGTTGATCTGACCAAGCACCACAACGCACTTGTTGCCAATCAGCAGCAGGGGGCGTGTCCACTCGTGTTGGGGGAGGAGAGTGAGTGAGCCAATCACCAGTAGGGGGTGTGTCCACTCATGATGGGGGAGGAGAGAGTGAGCAAGAGGGAGATTTGAAAAAAGACTGCTGAAAGAGAGATGGCTGGGTAAACTGGTCCACACTCCAACACAGTAGGTGGCGATAATGCACCTTAATGTTGGTGCAACCCACCATAAAACCAAAGAAGAGAGAGATAACTGAGAGACATTGGCCGTTTCTCAAAACCAAGAATGCAAAGAACGGACTTGTGTTCTTGGGGAGAACGCTCTTGCTAGTTGTTCTTGGAAGAATGAACTTACAAGGTGACGAGCACACAGAACGCTGCTGACAGTTTGAGGCGATGTGTTCTTGCTGGTATTGCGCTATACCCCCACACAGCGCCGTCATCAGTACCCAAACATAACAAGAATTATTGATGATAACAGCCAGGTTTTTAGCATGACTGCCCGGTTGGCTCGCTATCTACTCCCGCGTGCGCTTATGGAGATTCTTCACTACCGAAAATGTTTGAGCATATTTTCGATTCGCCATTAATTTTCGTAAAAATGGCAATATTTGAAATCTACACAGTAGATTTCTCGCATCAAATGTTCTCAGAAGTGAATTTAGTGATCAAATAGCATACGAAATTGTAGAAAAACGACTTACTGTTGTTCTGCCTTTCTGCTCCCCGCTTCTTCCTTGAATGCCGAAATGAATGCTGGGATATTTCTGCCGTCAAGTTCACACAAGTTACCAACCGATGCATCCTCGGTAAAATGGGCGTGTCAAGAACACTTCCGGGATTTTTAACCGTTCTTGCCAAAATGCAAACTTGTGTATTGAGACAGTACTTGGGCATCGACTGATGACGTTTCACAAGTCCACAAGAACACAAGTACAGACAAGAACGCATATTGAGAAACACTCCTTCAGCTTTCAGGTCAGAGGAATATCACTGGAAATTGAAGAGTTTCAGAACCCACGTTAATATTAGAAAAGCTTTCCAGCGCTGGAGAGACCGAAGCAAGGAAGCCTGAAAACAGACACTGAGTTTGTGTTGTTTCTGCTCCATACACGAGTAACATTGGTTTTACTATGTTGCACAGAACCAAGATATGCTGTTGTTGTAATTTTAGCTTTAGTAACAGGACAATTCTGGGTATTTATTGTTTGTCTGGAGCTGGTGTGCTGTTGGCAACTAACAACAAACTCTTGCTTATATATACTCGTGTGTACTGTATGTTCAGTTTTTTTTTCTTCCTTGTCGTTCGTTCATCATCGCTTCATTTTTAAGCATAATTTTGCTTTGCTTCTGCTATCATAAGGAGACATCCACTCTTGCATTGTGTGTTCGTGGATTTTTGGGGGCGGAGCAATGAAGGGAGGGGTGTGTTCGTTAAAGGTGATTTAAAATATCAACAGTGTTTCTCAGGAATCGCTTATTGCACCTTTAAATTTCACAAAAAGACAAATGTGCAGGGCAGGTCTTAACCTCCATGCAAATGCATTTTTTTATTAGAAATAAAAAAAATCTAAAAAATAGTAAAAGTAGTAACAGTAAAATAAGCTATGCTACAGCCTGCATAGTCAAATTAACTGGATACATTTAAATATTTTCATAAATATATTAAATATTAAAATAGTCAGCTGTAATTTGATCTAATACATATTTCATACAAAACCAAACATTTAAAAACTGTGTCAGTCGGGAAAAACATACAAATAAACTGTCAGCATCTCTAAAAGGGGTACAAAGTTAAAATAAATGAATTACAGTATAATACATATTTTTAAAGCTGTAAACATTGTTCTCAGTGTAACATTGCAACATAACTATTGACATTTCTGAAGATTCCCTTTTTTTAAAGTCTAAGTGCTCCAGTTAATTTTGTACGCTATTGGTATTCAGCTGTAATGTCTGCAGACGTACAATACCATTTAAAAGTATGGGGTCAGTAAGATTTTCTTTGAAAGAAATTAATAGGCTATTTTTATTCGGCGAGGATGCATAAAATTTATCAAAATTGACAGTAAAGAAGACATTTATAAGATTTAATCGACAATTTAAAAGATTTATTTTTCAAATGAATGCTGTTCTTTTGAACTTTCTACGAAAAAAATGTGTCATGGTTTCCAGACAAATATCATGTAGCAGAACGTCCTGGTTGCGTATGCAACCCACCGTTCCCTGAAGGAGGGAACGGAGGACGTAGTCGACGCGACTGAAATGGGATCACGCTAGGGAGCCTATCATCTTCGAGTACTATTGAACGAGCCAATGTAATTGGCGTGCGTGATTCGCATCACACACTCCGCCCCCGCGGCGCGGGTATAAATACGGAAGTGGATGCACGCACTAGTTGCTTTTCGCTGAGGAGCCGAGAGTAACCCGGGGTCAGCGGTGGTCCAGCGGTAGTGGCAAGGGGACTACGTCCTCCGTTCCCTCCTTCAGGGAACGGTGGGTTGCATACGCAACCAGGACGTTCCCTTTCAGTCGATAACGTCGGACGTAGTCGACGCGACTGAAATGGGATCAACCATTGAACACGCCACTAACGCTGCCACCTTCCAGTGCCTAAACCAAAGCCTCCTGATGCCCCCGCAAACTTAAGGCGGGGAAGGACAGGGCTTAGGCCAGGGAAGTCACTGCTGTTCCTACAGGACCACTGGGAAAGCGTTCCCCGTACGTGGAAGGAAGGGACGCTGCGGAAGCCACATCCAACCCGAGGGAGGAAATGTGGAGAATACACATATGAACTGGGCGGAAACCGGGCAGTCTAACATATGGAATGTCACTGGGGTGGCTCCAGCCTAAGACGGGGGGAGACACACCGGACAGTGACGGCAGAGAGACTCTGCCGAGGGAAGACACGGGCTCACCGCAGGGAGCCGTATCGTGGAAGAATACACATATGGGGTCACCGAAGGGACCGCAACATATGGACCCAGCCTAACACAGGTTCCACACTGCTTACGAGTGGTAGGCCTAACACCAGACGTTCCGCACGTCCGACGTCGGAGGGGTGTGGAGGAACTCAACAGGGTTCAATTTTAAGGGAACTCAACTGGAGTAGAAAGGCGCACGTATCCAGTCCATAGGAGGGGAATGGCGCAGCAAGCCGACACTTGAACCGGGCTCACGGTGAAACTGGCTTCATGAGAAGGGAGCCCACGGGAAGCAGCGGTTCAACTAGGTGTCGTCCAGCCCCCAACTCTAGAATCTGTTTAGCAAAGTATATCGTCAACGCCCAGGCGGAGCACTTTACACTCATCATAGAGGAGCTCAACACCTAAGTGGACATGTTGCATCTCGGATCTTTGCCGAAATGAAGGCAAGCACTAAGTGCAACTTTGCATGGAAACAGCCTTCCCTCTCTGCTGAATTCCACAGATATTTGAAGAGCTGGTCTGAGGTCTATGACTTGCATTCTGTACACGTCCAAGCGAATCGGACAGAGAAGCCAGGGCTGGATCTGCCTCCTCCAGGGCAGCGCTTGCAGGCTCACCACCTGCTCCTATTACGGGAGAGGTAGGAACCTTGGGCACAATCCGAGCCGGGATCTCAGCTTGTGAGAGTTAGCCGGCCCAGACTCCAGGCACAATACGTTGACCGAAAGCGAGCAAGTCCCTACCCTCTAGTAGAGACCACGCGAGCAGGAGAACTGATATAACAGAATTTTTAACTCACTACCTGCAGTGGCTCAGGGGCGGTCTCTGCAGTGCAGTCGCACCAGGGACAAGGCCCAAGAGGATAAAGAGGGACACAAGGATTTACAAGACCTTGCTCCTCAGGAACCTGACGATCAGAACGTGCTTCTGCATACTTCTGCAACACGATGAGCGTCGTTTAAACACCGAGGCAACATCATTTTGAGGGTGATTTAGGAAAACAGCCTACTGCAACCCATTTTGCAGGAAAGAGAGCACCGAAGTGATCGAAAGCTTTCAGGATCTCCTCAGGGGAGAAGACGCACTCAACGACTAGGTTCCACTTCTAAAGGCGTAAGCACGCTACCCAATTCTAGGGGGTGCTCGCAGAAGTGATGGTAACTAACACATGTTCTTGTGATAGCCACCTGAACCTCCGCGTTCGGATGTAAGACCGCCCGGAATCTCCGGGGGAAGAACGCGTGTGCCATCGTGCCCCGTCCCCGAATCCAGGGGAAGTCAGGAAGGCTGTTGAAGGGAACCAGGTCTAGTTGGGCCAATGAGGGGCAACTATGAAGACCTGTTCCTCTCCTGACATGGCACGTAGGTGCAAGTGACGGGCGCAAAAGACAGGAGCATTGCTCAACACAACATGTGAAGATCACTGGGCTTCAGGAGCATTTTCTGCTCAGCACTTGGGTGTGACAAGTTCACTGAGCTTCAGGAGCATTCCTGCTCAACACCTGAGTGTGATAAACTCACCGAGCTTCAGGAGCATTTCTGCTCAACACTTGAGTACGAAGAACCTCACTGAGCGACAGGAGCATTTCTGCTCAGCACTTGAGTGTGACAAGTTCACTGAGCTTCAGGAGCATTACTGCTCAACACCTGAGTGTGATAAACTCACTGAGCTTCAGGAGCATTTCTGCTCAACACTTGAGTGCGAGGAACTTCACTGAGCACCAGGAGCATTTCTGCTCAGCACTGCGTGTGATGAATTCACTGAGCTACCTGTGATGGACTCACTGAGCTACAGGAGCATTGCTGCTCAACACCAGAGTGCGATGAACTTCACTGAGTTTCAGGAGCAAATCTGCTCAACATGAAGAGTGATGATTTCACTGACTTGCAGGCGCAAGGCGACCATGAGTCGCAGTCACTTTTAGAAGGCTCACTGGGGTTAAACGCATTTCTGCGGGCCCCTGGGGCCGCTGAGTCCCAGTGTTTGTCCAAGGGTAGTCCGCTCGGTTTACCCAAACACTGGCGGAAAAATAAAACCGGGGGGGCAACTGAGCGGCCCCGGAATGGTCATGACCCAGCCGGACCCAGGGGATGGAGTCTCCACTTGCCCTGGCTATAACTGTCGTGAGGCTCGATGGCGGCACGATTGAGTAAGCAGGAGGAGTGGAATAAGGCGCCCTCAGAAGCGTCTGACTCCAAGGAGGAGGTGACGGGTGAGTTTGTGACATGCGAGGGAAGCTTGCGCAACGGTCGCAATGTCTAACAACTCGAGGCACGAATGCCCGTGTAGTCGGGGGTCGCCCAGGCCCCCGTTAAAACACGCCCTTTGTACATGGCCGCTCTGTTGAAGAGGGTTTGGCAGCAGACCGGGATGAACTATAGTCACACAGGGTGAGCTGCTCTGCCACGGTCACCTCGGGACTCGATCGTGAAGCTAGCGCTGAAGCGGTCACATATGGAGGGAGCCAAAGGCTGCGACTACCATATACCCCAGGAGCCTCTGAAAGTTCTTTCAGTGGGACCCTTTCTCACTTCAACACCAGCTGAACACATTCTCATTGGAGAGACATGTTGGACCGAGTACCTCTCCAAAACTAGAAAAGAGATACTCAGCCCGTGGGCGAGATTACTCTCTTCCAGTTGACCTGAAGACCCAACGGGCTCTGGAGCACTCGAGGGGAAGGACACTGTACTGATACTCCACCCTTAGACGCAACACACAGGATGGCCTGCGGTGCGGGAGGTAGAGATCTGAAGCACATGTCTTTCAGGTCAAAGCTGCAGACCAATCTTGGGCCAAGATGGTCACGACCCACCACCTAGTAGCACGAAGAACGAGTTTACAACTGGCCTTCGTACCGGCTGGAGGAGCGGCTATATCAAATCCTTCGCCAGCAGGATAAGATAAGCACGCACAAGTCAGGAGCACTGCTCAACACTCGGTGTGATGAATATCACTGAATTTTCAGGAGCACGTCTGCTCAACACCTAATGTGATGACTATCACTGACTTGAGCGGGGTAGCCGAGCCTGAGGTGGGGCAGCAAAGTAGAGAGAGTGGTGTTAGTGTGCTGTGCAACACTTACCTGTCTCCACAAGCGGCAGGGGGCGCGTGAGAAGGCGGATGACCGGGTCCTCGAACGCACCAAGCTGCCTGCTGGCGACCAAGGGGGAGCTGAGGGGTGTAAGGCTATACAGGGTCACACCCGCCAGACTGGCCCTCTTGGGACCCAGGAACAGATGAAATTGCTCTCTCTTTGAAGTGTGGGTACCGCTTGCTCCGCTTTTTTTTTTTTTTTTTTTTTAGGGAGCCAGCGGCGGAACAGACACACACACAAACAAAGGCTCCACCCGGCCCTCACCCGGGGGGAGGGAGTGATCGTGCCACTCCAAGAGCATCTCATCCATTCCTGGGCGGCCCGCTCCGGAATGCTTTCGCTGTCGCTTGCCACCTGGCTTGGCAGCGCCTGGAGCGGGCTGGGCGTCTCTACTGCGGCCGGCTCCCTGCTGAGGCCTGGGTGGAGGCTGCTGCGGAGGGCCAGCAGGAGCGGCGGCCGGAGAACGCCCACGGCGACGAGCAGGCGGAGGAGCTGCCACCGGCGGCGGGTGGAGGCAGCAGCTGGCCACCGGGGCAGGATGTGCCGGATGACCTCCGTCTGCGCTTGAGCGGCAGAGAACTGTTTGATGCAGTTCTCCACCGCGTCGCCGACCAGCCCAACCTGGGAAATTGGGGAGACCAGGAACCGAACCTTGTCCGCATCCGCCATACCAACCAGGCTGAGCCAACGAAGGCGCTACTGGACCACCAAGGTGGACATCGCCAGACCGATCACGCACGCTACGACACCCGTACCCCGGAGGGTGAGGTCGGATGCAGTGCGGTGCTCACCTATGAGCGCACGGTCTGGATTACCCTCGTGCATGCCATGGGTGCCCTAGCCTGCAGCAACGCCATGGCACGCAAGAGGAAGGGGCTTGCCCACAGGCTTTGTAAGCTCTGCCCGTCGGAACGGACGAAACTCACAGGCCTTAGGGGGGAGACGAGGATCCCCCCAAAAGGCAGCGGCCGCCGGACACAGGTGCACCTGTGTCGACAGACCGCTCCAATGGAGGGACACCTCGCAACCCTTCACCGTTCCTCCATCAAGGGTAATGAGGGGGAAAAGCTATTCAGGCAGTTTCTGGCAGAGAAAGATGCTGTTCACCACCTGATAAGCTCTCCATGCATTTCGGGAAAGAAAGGCACTGGGGCGGCGAGCTGAGAACCAGCGCGGCCCGCCCCAAGATACCAAACTCCAGATTCCAACCGAGACTGAACGGGACACGGTGGAGGTTCCACTCGAGCCCGGCAGCCTCGGCGGCCCGTTTCAGCATAGCTGATAATTCTGGATCCGGCTCGGGCAACATTGAACTCCCGGAGGGAGACAATGCAGCCGAGTCATCATCTCCAGAAGTCAGCTCACCCTCTGATGCTGCAATCGGCGTCCTGTCCTCCAGGGGAGCCCCGAGTGAAACCGCTGGCCCACCCATTACAGATGGACCAGCAGAAAACACCGGAGGCTCCAGTGGTTGCAGTGGAAGGGAGGAGTGAGGAGCCCACAGGGAATGGTTACCGGGCGGGACATCCAACACTATCCTCCGGTCACCCATCCCACACAGCACCCGAGGGTGGGGCATGGTAATGGGGACTCGCTCTCCGCGAACGAAGGCGAGTCTCGCCCTCAACACTGCGACAGTCATGTTCCCACAGTGAAAACATGAGCTGTCCACAAAAGCTGTCTCAGCGTGCTGTAAGCCAAAGGATCATGTAACACTAAAGACTGGAGTAATGCTGATAATTCAGCGTTGACATCACAGTATTAAATTACATTTGAAAATATATTTAAATAGAAAGAAAATTGCAATAATATTTCACAATATTTCCTTTTTTTTCAAGGACAGCCTTGGTTAGCAGGGGACACTTCTTTAAAAAATGTACTGACCCCAATCTTTGGAATAAAAGTGTACACTTAAAAAAAATATATTATATCCCACAGTACCATTTAAATACATTGGTATGATGATAAGCACTATTATTATCAGTTTCTGTCAATGTACGAAGTGTTAATTTCAAAAAAATTCTTAAGTTAAAAACAGCTATAAGTAAGCATTGGCATGTAAGAAAAACCTGTATCATTAAAGTCATGGCACATCCTGCCATCAGCAATAATAAATAGCTTATTAATAACTGTAAAAATGAAATGCCTCCAAACTGATAAATACGAATTGTGTTATTATCAGTTTACATTTTACGCCATCTAGCTCATCTAACTTGGAATGAGGATGTAAATAAAAAATCCTTAACATTTTATAGTCATTCTCATTTGCATACCAAAATCAAATACAGATCCGATTTTTCAAATGTTAATCAGCCATTTGCCAAAAAAGCCACCCTCAGGAACAGGCCACAAGAATTATCAACTGCTCCTCAATCAAATCAAACCTCCACACACTTGCTGTGTCACAAACTCTAACATCTGGTTGTAGTTTTAAAACTCTGGCGTTTTCAACATGACCTTGATATGTGCCGTACGGGTCCCTGTTTCCTCTCATGTGACCGTCTCGTGTGACCACTCTCCAGAGCTGAGCGGGAAGCTCTTGAAGTCTTGAGCATGTTGTTCCAACTGCAACATCCAGGTGTGTTCACACAGACGTGATGTAGCCGTTGCAGATGTCAGTCTGTGGATGAGCAGTCTCATGCATCATGATCTGAGTAACAGTGACCTGACGCTTTTTACTGGGGCTCAGATGAGTCTGCGTCCGCCACGTCCATAACCTGCGCTTCAACTCTGCCTGTACCTGAAGGAGGAGAGAAAGTATTGCTCACACTTAATGCTCCTCTAGTCTGTAGTAGTCGACACTTATTGCAGAAATCTGGGCAATCAGAGTTAACAGATTTCACAGAATATTGCGTTGTGTAGTAAAAGCCCTATTCGGACCGGACTGGATTTCATAGAGTACGTGATTCAATACCACGTCTGAATCTGTCATGTCAGTGTTTTTCTCACACAACTTCACTTAAAATTCCAGGGCAAAATACCTAACGTTTTTCTGTAAACTCAAAGATCCTCTGAGAAATCAAACCCTGTCCGAATGTGAATGTCTGTGATTGCCGATATTGTATTATAGCCCAGAAAGCACACATAACCTACGTCTCCAAGATGTCTTATAAAGAGCACTTGGTCTAGAAAGCATCTGCATTGTACAAACATCCGATAAACATCTTTAAAAAGTCAGTTTAAACATCTTAAAGACATTTTCTAAACATCTATATACCATATGTATTTGATCAATATCATGTTGAAGTTTTCCATTATGGGAATACTTACTTCTCCATTGAGAAAACAATAAAGAAGTGCCACCACAAAGCCCTGGGGGAAGGGGGGGGGGAAAAGACTTTCAGGAATAAAAGCAGACATTTCCACATTATTGAATCTGTAAAATAATACTTAGCCGATCATCTCTTAAATAAAAAAATCATCTGTACTTGGAAGGAGCCCAAGCCGAGTTCGATGTAGAACCGGATAATTTCACCCGTGTTTTCCGGCAGAAAGGCAAACACAGTGTAGTGCATCCCAAACAGAGGAATCAGAAACAAGGTGGACTTGGCCAGTCTCCTGTGTGATGATCAAAGATAACTATGAGTCAATATTAATGCCATCACACAAACAATTCAGGGCACATCTACTAGATGTACAGTATTATGCGTGTAACATCTTTAGCATACTGGTAATATATTTCATTTAATAACAGTACATATTACAGTATAAACTACATATTTTGTAACATGCATTACAGCAAAGATTAAAGAGGCATTATTAAGCTCTTTTTACAAATCTTGATTTTGTTTTTGGGCTCTGTAGAATAGGTTTTCATGCTTGAAAAACTCATTATTTTCCCATATTTGACATTGTTGCAGCTCCTCTCTTCCCAGTCTGTCAGTAACGCTCTGTTTAGTTCCTGTCTCTATGAAACCCCTCCTTCTGAAAAGCGCAGTGTGCTTTGATTGGCCAGCTGGACCAATGTGTTGTGATTGGTCAACTGCTTCGAGTGTGTTTGGGAACTGTCACTCCCATTACCATTACTGCGAGTTTCAACACACTACTAACGCACCTGAACCAAGCCTCATCCCTTTATTTTGATATAGAGAATAACCAAAAGTTAGTGCGTTCATAAATGCTGAGGTTGAAAGGTCAAACCCAGTGCCAGTATGACGTTAAATCACACATAATCAAATTTGAAAGACGGATCTGAGCTTTCAGAAACTAATAAGCCTCCGGATAATGGGCTAAATGCAATTTCTCTTCGTCTTTGCATATACATCACATTATCAGGAGGTACAGGTATTGAGACACAACGGGGCCTTAAATAGAAACTCACCTTTGCATGAACCGTCAAGCCAAATATTATTCATGCATGAAGCACGACCTGGCAGCGTGTAAAGCCGTATTCTAATGAACAGACATTTTGCAGAGAAATGAAGATATGCGTTTCACTCGCATTAACACGTGCCATCTGTTTGATTCTAAACTGGTTTCATCTGGAACACCATACATAATATGTTTACCTTTTAGGGTTTCAATCATGGTATCATTTTATGGATTTAGTTTTAATTTAGTTTTTTATTTTGATTCAATTTTAGGAATTAAGCAGCTTGTAAAAATACTTTAATTCTAGAAAATTTTGAAACAACACATTAAACATGACAGTATTATGCAATCATTTAAGTCGTTTGTCCTTATATGCAACCTTTTTGGCATAAAGTATTCTTTAAAACTGAGTCAAGAACCTATAGCACACATACTCTATATAGAATAAGATCCCTCAATATGGGAATCTCTATATAGAATCCCATTAAATGTGCATTTTAGGCAAACACTTTTTTTTGCCAAGAAAATTTGAATTTTTTTATTTGACTTGCATAACTCCAGCAAATTCTGTATTGAAATATTCTCTGCAGTTTAACAAAATTATGATTACACTCATTATGTTTTGATGAAAGGCAAGAAAACTGTCTGGTAAGTAATTCTGAGTGATATAATGTTATATGCTGTTTGCTGCAAGACTAAAATAAACAACTATTTGGTTTGACAAAAAGCAAATATTTTAAAGGAAAAAAAGACTGTTTTTTGTTCTCAATTTACCAACCATTTACAGGTCTGGCAAAACGTTCCTTTTCAGCACTACTTGCACATTATTATTTGACTCACATGAAGTGACCCGTGTCATTCCCACCAACTCCAGGACTTTTCAATTTCTCAACCAAGATTCGAATCACATTTAGGAAGATGATGATATTAGCCTGTCAGACAGAGAAAGAGCTACAATAACAGTAGAGCAGGTATATTTTCATATATATATATATATATATATATATCTTTGAATGAATGTTATATAACTAAATGTTGTCAATCTCAGAATCTGACATACAACAACATCATAACTCACAAACAGTGATGCTGTGATCGGTCCTTTAATGATCCACCAGATGTTCATATTATCGGTGTCATCCCAACATCTGCAAACATGAGAAAATTATTTATTGTAGTAACATTATACTGTATTTGTAGTATTTGGGGGTGGGGGGGGAGGGGGGGGGTTTGATTAAATATTAAAGACAAACATTTCAATAAATAATTCATGATCAGACCAGGAAAGTGCTTTAAGAAAGTAAATAGGGTAATTTTTGTTTAGTTTCATGATCATTTTAAAGTTGAAGATGTGACATACCCTCTGTTATCAAAGAATTGTCTGGTCAACACCCACACAATCAGCACAACTGATGGGACGCCTACAAAAAAAAAAACAGACAATGCGTTCTTTCTCCAAATTCACAGAAAAACGACCTGCAGGTTTTTAACATATCATTTGTTTCAGAACAGATTTAACAGATCTCAATAATGTGACGCAGTGTTGGAGGGAATGTGAGTTATGCAATCAGATTACTTTTTCAAGCATCTAGTATTTATTTGATACTGCACATACACAAAAACAGATTCAGTATTCCTCAAACTCAAAATACTTTATGTATTTAATCGCACTTTATTGACCAATGTCTTTGCTGTTGAACTTCAATGATCCTATTCAATTATACTATATGCAAAAATGACTTTAAATAAACATCAAATTTTTTTATTGCTGAAGTAAGTGTCAAACTATTCTCACTATTGCGCCCTCTACTGTACAGCTGTGAATCTGCATTTCCTTCAGCCTGAGGCTCATTCATTTCATTTTTTGTGCCTTTACATTTGCCAAAAAAAAATACTTTTTTTAAATTAAAAAACAAACAAGCAAGCCCAGCCCAGGTAAGAAAAAATAACACAAAAGTAACGTAACACATTACTTTCCATAAAAAGTAACTAACATTAATTAGTTATTTTTTAGGGAGTAAAGCCAGGTTCACACTGTACAATTTTGGCCACGATTTGGCTGTCTGAGAACAATTTTATGACCCCTAAAAGACTCCTAGGATCCTAAGCCAAAACCTGAAGTCTTTAATCGTTAGTTTGACATGTTTACCGACAGCCGATTAATGACCATTGTAATAAAATTTTGCCTCAGACAAACTAACCATCAAATCAAAAATAAATTTGTCAAAGTTAACGCTAGAGATTTTTTTGTTTGCTAGCCGATATGCCGCATTTAAATGCAGCTCACATCACTGAACGTGTCACAGATTGATGATGTAAAACTTCGGACATTCTTCTTGCATGCGTCTGTTTTTACCGTGTCTGACCTTAATGACAACTGAGAGGATGACATAGTTTACAGCAGGGATCATTTTCATACAGTCTGACATTATAAATTGTACAGTGTGAATTCAGCTTAACACAATACTACGCATTACTTTTAAAAGTAACTTTCCCAAACACTGGAGACACAAACTGCTAATTTGTATAGTTCCTCTAGTACTGAAATCCCGGCAGACTGCCGGAGATTTTTTAATCTGATTACACACAGGCTTTCTCCTGGAAGCCATTTTTCAGGATGTACCAACCCCATCCTATCAGAATGTACCACCAGAAGTACTTCCTCTGCGAGACGAAGGTGAGGGCGAGGAGCGTCTGCAGGTACATGCCCTCCACCAGCAGCCAGAAGTAATTACTAAGGATGCAGAACTGGAAGAAAGTTACGGCCGTCTTACACACTATCTGTGAACAACAACACACACAGGTACAGAATGAGAGCACAACCCTCACCTGTCCTGCACTGAAACACATCATCCTCATTTAAACATCAAAAGGTTTGCTTTCATAGCAGGATTAAATAAAATTAAACTAATAACTGTTTTTGGTGATTGAAATAAAGCTAAAATGAAATATTATTAATAAAAATTTAACTTAAAATAAACATAACCCGCGCGTTGTTTTCCAGTCATTTTGTCCTGGATAGAGCAGTTGACTAAAGGCCCGTTCACACCAAGAACGATAACTATAAAGGAAACCATAACAATAACTACATTAGCGTCCACACCAATGAACGATAATGATCTGTTTAATCTAAACGTACTGCAGTTTTGTCGTCTGCCACTTTAAATACTTGAACACTTCACAGTGGAATGGATTCTGATTGGCTGTCAACCTTTATCGTTCATCAGCTGAAAAAAAAAAATCTGAAAGTGATTCCAATGATATCGTTTCTCTGTGCCGTTTTAGTTGTAGTAGGAACTCTGCTATTCTTTTATATTTAGAACTACATCTCTATCATTATCGTTATAGTTATCGACCTGCGGGCTTAAAACTTTGCTAACTTTGCTATCTAACAACTTTTCAAACGTTTTATTCATAATTGTGACACTTGTGGTGTTCCCAGGCAAAAATTACCAGGCTAAAATAATTGCTTATAAATCTTTCATTATGCTATGTTATTGCCAAATATTGTATTCAATCTTTTTATCAACTTGTTTTCTTTCAATAAGCTCAGGTTTTGTATTTCTATTTGGAGCTGATTGATCGTAGGCCTCATTGATCTGAGCTTGTGCACCTCAGTTTTTTTGAGCTGAATAAGCTTGAGTGAACTTTTTTCATTTAACTATAATAGTATATAAATAATTATAAAATAAAACAATTTCATGTAAGTGAAGTCTTATAATTTAATTAAATTACTCAAATTCAAATGTCTATCCTACAGAGCATGAAAGATCAGGAACAACTGTTCCTTTCATTTCCAACAGACATTAAAAAATGTATCTTCTGTACAAAGTTACAACTTAACCAACCAGCTTCCAAGACATTTGATGGTAAAAGACACAAGACTGGGTCGGCTACTTAATGTTTTTTTTTAAATAAGCTACACATCCCTTAAATAACAGAAACAATGACGTGCGATAAAAAACTATATGTAATTGATTACAAATGAACTATATAAATGAAGTTTACTGCAAAATAATCAAGTATCGTACAATTAGTAGTTTGAGAGTACAGGAATTCAAAGGAATCATAATCTTGCCTTGGTATATTGGTATTTCTCTTCCGGATAATAGTTTAATCCTTCACATTAAAATTACACATTTATGCATTTAGCAGATGCTTTTATGCAAAGTGACTTTTTGAGAGGAAAGTGAACCTGTGAATTCTTTATCGTACAGAGACATTCTCACTCACCGTGGACATTAAACAGTGGTCCTGAGTTTCATCTGAGAACAGAACGGCGTCTTTGATGAAGACTGCACTAGCCCGCAGGATGAAGGAAACAAACAGATTGATGTGTATGTAGTTTCTGGTACAGTGAAACTTCCTGTAATGAACAGAGCATGTTGGGTACTTATAAACATAATTTAATACAATTTAATGTTATTCTGAAGATTGCATACTGAATATTTACAGATATTTTAATTCACCCTGATTCCATTTTGTGTATCACAATTTGTTTTGTATATCATAAAGATAATAAGTGTTACCTGAAGCATGTGAATATGATAACGGCTGTAATGAGGGATATGAGCGATGTTGCGTATCCTGCAGTGTACAGCTGTTTCAAAGTCGATAAGTAAGTTGTCTGAAAAATAAAGGCCAAGTCTGAGAGAAAAGGAATTTACATCAATAGACAAACTGCATCAAGTCAAACTATTCCACCAGATTTATATTTCATTATGTGTCAGTAACTAATACCTTAGATTTTGATTAAAACTATCGGGAAGGAAAGCCCTTCCAAATCTTAAAGCCCAAAAAATTCAACTATGTATATTCTGTGTAATTACTGTTGTTGTATTTTTTTCAGCATGAAAAGGTCGATGACCTGCTTAGTTTTAAAATAATCCTAAAAGAAGAACAGGAAACAAAAGAACAGAAAGCAGGAGGTCAAAGCATTGTGCAAAAACAAAACACAGCGACCACTGGTGGTCATCATGGGAAGTTCAAGTACACATACATGCACCGGAAGTCATTCATCAGCCTGAGACACTCCACACCGCTAATGTTTTCAGAATTATGGTCATTGCTGTCAATCATGCATGTATTATGGGAATATATTCACCACAGTCCCCGACTCTGAATCATCTTCAAATACACAGGCTTCTTCATATGGGGGATATGGGTCACTCCAGCCATGAGCCGTGCAGTTCCTGTATATAAAACCTGCCGAACAGACAGCAAAGAATTATGGTTTAAAGATAACTAAATAGCACCATTTGTCCCTGAGGGGCTTTGTAAAATTTCACTGAAACTTATTGCTCAAGAAACCCAGTTAAAGGGCCTTTGTCTTGATTACAATGAATAGTCATTAAAATCTCTCATACGCATGAGTGCTAAATAAGTCTCAAGTTCGTGAGTTGTTACAGACTCCTGCTGATCAGCCCTCATTTCAGAGGGAAGAAAGCACAATTCCCATTTCATAACACGTCAAAAAATGCCTACAGAAGCCTGGAGAATGCTTAGGGGAAAACATGATCACTAGAACTGGGATAAAACCTGCTGCTGGTTGCTTTCCTGTGCAAAACAGGTGTTTTTCAGCCCCAATATGTGCATCACGGCTTCACCTGCTTTACCCAGAGCGTCTGAACAGCAGTGTGAGTCCGACCAGCAAATACTTTCAAATCATAAGGTATACAATAAAGCTGGAAATGAATAAGAACATGGAATCACACAGACACATGTTGGGTTTTTATGTTATATGGGGAGTTTCCATAGACATATTGATTTTTATATACCTTACAAACAGTAGGCTATATTCTATCCCCGAACTCTAAACCTACCCCTAAACACAACCTTCACAGAAAACTTTCGCATTTTTACATTTTCAAAAAATACCATTCTGTTTGATTTATTTTCCTCATGGGGACCAAAAATTTCCTCACACGGGCAAGGATTTCAGATATTGACTTCTTTGTGGAGACATTTTGTCCCCATAATGTAGGGTTTGCTATGACCACACACACACACACACAAACACATACACGCACACTAACTTTTTGCCACACTGGCTAAAGGCAGATGATTTAAGAAAATTTACCGGCCATAAATATTATTTACCAGCCATGAAACATTGATTAATCCTTAATAAAGGTACAAAAGTTGTTCAGTTAAGAGCAATTGTTGTGTTACATTTATCTGACGCTTTTATCCAAAGCTACTTACAATTGCTATATATGTCAGAGGTCGCACACCTCTGGAGCAACTAGGGGTTAAGTGTCTTGCTCAGGGACACATTGGTGTCTCACAGTGGATTCAAACCCAGGGTCTCTCACAACAAAGGCATGTGACTTATCCACTGCGCCATCACCACCTCTTTTGTTGTTTGATTAACATTAAAATTAAACAGCAGCAGGAATATTAGGCTTTTGTCACTTCGAGAGCTAATGCACAGATAAAATATACTATTACACATGCGTTTTATTTCTCAACTGTTTACGTTCACTTAAGACATAACTGACTAGTTTACAATGATACTTACAAAGATTGTAATTTTGACAATATTTTGTTTGAATATGTCTGTTCAAGCACAAAAAGATGTGAAAGAGAGCTCGATTCAGTATGTCTCGCTGTCTGAGACGCGGATTTCTGCGTGTGAAGCAGATGTTTAGAGCGTGAGTAACCAATTGAGTTCCCTTTCGCGTCTTCTTGAGCTTGAATATTAAAATTGGCAAGGCTTAAACTTTCATGACAATGCAACACTGCCCCATCAACTGTCCAGAGTGTTCATGTTCTTATAATTTTTCCTTGTTAGAATATATATAGAGTATATGTTTACGTGAGTGTGTGTGTGTGTTAATATGGCAGACACCATATTTCAAAATGAGGATAGGTATCATAGATATAGTACAGATGTACACACACACAACATTTGAAATAAGGTGTGTGTGTGTGTGTCTGTATTTTTTTTATTTTTATTATTTAACCTTTATTTAACCAGGAAGTCCCTTGACACTGAAATCTCTTTTTCAGGGGAGACCTGGCCAAGACGGCACACCAGTTACAGTTTAAATACAAAATACAACATAGTCAACAAACAAACAAGCGTCACACATAAAAAGGAACAGGTCACATATGGCAGTTACATTTTTTAGTTATATGGCATTTTAGCATGGCCTTAAATTCATTTAATGGGACTAGATTAGTTAGATGTAGCAAATTTTATTCAAAGTTATTCCAAGACCATGGCGCAAAGTAAGAGAAGGCTTTTATACATTTGTACTGCTTCTATTCCTCCCATCCTCATTTTGAAATATGGTGTCTGCCCTGATTAAGATCAGATGTGTCTACTGTCATCTGAACATCCTGATCTGTAAGCACTCCTAGAGGATTTAAAACATTTACAAAACCAGACTAGATTTAATCCTACATTTCCAGATTTAGGGGAAAAGTAATCACACAGATGTGATATACCACCGGATGTTTAATATTGAGTGGCAGTAACAGATGTTACAATACCTTGTTGAAGAGAATTTTGATGAAATTATGGATTATAAAAATGCCATATTGTTTGTTGTCAGAACGAGACAATCATATATGTAAAAAAATAAAACATCCCCAACATGTTTTTTTATTTAAACACTGACAAGCAGCGAAGGAAACACTGACAATAGTTAAAGATTAATCTTATATAAGGACTAGGTCAAATTGGGCTGGGTAAAATGATCGACTTTTACATTCATCGCAATCCTCATTTGATGTTGATATCGATTTTAAAATCCAAAGATCGATCTTGTTTCCTTCACAGCTTTTCAGTGCTGCCACACTGTTGCAGATGAATCTATAACGCACTGGCAAAGTGTTATATTTTACCAGAGTCTGCGGTCCGAATCAAATTATGATTATGATTATGTTCTACGTAAACAGTTTTGTTTTGTTATGCCTTTCACACAGAATGAAAAAGAAAAGAACTGAGACCTGTTAAAATTTTTGGCTATTTATAAAGCACTTTCTTTTTTTGAGAACAAAAAATAAAATAACCTTGTTTTAATTTAATAGAGCACTAAATATCTTCCCAACATCTCTGTCATCTTTTATTTCCATATATCCAGTTATGGCCAACAAAAATTATTCATGTAGACCCAATGCAAATGGATTAAGTAAATTTCCATTTTAGGAATTTAAATTGATTGCATGCCATGAAATTAAGCTGTGAAAAAATGTTCATGAATTGTGCTGCATTGGCAAATTTAATTAACTAAATTTAACCAGCTGCAAAAATCCATTCTTGAGTGCATATACACAGGTCATCGCAGTTCAAGCTGAATCCCAATCTCTCAAGGGCTCTGTGACTTTCTGTCTGCATATTCAACATTTCACCGAATCATAGCCCTGTAACTTTAAAGACTACTGACCCGTACAATATTACAACCCCTAACTAGAACTATGACAGCTTTCAGCTATGGTTATTGCACACCAGCCTTTAGAAGAAAAAAATCATCTGCTGCTGTTTGACAAACTTTTCAAGGGAAATGAGCCTGAAGCTCTCACCAGCTGATGTTAAAGAATGACAGAAAAGACAAAGAGCCCAAGAAATGATAGATAGATAGATAGATAGATAGATAGATAGATAGATAGATAGATAGATAGATAGATAGATAGATAGATAGATAGATAGATAGATAGATAGATAGATAGATAGATAGATCTGACCTTTAGTGTTAGATATATGCTGGAAGACTTCTGAACAGGACACATTAATGAGCTGTCCAGAATTGGCTGTATGCCAGCAGCGGATCCCATCCCAATCCGTCCCACAACCTGAGGCACACACAGGAACAGTCATGACATAGTCAAAATCCCCCTAACAAAAGCTGTTGACAATACGGTATATGTTAAATTCATTCTATCACTCCTCCTTCCCTTGACCAATATTTCCAAAGTCAGAAGTTTCCAAACTGCAGGACGTATGATTGACACAAAATGATTCAAGTGAGCTAGTGATTTATCCATCTACATTAACAGAGCAGCACCAGCTAGCCCAGTCAGCCCATGTTATCTTATAGACAGGGTTAATTTATATCCAAGTCTAAAAACAGCCTTTTGTTAAGCTAACATGTGCAGGTCAGTGGTTGCATGGGATGAACTCTTATTGACTGCTCATCCTTCTGCATGTAAAACATTTTTTTTCTGTTTGCTGCCTGAAGGCATATACTGACATTTTTGACAACTATTAGTGTCCTTAATATGATGTCACTGAATATTCATTAGCTAGACATGCATCCAGTTTTCAAAGGTCAGTAAGCTTCTGTTCACTAGTCAATATCTACATGTATTCATGCCATATAAAAAATCCAGTCTATTAAAACGATGTAAACCTGGAACAATCAAATAGAGTAATAAAGAATGTGAAAGGCTGTAGTATAACAGTATCTTTAAGACACTCAAAACTTCTGTTGCAGAGTGACCTAGAATTCAAAGGCTATTCATAGCAACATTCATTTTTTTATACTCAGTTTAGGGTATCCCAATACTTAGAGGGGGGAAAAACATAAGGTAAAATACATCAAGGGCATGGCTGCCTTGCAAATGAACTTTGTACAATTGCAAGACTTCAACAGATTTCAGACACTTGGCAGATATACATGGTGGCATCGGAAGATGCTTTCTCAATTTTATGAATCCAATTTCTTTAGACAATTAAGTGTACAAGGCTGCCATTTTGGGACTTTGTGCGCCATTAACACTGTAGTGGGGAGTCACAGTCCCCAATCAGCATGAGGTCTTCCCACACTGACTGTCCCTCCTTTACTCATTCAGTAAGTGGAAGCCCCAGTCCTGCAATGACCCGGAATCGGAAGAACGGTACGCCTCCTCTGCCACCCACTAAGATGTGCCCAAGCCCATTGCAGCTTCTCCTGAGGCACCGGAGACCACTGCAGAACTCTACTAGGATGCGGAGTGCATTGCAGCTTCCCAGGTGGTGGCTGTCTATTTATCACCTTGCCGTCACAAGCGCAGGAGAAGGAGGGCTCCTATTGCTCCCCCAATCCAGGGGTCCTGGAGGACCTGACTTAGGTGGTCCCGAATCAAGTGGTCCTGGAGGAACCGACTCCATTGGTCCCAAGTCTTATGGTCCTTGAGTACCTGGCTCCAGTGGTCCCAAGTCTTATGGCCCTGGATTACCTGGCTCCAGTGGTTCCAAGTCCAATGGTCCTGGAGTACCTGACTCCAGTTGTTCCAAGTCCGATGGTCCTGGAGGAACCGACTCCATTGGTCCCAAGTCCAATGGTACTGGAGGACCTGACTCTGGTGGTCCCAAGTCTGATGGTCCTGGAGAACCTGGCTCCAGTGGTGCCAAGTCCGATGGTCCTGGAGGAACTGACTCCGTTGGTCCCAAGTCCAATGGTACTGGAGGACCTGACTCCGGTGGTCCCAAGTCCAGTGGTCCTGCAGTACCTAACTCCGGTGGTCCCAAGTCCGATGGTCCTGGAGGACCCGACTCCAGTGGTCCCAAGTCCAGTGGTCCTGGTGTACCTGTACATTGCCACCATTATGTGTGTCTGGGCTGCATACAGCTCAATGTTGGCTACCTCTGCTCCAGTCTCTCCTGCCACCTGATCTATCAGTCACGGCCATGGAGGCCAGGCCTGAGACACACGTTTTCCCGGTCAGTCCTGCCGTGGCCAAGAGGTTAGTCTTCACCTTTGGTTGTCTTCACGCCATGGTTGTCCTGTGTGCCTAGGCAGTGAATGCCTCTCAGCTTCCTCCATTCTTGTTTGCCAGCCAGAGTCCCCTCGAGAGTCCTGCTCTGTATTGCTTGTTAGATGAGTTTTTGATGCTTGATTATAGGTTTTTTGTTTTGTTTTGTTGTTTTTTTAGATCAGTGTACCATTGTTAACAAAGGCAAAGTGCATCCCTCCAGGGTTATGTTATGGCCTCATACAATCTTATAAAGGTCTTATGCCTCATCAGGCTGGAAAACCATGTTTGTAAGCTTAATTTTTTTAAGGAAATACTGCATTTCGCCTAAAAGACATAGACAGGTTTGTCTCTGTATGTTCCCGCCGCTGAGGGGAAGACATGTCCTTTTAAAGTCTGCAGGTCAAAGTCGGTCAGACAGACAGTCTGTGTGTATGGATCAGCAATTTAAAAATGCCGCAGACTGAATACAAGAGCTTGCCGTGTGACAATAGCCCCCAGCACACTTATTTGGATTTGTTTTCCCCCAGCAAATATTGATATTCAAGTTTAATTGGGATTAATTAATGTCCAAATGATGTAATTCATTTGATTAAATTGTAATCATTCCAATTACTGTTTATTATTACTATTATTATCTTAAATCTGGAGGTGAAGCTTTTCTCTCCTGCTGAATTTAGTTTGAATTCAAACAAGGAACAGCAAATGTTCTATTTACCAGGATGGAGTCCTAATTTGACTTGCATAGATAGGTAACAATATTGTTGATTTTACCTTGTTTGATGAAAGCTCAAATAATAAAGCATATATGAACATGAGCTGCAGAAAACAGCAAGAATACAATTTCACACAATTTCCTTTACAACTCACACATTGTCAAGTTGTAAGAACACAGATCTCCGGAGGTTTAAGCTGCCACATAACATAATTATCACATGTCCTGTGGGTTGAACCATCTGTCTGCATTTATCTCATTTAAACAAGTTCTATTCATAGAACTTACGTCTTAGGAATGAACGTAATCAGAAACCCAATCGAAACTCATTTCAAATAATTAATAACTCTGCAAGTCACTTCAGAGATTATGCTTGACTGGTCTAAAGAGCTTTCTGGGGGATATTTCCCACAGTGCTTAACTGTTTCCGACTTTCTGTATTATTTAACAATTAAAGTCCTTTTAAAAAAGGACAGCACTTCAGTAGTAATCCGCTAAAATGACACTACAGAATTGCTCTGTCTTCAAAAACCACAGATCTAATGTGGGTAAATTCTGTAGTTCTGCTAAGTTTACAACCGTTTCCTTCATTTCCCTCACTATATTCAATTAAAGTAACATGGTTACATTTCTGCATGGTAATTTCATCTTTAGTTAACCAGGCCAAGCTAAGCATGAACACATCAGCTGCATGCTGACACACACACACACACACACACACACACACACACACACACACAGAGAGAGAGAGACAGACAGACAGACACAGAGAGAGTGCATTTTTTATCAGTATGATACATATATCACTATAGTGTAATGTAATGTTTCATAAGTACAACCTTTTTTTTGGGACTGGTTCTTAATTTCACTCTTCCTATTTTTGATGCAGATCTCTTGGTCTTGGATAAGCTGGGAGATAATCGCACAATCTGGATGGATAGCATGCACCTAAAGAGAAAGAAAAGGCACATTAACCATGCAGCATATATTCTACATATATACAGTACATTACAAGATGTTTGCAGTAGTAGGTGTCATTGGTTCATACCAGCTTTTACAGTAAAGTAATGCAAAAACGTAAAATGATTTCAAAGAAGTAATGCTTCCCATCTTGCCCCATTCTGAATTACATAAAGTCACACTTGTGACTTGTTCACCTTTAAAAAAAATAAAACTCTAGACAAAAAAAGAAAGAAAACGTGTTTTATTATCATTTGAAGTCAATCAAATGAAGCGTATTTGGATAAAAATTAAACAGTTGGTACAGTTTTCCTACTTTGCTAAATAGTGGAAAAGAAAGCATACGTTTATTTTTTATTTTTAAGAATTCTAGATTCCATGTTATGATGGAACTTCCAATATGATTCCTTTAGCGTTTTTACCATGGACGTCTTTGTAAACATATTTCCATAAATGTATTCTGACAGATGCGCATAACTCAGCAATTGTTTGCAGAAATCTGATCAAGACATAAAAAATGAATAGGCAAGTTCAGTACATTCTGAAAGGTATCTATTAAAAGTATTTTTATATGGTAATATGGAAAAATGTAGGCTAGGCCTATAATATTAAATACTTACAGCTCTCCAAAAAGTCGCGAATAAGCACAGATGTAGAACCGTCATATTAAAGTCACTGTGTGATGACCCAAGAAACACGAAATATCCCTGTAACTCCTCCAACAGAGTGATCTGCTCAATTCATACTAGACAGACTGAAGTCACACTCACAGTCACTCTCTCTCTCTCTTCGACTAATGCGCGTGTGCGCGTCCTCATCATGGCTCGTGGAGCGCGCACTGGCGGATTGGGTTTAAAATGTAACCTAATTTCACAGCTGAATATATAAGCAGCTGTTTGTGAAATGCATCTGGAGAAATGCTGATCTTTTCAGAGATGTGTGGGATTTTGTAGAGGTAAGCTATGCTTTTGTAGACAAAGCATGCTTGATGCATCAATATTTAATATGAGAAAACATCTATTTTTAGTTTGTTAAACAGGGGCAGATGATTCAGGGGAGAGGAAATGTAGTCCGAAAAAATGTGAATAATTGAAAACAACACTGGTAAAAACACAGTGAGCCATTTCATGGGATTTTGCAGGGAAGACCAGGATTGGTTGGCACAGGGGTTGGTCGGCACAGTTTTCTTTCATTGTTGAATGTCTCTGGTGGAACAGGCAGTAATAAGATTACACAATAGGTGCAAATGAAAGCTAAGGTTCATAAACAGACATAGAAATGTCAAGAAATGCTCACAAAGCAACTAAAATTATGTTGTACTAAAATTACATTTGTTATATGCCCATAACAAATGCTTGGCAAATGGGGATGCTTACAGTAATTATAAGAGAGAAAGCAACTAGAAAACATAACAATGTTTAACGAAACCAAACTAATAACATTTAACCCACATTTGTAATTACTTTTGTGGTTAAGTATTTTTATTTTATTGTGATAAAGTATTTTTTGTGATTTAGTATTAACATTCCTTGCTCTCTTTTAGAAATTAAAAAAATCCCTAGCCTTATATTATATCATCCAAATTCTTTTTCATTGAGGAGGTTGATTTTTGTTTTATATTGAAAAAAAGGGTAATCACATTGATAGGTTTCACTATCCAGATTATCCAGATCCACTCTCCAGTTTATGCAACCGGTCACAGATGGTTTTACTCCACTCTAAAAAGCCACGTTGTCCAGATCAATCTGATAGAATTTGACAATTCTACTTAAGAACACTCAATTTCCCTACCATTAATCTATGGTTGATACACTCTTGAAGTAAGATGAGAAAGCTCAAACCTAAACAACATATCATTAGTAATATCATCCATCCATCCAGACTGTAAAGGCTTGCAGGAAGGCTCCACACAGAAAGGCCTTCTGGCTCGAAACATGGAGCCCTTTAGTAACAACGGCATTATTGATACAGAACAGGTTGGCTGAGTGGTTAAGGTGTTGGACTTATCCAATGGACAAATGTCCTTGTGGGTTAAAACCCCACTCCTGGTAGACACTTTTGGCTGCTCAAATCTAGGGTTTGTGCAAGGTTATTCTCAGACATGATTTAATCCAGATTGTGAATAAAAGTGGCCTGTCAAAGGAACAACAAATGCTTTTACTCCACTCCAAAAAGCTACTTTACTTTGTCTGGATCGGTCAGCTAGGTGATCCTAGTTAAAGACACTTTATGATTAATTGTTTTCCTTTCCATTTTTTTGAGACAAGGGTTGCCGAGTGGTTAAGGCGTAAATGGACAAAAGGCCACATGGGGTTCGGATCCCACTCCTGCTAGAAGTTTACTGTACTCAAAACTGGGGTTGAACATATTGTTTAGACTAGATTTAATCCATATTCCGAAAAACAGTAGTGTTTAATGCATATGTAATGTTAGGAACATCACAGTTTTACTCCACTCCAAAAAGACGCTTTGACCAGATCAATCAGATCAGAAATGGAGATCTCAGATCCCAGTTACGTAAGAGGAGGAGGACGAGGACCGTAATCTCTGATGAGATCCGAGTCACTTTGGTTGATCATGTGGTCAACCATGGTCTAACAATGAAGGAAGCTGGGCAAAGAGTACAGCCAAATCTGAGCAGGTACACTGTAGCATCCATCATCCGGACTTTCCGAAATGAGAATTGGTAAGAAATCTACTCCCACTAGAAAATTGCAGTACTGCATATCAATACAGTACTCAATGAGTACAGTATTGTATGTGGACTGTTCTGTAGGACTGTAAAAATACTGTAAAGTATGTTTCAAGTATTTAGGAAATGTATACCTACTTTGTATTTACATATTTTACTATTTGTTTGGCAGAACTGAAAGATTACCAACACAAGGTGGTCGGGAACGTGTTCTATCTCCTGAACAGGAAACTGAAATCATAAACATGGTCCTAGAAAACAACGCCATAACATTACAGCAAATACAAAGAAAAATAATAGAAAACAATGACATATTTCAAAATATTGATAGGGTAAGCTTATCAACACTGGACCGTGTCTTGTGCAGAAATCATCTCAGGATGAAGCAGGTCTACAGGGTGCCATTTGAACGCAATTCAGAAAGAGTCAAAGAATTGCGATATAATTATGTGCAAGTGAGTCCCACAATTGATGCATACTCTCAACATTGTATACAGTAAATTATACATATTTCAATATTGTAATCATAATGATTGTGCTTCACAATAGTGACAACTCCATGTCTATTTCTGATATTGTCATACTGTGTTTCAGAGAGTCCTTGAGCTAGAGGTGGCTGCAGTGGAGCACCAGTTCATCTTCATTGATGAGGTTGGGTTCAACCTCACAAAGAGACGAAAGAGGGGAAGGAATATCATCGGCTAGCGTGCCATTGTTGAAGTCCCTGGCCAGCGCGGAGGGAACATCACAATGTGTGCAGCAATTACCCACCACGGCGTCATCCATCACCACGCTACCCTTGGCCCCTACAACACCGCCCATCTGATCACATTCCTGGACACCCTACACAACACACTCATTCCACCAGATCAGGTAGATGGCCCAGAGCAGCTCAGGTACGTTGTCATTTGGGACAACGTAAGTTTCCACAGGGCTGCTCTGGTTCGTAATTGGTTCACTGCCCACCCACGCTTTTTAGTTGTTTATCTCCCTCCATATTCTCCATTCCTCAATCCTATTGAGAAATTTTTTTCTGCCTGGAGATGGAAAGTGTATGACCGTAATCCACAAACGCGTATACCTCTTCTCCAAGCTATGGAGGACGCATGTGGAGATATAGCAGCTGATGCTTTTCATGGCTGGAATCGCCATGCTAGTTGATATTTCCCCTGCTGCTTGGCCAGGGAAAACATTGCTTGTGATGTGGATGAGGTGCTGTGGCCAGACCGCAACAGAAGAGAGGATGCAGCATAGTTTTTTGTTAGTTTTTTTTTTTTTACTGTAACTGTGTACAGTAAATTCTTCTGTTGTTTTGTATGTAGTGTATGTGCAACTTTGTGTTGGTTGGGAATGGGATGAACAGTACATTGTTTTTGTGGGGAAAATAAAATATATTTGTTAGTGTGTATTTGTGTGTTCTGAGTATAAAAACAATATTCTCTAATATTTTACAACACAGTTATGTATGTACTGTCTGTAGTAAGTGTAACACTGAACAAAAAAAAAGGCCTAAATCATTATGATGAATGGAGAAGTGTTTTCCATTCATCATAGTGTTTTACATTGAGCACATCAGTGTTCAAATGGTTCTTATTAATGTCTATTCATATGATGGTTTGTGTGTGTCATTTGAAAACAAAATACCATTTTGAGAAGAAATAACATTGTTTTGAATGTAAAGTTTCATTTTGCAGGAGAATTGAGGGGTTTTGCCAATTGTGTGTGTGTTTTTTGATTTGTGTGTAGAGTTCTGAGAATATGAGGCATTCTTTCAGAAAATGTGTGTAAACAATCGAGAAAAACTGTAAGAACACTTTAGTTAATTATTTCCCCATCTATAGATCTATGTTTGAGCACACTGCGTACACCAGGATGGCCGAGTGGTTAAGGCGTTGGACTTAAGATCCAATGGACAAATGTCCTCGTGGGTTCGAACCCCACTCCTGGTAACTTTAGCAGAAAAGCTCTCTAAACTGAGAGATTAAGTGACAATAACAGCAATCTTGGGGCCTATACCATGAAGCCGGTTTAGGTGGCTAGCCAGCTATGTTTCAGTTTAGTTTGCGTCAACCCTGGGTTTTAGGGACCATGAAAGTGGTTTGTCTTTTAGCAGTGTTCATCGCCATAGTAACTTATGCTCCACAGCTAACCTGGTCTGGGGCAGGTTATGTTCTAGGTAAGAGGTTGCAAACTGAACTTGGACCAATCAGCTGTGAGCAAAGTGACACATGCCTGATGCGATAAAGTCACTACACCTGTTTCTACTCCGAATTAAAGGTCACTACATAGCAAATGATTTTTAAAGACAAAATCGTCTAGTTTTTAGTGATGCTTATTTAGAATAATACATTTGTATGATTTAGATAATATTTAGGCCTATGTAATTATTATACCCTTAATCAATCACAGATGTACAATTTTAGTTCATCAATTATTATTACGCAGTTTAAATGAATAAATATATTAAGGTAATATAAATACACTTTAGCATCAATTGATGAAGCTATAAAATAACTACATGTGAGCTTAAATGTTCAATTCTCTCTATACCTTTATCAGCTGTATAAAATAACTTCACAACTTTTACTTGCACTGATATACAGTAGCAAGACTTTTTCTTTTAGTTGTCCTCTTTCATAGACAGCTGTTTTCTTCTTGCTGTGTAAATTTGTTTAAAGTCTTACTATTTTAATACTTTTATTTAATAAGTGAATTGCGCTGCTTCTCTCGCGAGAAATTAATCTCAGTTTCACTCTTTCTCAACATGTGATTGGCCGTTTGCTACTGATGTCACACTTAAACTCCTAAACTCAGGATCAAAGCCTGAGTTGACAGAGAAAGTTGATGATCAGCATCATGGTACCAACAAAGCCTGTTTGGAATGTTTTGGTTTTGTCAACTCTAAACTAATCCTGTAACCCTGAGTTTGTTCAACTAACATCATGGTACAGGCCCTTGGAGGACTGCATACTTAAAGATGAGAGATTCTTGAAAATCAACAACCAATCAGATGATATAAAATGCCTCTTGCCTTTATTTGTGATTGGAAGAAATTACACAAGACTGCTTATGAGAGATTTAAAACTGCTATGCATTTCTAATTATTAAATGTTTATTCCTGGCAGACCGTATCTGTAACATGTTGCCATATTATATATTATAATTGATATTGATATGATTGTCTGTTGATGCTAACAGTCACTTTATACTCTAAAGTTTAAGTACTATTGATTTTGTATTAGTAAATTGGTAATTGAGGTAGTATCGATTACTGTCATTTTAATGGAGTAATTAATTGTTTATTGGACTGAACAACACCAGAGGCGTTTCAGATGGTCTCAAATTCAAGTCACTAAAGGCCACAAGATGCTGTATCCAGACAAAGCACTGCACTTGGACTCAAGCACATGTTACAGTGAATTTGTGTCCTTACATTACTCAGTGCTGGGACATTCCTGTTCTGCACCTTGTTGTAATTTAAGTATTTCAATATAGGCCTATATAAATAGGCCGAACTAAAATTGTTACTCATACTGAGCAATAGCTTACATGATATTAATATTAATTTTGATGTTTTAACCATTTTTGAAATCACCTATTTGGACTATTAGACTTAGGTTTAGCTTTTAGATTTGGAAGTGATATTGAGGATACTGAGGGGGTTTACAGTTTACTATTATAAACTGTCAATATTATTTTAGAATTAAATAAATAAGGAGAATATTGTTGTACACCAGGATGGCCGAGTGGTTAAGGCGTTGGACTTAAGATCCAATGAACAAATGTTCTCGTGGGTTCGAACCCCACTCCTGGTACAATCGATTCTTTAAGAAACCTGAAAGAAAGACATCTATGTGTGTTACCATTGCTTTAAATGCATAAAGTATTGTCGTGACAATAATACGGTGTCTTGGTGTCATCCTCATATATAACAATATTCATTACAGTCAATGTTTCTTTATTTCAGGCAACTAACTGTTTTCTAACTGTTGGCAAAATGCTCAACAGAACACTTGAAAATTTTAAAGAATTTTATTGATCAAAAAACGTATATCTTTCCTTTGTTGGCAAATACAGAAAAGTGACAGAAAAGTGAGAATAGTATTATAATCAAATAAAAAATAAGGCGTCATATGTTAATAGAACGTTTTTATTTGAATCTTTGATGTGCAGCTGTTTTTATTATTATGCAACAATAAAAAAAACAAGACAGTATAATAAACAATAAAAAACAATAATGAGGGTTACAAAACAAAACCAAAAAATTAAACTAGCTTAAATGTTTTACACCATAACAGAGTCTCACATGCAGAATAGAGTTTTTAGATATACACATCAAACTCTTAATGTGAAAATAAAAGAGTTTTCTTTGAAAATTTACATTTGTGAATATAAAATGTGGCTTGAAAATTTGTAAATTAAGTACACATTTAAAATGAGAAGGGTCTAATTTCAGAGAGTCACGAAAAAACTACATTTTTTGGCTTATACATGTTTTGAAGAGATACCTTTTAACAAAGTTTGAAAAGTCAACCTTATTTGCAATACACAGTCCCAAAACAAATGATTAATTGTCTTTTCAAACTGATGACAAAAGGAGCACATGGGGAATATATTATTATTAAATTTAGCACGTTTATATTTAACTGGGTAGCAAATGCAAATAATTTTAATTAGACTTCAACAACTTTATTAGACAAAACAAATTCTCGGAAGAAGCAAGAACTCCTCCCATCTTATATCATTAAATTTGTTATTCCAAAAGCTTACACAAGCAGGTAAAGCAAATTTTTTTAGTTTGACAAGCTGCTGAAAGGACATTGATAAACAAATAGATTAGCCCTGTCAATAATAGAAGGAGAGCATAAAATACCTTAAGGGCAGGTTTGACTAAAGGTTTGAAACTATCAGGAATTGCACCGAAAACAAAACTCTCTTGGAGAATTCTGACATAAAGTGTTCATAAGAGAGCAAGACGCTATATCATTTAAAAGTTGACTGACTAAAATATTTTTATCAAACCAATTATTAAAAATAAGAGATTTATTTTTACGTCTAATATGTTGGATGTTTCAGATAAAACAGCTATGTGGAGAAAAATTATAATTATATATTAGGGACCAGCATAATAAAGCCTGTTTATGAAAACTAGAAACAGTTAAGGGTATTTTAGAGATGTCATAGTTGCAGCCCAACAAAAAAATAAAACGTCCAACTGAACTGAAAATATGACGTTATAATATGAAGATTGTTTAACAAAGACTTTATCCATTTAACCTTGAAAGAATTATTAAGAGTGGAAATGTCCATTAACATTCAAATAATTTTGTCCTGCGTTCTACAAATCTCCACAGAAACATCCGAGCCATTGCGGGATAGATAACTCGAGATAAACCATATCTGCTTCGGAAGGCAAAACTCTACCCGTTATAGACACATCATGATGGGCTTTCATTTACGTCGAACAGCAAAGGATAAGAGGTTCAAAGTTAAGTTTTTATATATATTTTTTATCTTTACATATAATTATACCAACACTTCGGACTTGATTGGAATGTCACATTTAACATCAGTGGAATGTTTATTCAATAAAAGCTCACATTTGTGGATAAGAACTAAAAAGCAGATGAAAAGAGATGAATTATATTTAAGGCTAAAGAAACTTGATCTTTATTTTTCAAAAAACAGAGTTGTGTCATCAACCAATTGACATATTAATTTTTATGGGTTTGCAACAAAGATACCTTCCAAATGACTATTTTGAAAGTGAATGGCTAATTGCATAGGAAGCAGAAAAAGATAAGGCAATATTGGGCAGCCTTGATGGATGCCTCCATCTATTAAATCTACCATGTAGTTTTATTGAAGCATTGCCATTATCATACAAAGAGTAAACTGACTGATAGTCATCAATTAGGTAAGCCTATATTATCTAGAACACATTTATTACTTTTAGCAAAAAGCATGACTAATATTTTGTAATAATCATCATTTAACAGGTTATTGGTCGCCAATTTTCAAGTTGAGCAAGGTTCTTTCAAGGTTTTGGGATCAAATTTATGATGTCCTGAGTGGGGTGAGAGAGTTCCTTTATGAAGACTCTCTAAATACCCTTGGAGAAAAACAGATTTGGAGAAATGGAGAAAGAACATTTGAGAATTTCGTGTAAAACTCAGTGGTCAGTCAGACCATCATTTCCAGGAGATTTATTTAGTTTCAGCCAATCGATAGGCTCAGAAATATCTTTAATTTGAATAGGAGATTCACACTGAATTATGGCGTTTGAGTCAAGAGAATTAAAAAATAAATCCAAATATTTGTTGAGTTATGTGCAGCGCTGTTAGTTAGGGGCACGAGGACGTAATCTTTCGGTGCAACGTAACTGAATGTACCATTTCTGCTCTGGGGGGCGATATTCATAAAATACTGGCACTTTAATAAATATTTACATATTTGTACATATTGTATAGATTAGAATCAACTCTTTAGTAATAAAGACCTATATTATAATGCTAAAATCGTATAACATGCATCGCATCGTTCCATATGAACAATGACATTTAGCAGGAAGCCCCTCTGTCAGCTATAAGTTCGTGTTACCCGACTTCCTCGGTCTCTTTCTGTAATAGGGAGTCCGGCGGAGAAGTTCAACTCGAAACGCTTGTCACTTATCGAACTCTTCGAAAGTAAGTAAAACTTTAGTTTCCACTAACACGATAGTTGTAAATGTTACACTTGTATCGTGTTATTGCTGAAGTGTTCCGCTGTGCGTGTCGCGCCACGTGGTTGCGAATGAAACTCATGAGTTTAATCCGCTGCAGAATTTAAAACTCCTTGAACTTGATACCACTCCATACACATCATACAGTATCTTAGCTCATGTCATGAGTTTACAAAGCTTCCATGAAGCATCTGGAGTTTATACTGACAGACAGCACACATGACGTTGAAGTTTGTATGTTCATAAACAGGGTGGGTCATATGAAGCATCTGTAACGGATCTGTGTGTCATCTAATCCTGACCTACAGGTCTCTGCTGGTTTAAATCTGGGTTAGACGTGTTGTTGTTACTCTGGTTTATTTGCTTTTCTTGTCCTTCAAACCAAAGTCAGTCTCAGTGACTCCCCTTTTTTATTTTGCATAAATAAAACGGACATCTAACGTTATGTCACATGGTAACTTGCAATGAGTTTCTTCAGCTTTCTTTTCAACATCTCTTTCTCGTTCTTTTCATCTCAAGGGCTAATGCAAATTTCATAATTTATATATCTGAAATACAATTAAAAATATTAATTTAAAATACCGGTTACATTGTAAGGTTCCATTTGTTAACATTAGTAAACTACATGATCTAATAATGAAATCCAAAAAATACTTCTAAAGCATTTATTAATGTGAATTCCAGCATTTACTAATACATTATTAAAATCAACTTGTACCTGAGTTAACACAAACTAACAATGAACAGTTGTGTTTTTATTAAGAAACGTTAACAAAGATTAATAAATTATGTATTGCTTATTTGTAGTTATTGTTAGTTAATGCATTAATTAATGGGACCAAATTGTTAAGTGTTACAAATAATAAAACTTGATTGGAGATGATAAACAATAAAATGTTCAATTAACTCCATATGTCATAGCAAACATGCTCTGTGATGACATTTGGTCATCACACTAATAACTAAGTACACTAACTTAGCATAAAACCTTGTTATTTGCTAAATAGTTTGTTGTAATGGAAATGCATGGTGTGTTTGTAACCTGAATGATGGGTTGTCCATAGTTTTGGAAGTTGGATTTTTTTTTGTTTGAAATTTTGGCATGACCACATTTTCACCATTATAAGGTGGAGACTTTTTTCTGTAATCCTCCTCCCAACCTTAAAAACATAGTAATGTAATATTCCAGTCTATTTTCAACTTGATTGTTGCCATTTACCGTACACAATTTATTTGTGCAAAACTGTCAAAATACTTTAAATATTTATACCTCTTAATTGTTATTAGAGTTCTCTGCACTTTTGTTTTTCACATCACAGCTGAGGTTAATTTCTAGTGAAAGGCGTTGGGATTGTGTGCATGTTTCTGTTGTTGTTTTTCCTGTGGCTCCAATTACTTGTCAGATGGCTTTTATTACTAGAATGATTCTAGCTTAAAACATGTGTTGTAATCAACAGTATGCCACACATGTAATAGTTGATATCAAGTTGAAAATACGCCAGAATTTATGGTGCGTTCACGTGCTATGGTAATTCTGGTAAATACCAAAAGCCGACATGGAAAATGCACATGAACACCCCCTCAATGTGGTATTTTCCACTGGGCAGCTCGTAGAATATTTTGATGCACGAGATGAGATGACCTTTGACCTTTTCAAAATCGCGGTGAGCAATGCGAGAGTGTTGAATGGTAAGCATTGTACACAACAAAACGTTTTTTGCTACTGTTAGCTAGGGATGGAACGGTACATTCGTATTGAACCGAAATGGTACGGACGTCACGGTTCGGTGCATGAATTTACACAGTATAAAAATAAATAAAACTAAATAGCGATAAATTTCGCTCTATTCGCGTTTGGTGTGAACGCAGCATAATGAACAGGCAGATGACTTAAGCAATCTAAAATAGTTTTAGTTAAATAACAGGTCTGGATCTCTATCTTTTTACCACATTACGACAACAAAAGCACTTGAACGCAACACACTGGTAAATACCAGTTCACAGGTGGAAAATATAATATTTTCCATAGCACGTGAACGCACCATTATTGAGGCATTTGGCTGTAATATTGTGCAACTTGTTGGATATGGGCAAAAGCAAAGTTTTTTTTTTCTTTTTTTTCTGTTCGTTCGTTTTGTACATTTTATTTTACTCTACTTGCATGGTTTTAAAAAAAAAAGTGAAATATTCTTTTTTACATTTATTCATCAAAGGGACCACAACAATTTAGCTAATTCTGTCATCTTTGGCCAGACTGCACAATCTCATTTGAAATTTGAATAAGATCACACTTCACACTGTCTGAATGCAAAAACATCCAGTAATGAATTGGTTCCCTTGATGAATCCCTGTGAAAACATTTCCCTCATGAACTGACTTGTGCTGGTGTAAACCGGCTGCTCTGCAAGGCTTCTGGATGCACTTGGTTGTTTCCATCTCTGCCTTCGTTTACTGTCTAACATCAGCTCAAACTAATTCTTTAGCATGTACCTTATTTGTTTTCCCTTATATTCTGTAATTGAGCTCGAGGATGGAGAACCAGTTGGGGTCTCGAGCCAAAGAAGATACTAGACACGAACAGACAAGTAATCTGCCACATTCAAAAGACGGAAAGAGAAACCGCACTCGTTCTTCCAGGTCTGAAAATCAAGGTTCTGAAGAAGGTCGTTTCCATCATGATCTGACCTCTCAGGGCATTAGAGGAGAGAAGGTTTGGTTCAACAGCAGCCTATACGAGCAGGCCAACGATGCCTATCAGACCCTGTTGAGCGCTGGGAACGGGACCCCTCCAGTTTCGTCTTCCAAAGACCGAATTCCCCGCACCCTGGTCTTCAGGGCTAAACGAAACGGTGCACAACAATCCCAAGAGAAGGAGAACCAAACGTACACCCGTTCCTATGCGTCACATCCACAGCAGCGAGGTTCGACCCACCAGCGCTCATCGTCTGAACCCCAGAGGGATCAGCATTTCCCTAAAAGTAACAGGAAGAGGGTCTTCTCCGAGACCGAGCGCGCCCCTCATAAAAGGGACAAGTATGGCTAGTTTAGGGGCATGGGACAATTTACTTTTTTACTTTTTCTTCTTCTGACTTATTGAACGGTGTGTTTTGGGTTGTTTGTGGACCGTATTAGATAATTTTTGTCTTTTCTAAAGCCTCAACCTGGTTTATGTCACCATTGGCTGCTGGGTGAAAGTTGATCAGTGTGAAACTAATCTGAGGGCTTTAGCACGCAAAGTCTGTCCTATTGTCTGAAGCCAGTGTCAGCAAAAAATAAATGAAAGGAGTTTTAGTGGTTGAAGGGCTTTGGACAATCATTTCAACTAACCATTTCTACAAAATCAACGTGAATGCAAGGCCTGGACGATATAGTTTTTCCATAGCACGTGAACGCACCATTATTGAGGCATTTGGCTGTAATATTGTGCAACTTGTTGGATATGGGCAAAAGCAAAGTTTTTTTTTTCTTTTTTTTCTGTTCGTTCGTTTTGTACATTTTATTTTACTCTACTTGCATGGTTTTAAAAAAAAAAGTGAAATATTCTTTTTTACATTTATTCATCAAAGGGACCACAACAATTTAGCTAATTCTGTCATCTTTGGCCAGACTGCACAATCTCATTTGAAATTTGAATAAGATCACACTTCACACTGTCTGAATGCAAAAACATCCAGTAATGAATTGGTTCCCTTGATGAATCCCTGTGAAAACATTTCCCTCATGAACTGACTTGTGCTGGTGTAAACCGGCTGCTCTGCAAGGCTTCTGGATGCACTTGGTTGTTTCCATCTCTGCCTTCGTTTACTGTCTAACATCAGCTCAAACTAATTCTTTAGCATGTACCTTATTTGTTTTCCCTTATATTCTGTAATTGAGCTCGAGGATGGAGAACCAGTTGGGGTCTCGAGCCAAAGAAGATACTAGACACGAACAGACAAGTAATCTGCCACATTCAAAAGACGGAAAGAGAAACCGCACTCGTTCTTCCAGGTCTGAAAATCAAGGTTCTGAAGAAGGTCGTTTCCATCATGATCTGACCTCTCAGGGCATTAGAGGAGAGAAGGTTTGGTTCAACAGCAGCCTATACGAGCAGGCCAACGATGCCTATCAGACCCTGTTGAGCGCTGGGAACGGGACCCCTCCAGTTTCGTCTTCCAAAGACCGAATTCCCCGCACCCTGGTCTTCAGGGCTAAACGAAACGGTGCACAACAATCCCAAGAGAAGGAGAACCAAACGTACACCCGTTCCTATGCGTCACATCCACAGCAGCGAGGTTCGACCCACCAGCGCTCATCGTCTGAACCCCAGAGGGATCAGCATTTCCCTAAAAGTAACAGGAAGAGGGTCTTCTCCGAGACCGAGCGCGCCCCTCATAAAAGGGACAAGTATGGCTAGTTTAGGGGCATGGGACAATTTACTTTTTTACTTTTTCTTCTTCTGACTTATTGAACGGTGTGTTTTGGGTTGTTTGTGGACCGTATTAGATAATTTTTGTCTTTTCTAAAGCCTCAACCTGGTTTATGTCACCATTGGCTGCTGGGTGAAAGTTGATCAGTGTGAAACTAATCTGAGGGCTTTAGCACGCAAAGTCTGTCCTATTGTCTGAAGCCAGTGTCAGCAAAAAATAAATGAAAGGAGTTTTAGTGGTTGAAGGGCTTTGGACAATCATTTCAACTAACCATTTCTACAAAATCAACGTGAATGCAAGGCCTGGACGATATAGTTTTTTCGTTGTCATAAAGTTAGCCAGGCATAAAGTGGGTGTTTACAGAATGTACACGTTTATTGGTTGGTACAGTTATATATTGCCAAACATTCCTATTTTGTCAGCATATTATATTGTTCATAACTTCTTTTCATTGCCTGTTTGTTTATTGTTATGTTCCTTATTCTCAGTGAGCAACAATATAATAGCTAGTTATTGTCAGTCATGGCTGCCTGATTTAAACCAGCAGTTAGCTAGTCCTTCATGGTCACTAAAAGATTTATCTTGCTCAACGAGTTTTGTTTTTCTCCAACTTTAGGAGATTCGGAAATTTTTTTAATAGAAAAATACCAATTAAAATTGAATAAAAAAAATGTATTCGGTTGTATTGGCTGCCAAGAATTTAGCTTGAATGCAACAAAAATCTCTAATGATTAATTGTGTGTTTAATTTAAGATCCAATCTCTAGAGAATTTGTAAGCTGTCAATGTGTGTAAACAGGAGTTGAAATGTGGCACGTGGCGCTCGGCTTGTTCTGCTTGAGTTATATTTGCTTATGTTTTGCATTTGTGATGCATAATTTCTCATGAATGAATTGCTTTAAAAATGCATTGAAGACTTGCATTATGAATGAATTCTTACTTTTTTTCTTTTTTTACTTTTTAAGTCTCTTTCTAAAGCTGTATGTTTGCTCTTTGACACAAACTATAATTCTAACTTCCACGTCTACTTTTTTCATGTTCTTAGCATCACAATGAGTGGACTTCAGGGACTCGCCCAGGAGAACATCTGGTTTGACAAGTCCAGATACGACGAGGCCGAGAGATGCTTCTACGAGGGCAGAAACGGCGTACCTCAGACATCTCAGGTACTGACCACTAGAGATCAGGATGCTGTCGAAAAAGCAGTTTCAACAGCACAATCTGAGGGTCTAAAACGTCCTCATTTGGGTTGTCATACAAACCGGTATAAGGCTGTAGTTGTCCCAATGAATGAGGCTAATGGTGAGGCATGCATGAATACATGTTTACTCAGCTGCTGTATGTCCAGGTGTCTGCTTTTTCTTTTCACTGCACTGACAGCGCTTCATTATGTACCTCACCTGTGTATGTTTGCTTGCTTGCATGCTCACTCTCTGCCTCTTGCTGGTTTGTTTGACATGGGCCTTTTTACCCCGCTGTACCCTTCCAGGAGAGAGATTCTAGTGCCATCCTGCAGGACATTGCTAAAGCCCGACAGAATATCCAGCAATCCCTAGCCGGAGTGAGTACTGCCCCCAAAATGAAAGAACTCATCATAATCTCAACTCTTGGTATTAATCATTTTTTGGAGCATACTGAATTTGTACTGTAATCTTCTTGTGAACAGCATTTAACTAGAGTGATTACTGACGCTCTGTAACTGTCGTCCTGCATGGGACCACTTTGAAGGGCTGATTTAAATCTACGTCATGAAACCTTAACCAAGTTGGAGGTGAAATGAACAGGACAGTTTTTCATTCAGCTGCTGATCACCCACAAGACTGGAGCTACAGTACAAACACTCGCCCTCCCAAAATATCCCTGTGCTATTTTAGCATGTTTACGGAGCCCCCTCTGTGCCTTTGGCAGGGAGAACAAAATCAGCTGTAGATATGGATTAGGAAACTGTACATGCAGATTACTAACTCGTGTACACAGTTTTGTGACCTGTAAACTGATTTGGAGTGCCAGGATTATAATTCTTTTTTTAAACTTAAGCTGAAATTATTTATTTATTATTTAATTGTGTGTGTATATATATTGTGTGTGTGTGTGTGTGTGTGTGTGTATATATATATATATATATATATATATATATATATATATATATATATATATAAAGGGGTGTAACGGTTCACAGAATTCACGGTTCGGTTCGATACGACACAGTGGTGTCACGGTTCGGTACGTTTTCTTCTTTTTTTAAATAAATGATAGACAAATTTCCTTGATTTAAAAAAAATATATTTATTTAAACTAACATCATAAAGTATGATTTTTTTTTTACTTTAAACAATGATGGAGCTATACTTGATCTATTTCTGGGGTGTCTTAGCAGCATATAAAACAAACCGCTCCTTAAAAAAAATATATATATATAATATTGTAGTAGTTATAAAAAGGTTTATTTTATTTTAAGTTTGCAAGGCTCTAGATTAACATTTGAGGGCAGCAATTTTGTTCATAATGTCGAAATAACTCAAAAGCAAAACGATAAAAAAAAAAAATATTTGGGAGTGGAAATGGCAGCCACCTACTGGTTACAATGGTAATTTAATGGTAATTTAAAAGTGTGAGTTTTCCTACATCTTGAAACTTTTAGTTTTATAAATGGGGGTAATCTTTGAAGGATGAACAAATAATATTTCGGTCATTACATTAAAAATAACATTTAAATATGATTTTAAAGTGCTGGAAAAAGATGTTTGTCATACTTTTATGCATTTTACTATTCCTGCCAGACTTCCATGGTTACAGTTAGTGTTACTACATTAAATATATGGTGAATGTTGTTGATTTGTGGATTTAAAGCCTTTAACTAGTTCATTCATGGCACAATGTTTCTCCTGGTTTCCACGTCAAGCGCTGTTTGATCTAATAGATCTCTACGATTAATAACTGAGAAATTTGAATGCTTCTTAATCTCGCAGCTATGTTATTACTTCTGTGGCGAATTCAAATGCTTTCTTTCCTGGATCTTAGCGCTGTGTAGTAACAGTGTTGCTTGATCAAGATCGGCTCGCGCTGCACTGACATTGGTCCAGACTCGCAAAAGTTAAGCACAAATGATGTTGGGCAACGTTGTGGTGGTCGCGAGACTGCTAATGAAATTTTGGTCGGAAGGAAATTGAGGGAAAATGGTCCAACAAATCATTCGGTTTGTAATGCGTACCGAACCGAAAGCCTCGTACCGAACGGTTCAATACAAATGTGTTTTGTTACACCCCTAAAAAAGAATTATATATATATATATATATATATAATATTAATTAAACTATGTTGCACAGATTCTAAACTGAATTACTTCAATACTTAAAAGGCTCCATAATTTTCCCAAAACAGACAGAATCTCCCACGGTCTCTTCTCACTGATTCTGCAGTATTTGATTCCTCTGTCAGCGGTTACTTTACACCTCCCGCATCATCAAAGCATATGGGTTGTAGACACTTCAGAAAATTCCACAAATACATCAGCTAAGATTGACACCTCAAAGATTTTATATAATCCAACTGTATGCACCTAAAAGCATGTATTTATAGCAAACTGTTCTGTCATGCAAGTGGGTCTAGCTTGATCTCCTTCCGTTCACAACATGACATCTTTATTTGTGTTTGTGCCTGTTCATTTTGCAATTCATTTGCTGTGCTCTGTCGTTCTCAGTCTTGTTCATCTGTCATCATTCATATTATAAAAGAAAGCAGGTTGCTTTGCAGTTGCCTGAAGATGTTAGTGTGTGTTTGTGGTTTCTGCTTTTATGACATGTTCTTGGTCTGACTCAGATTCAAGCGAGCAGACCTCACAAATACACTGCAAACATATGCTTGCATGTTTTATTTGCTTCTTGAAAAACTGCAAAGATATGTGTGCTACTAATTTTATTAAAAGAGCTATGCACATGTTGCTTAAACAAATATATTTGTGCAACTATTTACCTCTAAAGGGATCGTGACATGAGAAATAATATTTGCCTTACTTTTGACATGAGGTACCATTATAAACAAAGCACTTATTTAATCAAGCTCCAAAAAATGGCTTGTTTGGATATTGTGGGATTTGCGACATCATGCGGGCAAATACATTTGCATATACCTGCCTCCATAGCAAGACATTGATTAATAGGTATACATCATCCTATCATTGGCTCCGCCCTCTGGTCGCTTAACCCATTATAATCGCTGACTACAATGGATACAGATTCGCATTCAGTTTCTGACGTACAACAGGACAAATGAAAGAGTGTTTGCTTTGACGCGTCCAGTTTAAACAGCTCTTTTGCGTCTCTACACAGACTTCAGAAGAATCCCAGCGTCGGAAACAAGTGGATGATTTTTTTTAATGCTGTCCTGGATTGCATCAGAGAGTTATGTTTGTTCGGAGCATTTTCTTTTGTAAATGAAGCATAGTGTAATGGAGAGTTCGCAAATAAAATTTTGATCTGACAGCAGCTGCATTACAAACCGCATGTAAATGATTTAATAATACTTTGTCTGTAAATTACGGTTTTATATGGATAATGTTTTCAAGACACTTGTGCGCAATAGCGAATAAGCGTTAATACTGTTTCCTATGAAATGACCTAAGCCAATCATAAGTGGCTGTTTCCTGACAAGCCTTAAAGGAGCCGCCCCTTAAAATCGGATTTTTTTTGTGTGCAAAAAAGTGAACCTCAAGGAAAAAATCATTTCATGTACCCTTTGCAAAAACTGAATGGCAATAAACACAGTAAACATAAGCAATAAACACGGTAAATGCATGCATCTCTTCTATGAAAGCTTGTTTCCTCCACTGAATAAAAAAAAGAAAAGGTTATTTTTTCTAAGAATTGTGTGTTATAAAGTCAGAATTGTGAAGGATAAATGCGCAATTCTGAGAATAAAGTCAGTCTTTTTTTCCCCATCAGAATTGGGCTGTATAACTCGCAACTGCGAGTTTATATCTGAGAAAAGAAAACAGAATTGCGAGAAAGCCAAAGATGCAAGTTTATATCTTGTAATTCTGACTTTATAGCTCCAAATGCAAGTTTATTTCCTCAATTCTGAGAAAAAAGTCAGAATTGTGAGAAAGTTTTAGCAATTATTTTTTAAATTGTTTTATTCCCTGGTGGAAACAAGCTTCCATACTCTGATGTTTTTCTCTCTTTGAATTTTAATAGATTAAAACTCAGTTTCTGTTATAGCAGTTTATCTGTCTCTCTTCTGATTGTTTTCTGGTTGTGGTGGTTAAATGTGAATCTCTCAGGTGAAGACTTCTCTACAGGGTAGTAAAGGGCACACCCGCTCTCAAAAACCACGGGAGAGGAAGACCGTAAGTGCTATGGGGCGGTTCAGTTGCTCATCTGTGTGAAAAGCATGTGAATGGAGCCTGGAGCAGCGATCACACACACATTCTGCTTGACTCATCCAAAACAGCCTGTTTACTGTGTGACTCGTGTTTTTATGGGAGGTTTTTACACGTTAAGGGCACAGACGTCATGCATGACTGTTTTCATGCATTGGTTTAAAGTTTTAGCCTTCACCAAATTAAATTGCATGCAAATCAAGTGGGAATTTTTTTTTATTTCAATGTTTCAAACATCATATCCTGCTATAAATGCATTCATCTGGTTTCTTAATTTGTTTTTTTAATTGGTTAGTCGCAGCCCTGCATGGTGTGATTTTAACAGTCAGCTCTTTATGAGATGTAATTCACTAATGTTCAGTTCTCCTCCATCTGATTTGCAGAGTCAGAATGCCAAGTCTGAGGATCAGAGTGAGCTGGTCTCTCGCTTCAAGAGTCTAGAACTTGACAACAAGAATCTGCACAAAGGTACATACGAGAAAAGACTGAGATATGGCTGTTCCAAAACCTAGCAAGTTTCCTACCTAGAAAGCAGTTTTCTAGTTCCTGAAGGCTGTTGGATGCTGCCTTAAGGATCGTTCGTGCACAACAGCGATCTGGAGTGACTTGAAGTCAAGACACAGTGATTGTTAGTGATGCAATGTGGGAATGTCCATAAATGCACAATTCCCACAGGCTTTTCTACCCACTAAGACCAACATAAAATGCCTATGTGGACAGTGATGCAACACACTAGGATTTGGAACAGATTGACACAGTTTGAGCATATTGTGATCAGTGTGAGATTAATGGTGCTTTTGGTTTATCAGTGGTGGATGATCTAAGAGCCACGCTGTCCAAACTGGAGTCCAGAATGGCCACGCTGGAGAAAGGCCAATCGCCGGCTTCAAAGTCTGTTACCGTCACCAAGGTAGTTGTGAGATACTGCCATCTTGATGTCAATAATAACAAGGCCGCCTTTGTGCATTAAGCCAATGCAACCGTAATTCTTTACATACCATGTATATTGTTTTATCTGAAGGCTGCTCCTATCCAGAAGGTTGAGAAACATAACGGTGCTGACGATGATGACGACATTGACCTGTTTGGCAGTGATGAGGAAGATGAGGAGGCAGAGCGTATCAAAGCAGAGAGGGTGAAGGAGTACTCTCAGAGGAAAGCCAAAAAACCAGCCCTCATCGCCAAATCATCCATCCTGCTGGACGTCAAACCTGTACGAGACCTTCAGCACACACAATCTTTCACCTATCAAGTATAATTTCTTCCTGCTGAGTTCTAGTTTGGAATTTCTCATGTTTCTTTCACTGATCAGTGGGACGATGAGACTGATATGTCCAAGCTGGAAGGGTGTGTGCGCTCCATACAGATGGACGGGCTCCTGTGGGGAGCTTCGAAGCTGGTTCCTGTCGGCTACGGCATCAAAAAGCTGCAGATCAACTGTGTGGTAGAAGACGATAAAGTAGGAACAGACATTCTGGAAGAGGAGATCACCAAATATGAGGACTACGTAAGTGCACAATGTTTTTGGTTGAATGATAAAAAAAAATTCTGGTCACTTTCATCTTCAATTAAACTTAAAAAAAAAAAAAAAGTCTTCACATTTTCTCATACAATTTCCATTACTGTAATGTCCAGACATTGTACTTTAGCATTTTTACATTTTATTTACTTTATTATAGTAATTGTTTTATATGCTTTAGAACAATACTGATTATATTATAATTATTTATATTTTACAAATGTTTATTTATTGCATTACAGTAATTTTTATAAAACGAAGGAAAACGTTAACTTGATTATGAAAATAACTCTAAATAAAATTATATAATTTATATGACCTATATAAATTATTTTAAAAAATTAATGAAAAAACATCGCATTGACAAGAACCATATTAGTCACAAGTGCATATCACAATGACAAAAAAACATATTTTAGTCTTAAGCTTAATATGCATTATTTAAAAGCAAATATAATTTTTTTTGTAATTTTGTGGATTGCAGCGGAATACTGATGATTTTATATTTATGTATAAACAATTTATAAATGTGCGTATATTGCATTAAAGTAATTTTAATAAAATAATTCAGGAAAAGTTGAGGAAAAATTTACTTGATTTTAATGAAAAAAGAAATAAGTTGTAATTGTTATATATACTGTATATGTGTGTGTGTATGTGATGTGTGTATCAGTACATTTATGACTGACAAAAACCATATTGGTCTTCAATTATTTATGGTGAAATATGAACAGATATGTTTGTGACATTTTTACTCTTTGATAAGAATATTAAAAGGTTTTAAAAAATCAAGTTTTATTGACCAAAACTACATTCCATCCTCATTTTGTTGTAGGTCCAGAGTGTTGATATTGCTGCCTTCAACAAGATCTGAGCCTCTCACCATGAAGAACCACCTCACACTGGGTTATGCTGCTTTTATATCACACGGTTTCCAATAAACTGTTCAGCCACGTGAACAAACTCACTGTATTGACTCTTTATTTGTATGCGCTTTTATTCCTGTCTTGGTTTTACAGGTTTCTATTATATTCATTCATTATATTTCAACTATTATACTTTATTTAAAGGGTTAGTTCACCCAAAAATGAAATGAAAATGAAAAATGTAACACAAAGATATACTGTGGTCAGAGTGCTCCTTTTCATAATGGTTGCGTGCGTGGTTTTGCCTCTAAAATAACAAGCCACTGGAAGAAAACAAACAAAATGAATGTGATTGAACAATGACATACTTTTGATTTCTGGGTGAACTGTCTGTTAAACAAAATGAGAACACAGAATGCATTACTAAGCTGAGAAGCTGAAAGTTCGACAGAGTTTCAAAGTGGACCCCAGTCCAACCCAGAAACCAGGGTAGAGAGGTTGGGCAAAAGTGCTCTGCTCTCGATGCAGCAAAAACATGCTATCGTCTGCCAGAGAAACGCTATAAAACGCAAGAGTTCCAGCGCCGTGATCAAGATACACGCCGACTCTGTCTGGTGTTGGAGTGTGTATTTCTACGCTAAACTTACTGTGCCGGAACAAACAATGAGAATCGGAGAAATCTAAACTCCACGATTTTGAGTTGCATCCCAGTTTTCGGTCCATATTCCCTCCAGTCCTGGGAATTGATTTGTAGGAAACTCCAATAGAAACTCCTCCAGCACCTCCCCACTCCACCTCCCAGTATCCGCATCCAGACAGGGCTTCAGTGCACAGGACCTGAGCCCAGCTGCTGAAGCGCTCCGAGTGATCAGGGTATGGCTGAGGCTCGTGGACCGTCGTTACCTCTGTGTGATCTCCAGAAAGACGGAGGAAAAAGTTGGCGGTGTTTGGGTCTAACGTCAAATCACAGCAGTCTGAAAGAAGAAACGTACTTTGCTATTAAGTCTCATCTAATAATTTACATTATTACATGGCTCTCTGAAGTCTTATTGGTCTGTTGCAACATTCTGCGGTCAGTTATTCCCTGATAATGACTGTCCGTCATCAATAGCAATGCTGTGTAATAACTGCTCATCTGAGGCCAGCGCTTCTTTATCATGTTTACACCACAGATGGGTGCTGGTGCCATCTTGCACCTGAATTATCGACTGTATTTACTAGGGCTGGGACGATACACATATCTACTCGGTTACTCGCGTAACCTCAGTTCCCTGAGTTAGGGAACGAGTATTGCGTTGTTATACGCAGTGGTGAAACTCCTTTTCCTCGATTTATTGAAGCCTTTATGTAAAGCGCAGTTGCAGCTGCACAGCTAGAACATGAGCGTCTGGATCGTTCATAGGCTGCGCTGCGGCAACTGCACATCCAATGGCGCGGGCTGCGGTATAAGCCATAGAAATAGCATCCACTATCCATCTAGACAGTCTTTGCTTAGTGACTGGACCCCCCTTGGATCTACCACCAAAGCAGACAAAAAGCTGTTCTGATTGTCTAAAAGACGCAGAACGCTCCCGATAAATTCTCAGCACTCAGAAAGGGCAGGGCATCTTACGACCAGGTCGTTTCTTCCCAGTGACTGGCCAGCCATCAGAACATGATGTGCCACATACACTTTGAGCGTGGACTGGGAGCAACCCGCGTCCAGCAGCTCCTGTAAGAATGAGCGAACCACAGATATCACACATGACTCTGGGTCAGCCTGATTTTTCGAGCACCAGCTGGAAAAACCTGACCATTTTGAAGCATACAGGCGCAGAGTCGACGGGGCCCTGGCTTCAGATATAGTGCTTAAAATCTTCCCAGGAAGGTCCTTGGGTACCCGTTGAGGGGCCAAACATGGAGGGCCCATAAATTGGGTCTCGGATGCCACAATGTCCCATTCCCCTGTGTGAGGAGGTCTTTCCTCAGTGGGACAGGCCATGGGATTGTGTCCGATAACTGAACCAGTTCCGGGAACCACGGTCTGGTTTTCCAGAGAGGGGCCACCAGAAGGACTGCCCCCCCCCCCCTCTCTGACCCGTTTGATGACTTGTGGAATCATCGAGACGGGGGGGAAAGGCAAAAAGGGGACGATTGGGCCAGACATGGGCCAGCGCGTCCCTGTTCTTCGAGAAGAACAATTTGCAGTGGGTGTTGATTCTCGAGGCGAAAAGGTCGATTTCGGCCTCGCCAAACACCTTCCATATTAGACTGACCGTCTGTGGGTTCAGGGACCACTCGCCGAGGGGAGTGTTGCCCCGTGAAAGCATATCCGCGCCCACATTCTGGACGCCCGGGATATGCGCTGCTCTCAGAGAGCTCAGGTTGGTTTGTGCCCATATAGAGGAGGTCTCTCGCCATCGCATGCAGGTTCCCTGACCTGATGCCACCACTGACGTATTGTCTGTGCGGACTAAGACGTGGTGACCTCTGAGGTTCGACAGAAATGCCTTCAGGGCCAACCCAACTGCTTTCATCTCCAGACAGTTGATATGTAAGCTCTGCTCCGTGCTCGACCAGAGGCCGGATGCAGGCACGTCCTCGTGCAGCGCTCCCCAACCCAGGTTGGACGCATCTGTAAGAACCACTTTCCTCCTGGAAATTGTTGCCATTGTCACCCCCTCGTGGTGCCAGTTCTGAGCCCCCCAGGGAATCAGGGTTCTTAAACAACCGTGATTCACCATAACACGCAAGCTGCCTGACTGCCATGCATGAGTTGGCACACGGCGTTTCAGCCAATGCTGCATCGGGTGCATGCGCAGTAATCCCATGCGGAGTACTGGCGATGCTGCTGCCATGAGACCAAGCAGTTTCTGTAATTTGTTCAGTGGCGCGCGCTCTTGCAATCTGAAAGTGCCTGCAAGCGCTCGCACCGAGATTGCGCGCTCTGTGTGTGTCGCGCTGTCATAGCTCGAGTCTAAAACTGTGCCCAGAAAGATCATGCTCTGGCTGGGGGTTAGTTTGCTTTTTGAAACATTGATTGTGAAACCCAGGCATTTTAGATGGCCGAGAATCAAATCCCTGTGAGCTGATAGCTCGATTCTCGACTGTGCCCGCACAAGCCAGTCGTCGAGATAATTTAACACGCGCACTCCCTGAAATCTCAGAGGAGAAAGCGCTGCATCCACACACTTCGTCAATGTACGGGGTGCCAACGATAGACCGAACGGCAGAACGGTGTATTGATAAGCCCGGCCCTCGAAGGCAAATCTCAAGAATGGCCTGTGACGAGGATTTATTTGAATGTGAAAGTAAGCATCTTTCAGATCCATTGTGACAAACCAATCCCCCGGGCGCACTTACGCGAGGATATGTTTTATAGTTAAGAATTTGAACGGCCGTCTCATGAGAGCTTTGTTCAAATGTCTCAAATCTAGAACGGGTCTGAGACCGCCGTCTTTTTTCGGAATCAGAAAATAGCGGCACACATTGAGTATTGGACTGACTGTACAAGCATTTGCGTATGGGGAAGTCAGTGTTACAACGGGGGAGGGGCCGCCTAGTGAAGGGGGACCGTGAACCCATATATTGTGATTTGTGCACACATTGAATGTTGGACTGACTGCACAAGCATTTACGTGTGGGGAATCAGTGTTACAACAGGGGAGGGGCCGCCTAGTGAAGGGGGACCGTGAACCCATATATTGTGATTTGTGCACACTTTGAGTATTGGACTGACTGTACAAGCATTTGCGTGTGGGGAAGTCAGTTACAACGGGGGAGGGGCCGCCTGATAAAGGGGGACCGTGAACCCATGTGTTGTGCTTGTGAAACTGATAGCTAACATTTTGAACGGCCGTCTCATGAGAGCTTTGTTCAAATGTCTCAGATAGAGTGGGTCTGAGGCCGCCGTCATTTTTCGGAATTCGAAAATAGCGGCTGTAAAAACCTGTATGTTTTAGCACAGGGGGGACTAATTCTATCGCCCCTTTTGCTAATGAATTCTGTACATCGGTGCGAAGCATGTGACCCACGTTGCTTCTCACCGAAGTCTCGAGAACCGCCTGAAACTTTGGGGGTCCGCGAGCAAATTGGAGCGAGTAGCCTCGCTTTATAGTGTTCATAACCCAACTCGACACATCGGGGATAGCTTGCCTAGGCTATAACCCGTGTGGCTAGGGCTTGACACACTGATTGGAACGGGCCGCCTAACATAGGGGGACCTGATGCCCTTATATTGTAATTTTTGCACGCATTGAGTGTTGGACTGACTGTACAAGCATTTGCGTGTGGGGAAGTCAGTGTTAAAACAGGGGAGGGGCCGCCTAGTGAAGGGGGACCGTGAACCCATATATTGTGATTTGTGCACACATTGAATGTTGGACTGACTGCACAAGCATTTGCGTGTGGGGAAGTCAGTGTTACAACAGGGGAGGGGCCGCCTAGTGAAGGGCGCTGATCTCCCTCGAACGGGACCGGAGATGACTGAGCTGGAGTGAGTGAAACACGCGGGGACGTGGCCGGCGTGAATTCACAAACGTCCGTGCTCTCTGGATGCCGTTGGCTGCGGCACTTCTTCTTCCTCGGCTGAAGTAGGGCCGGAGAAGGAAGCGCGGGTGACGCGGCGCCGCCGTCTCGAGAGAGAGCTAACGTTAGCCGAGTTCGCAGCACGGAGATAGGCATGCACGTGCAGGCCGCACATCCGCCGACAGAGAGTGCATTCTCTGCGTGGTAGAGTCCCAGGCATGAAATGCAGCTCGCGTGTTCGTAGGCCTCGCTTAACACGAGGCATATGGAACAGCGCTGATACAGATATAAACACATAATAAACACATAATAAACAGATATTGAAAAGGATATCGCCGGATAGCCACAGGATAGACGGCTTCAGGAGACGGTTGAGATGTGTATCTGCTGAACTGTAGCTCGCTCAGGCTGAAGGCTTGTTCGACGGCGAAGGCTCAATAAATGGTCAGAGACGTGAAGTTTGTCGCTGAAGGAGTAAAATCTGCTATAATGGCGAATTCGGGGACTATTATAGACTGAGGTCACGCCCCCTTTGCGGGCTCTGACGTGTATGACGCAGAGTGATCTCATTGGTCGCACGTCAGAGGCGCCCGCGCCATTGGATGTGCAGTTGCCGCAGCGCAGCCTATGAGCGAGCCAGACGCTCATGTTCTAGCTGTGCAGCTGCAAATGGGCTTTACATAAAGGCTTCAGTAAATCGAGGAAAAGGAGTTTCCCCACTGCGTATAGCTACGCAATACGAAGTGACCGTTCGAAAGGGAACTACTGTTTCGATACTATCACGATACTTGGATGCCGATACGATATGTATAGCGAATTTTTTTTTTCTTCAATTTGCTAAAAAAGTACTATATGCGATTCGATATTGCAATTTTTTTACACTATACTTGGGAAAAGTTAAATCATATACTTATATAGCCTACATGATATATGAGTCATTTTTACAAAAACAAATCACATCTTTCTTTGTGATTTGAAAAGTCTCACGACTTTTATTTCAGAAGCATCATAAAATACTACATTCTCTTGAAATAAATGCTTTCAGTCTCACGTCTCTTCCAAGCGTCCACTTGGGATATTACGTCACTCAACACTCATAGATAACGACACGTTTCATCCTCTGTTGGAACGAAAGTGGTTAACTTCTGTCAACCTCATCTACAAGCAAGGACAAAAATAAAGCAAATTCATTTGAATCAATATCGATTCTGGAATTTAAAAAAATCGATTTTAGTATCGTAAAAAAAAAAAAATCGCAATAGCAAGGTGAATCGATTTTTTTCTCCCAACCCTAGTATTTACTGTCAAAATGTAACCGATGGCTTCAGTATTAATATTAGGCCTACGGAAATATTTTTGGAGTGTTAGTCTTGTTGCTTGAACGATTGTACAATGAAATGGATTGTAAGATAAAAAACAGGTAAGACTTAAAAACTATTTCTTTTCAAATCAATATCCTGTCCCTTTATGTGGTGAAAAGCTGTATAATAGGCGTATGTGATACGACTGTACATTATTCCTAAAATGCACATTTGCCAGGTATTTTAAAACTGACATTGATGTTTGCAGTGCAATATTTGATTGGAAAAGTAAAAATGATGGTTACTTTCATCAGTTACAGCTTGTCAGATCTATTCTGCCTGCTTTGAAGACACAGGTAGTGCAGTAAGATTAAATTTATTTAAATAGATTATAGCACTTGTTTGAATTAATTATCGAGACAGAGATGCGTGTGTGAATTACCTGCATCTGTGCAGCGTCTTAAGCTGTGAGGTTAATAACTTCAAAAACAGCGATGTTACCACCTCACTGAGAAATATAATGTAACATTAGTAGCGAAGCTAATTTAATAATAAAAGTTACAGGGCAGCATTGATATCAAGTTTCTGTGCTCTGGAATGTTTTTTGTGTGATCTCTGCACGCTTCAATGAAATCAGCGCTTTAATATAGAACGGTGTTTAAACTGACTGGAAGTACATGTGCAAAACCGTTTTAATGCACACCTTCCAGCCAATCAAAATCAAGGGTCCCACTTTAGGTGTCTTTTAACTGTGTACAAACATTAAATTAATCATTTTATACAATGGACTTATGTACATACATGTTTTATATTGCACTTATTATACTTACCTGCATGTAATTACTTCTGTAATTAATTTATGTAATTACAGCTATAACTACACTGTTATTACACTGTTATAGTTACCCTTTTAACCCATCTTAAACCCATATCACTAAATCTGTCCCTAACCTTGCATGTTTCCCACCTCAGGAGCAGAAAAGGTGTTTTGCAATGCAAAATGAACACAGTAAGTATATTGTACTTATTTTTGATACAAGTAAATAAGTTAAAGATGCATAATTTAAAGGGTGTTTGTGTTCAATTAAAGCAGCACATTAATATAGAATGGGGATTAAACTGACTGGAACTACCTGGGCATTAAACAGTTTTAATGCGCACCTTCCTATCAATAAAATCCAGTATTCAGACAGAACATTGTATGAGCTAATCAAATATTTAAACTCAAAATTACTTATGTGCAAAGTAGCTGTGTAATAAGCGGGATAATGTTTATTCAGCTTCGTGTCGGGGGTTCTGAACACCCTGTCAGGGTTTATTTTACGATAACAACCAGCTGGATGTACATTACCTTGTACATGATAACCAATGTGTGCTAAATCAGAACTCACATTGTAAGAAATCTCCTCTGGTCCTCGCCTCAGTCTGTCGTAAATGTCTATGGGCTGGAAAAGGTCAGAGAGTTGAATTACGTCAGATGCATTTAACTTACACCGGTAAACATGGGGGAGTTGATGTGGTTTGATGACTCACTTGCTGGGGGGGATGTGAGTGTCCGTACCTGTTTCAGTGTTCAACGGACAACTCAAGGAGTTTTCAGCTGACTGATCGTGCTCATCAACTGTAAATAAAACAGTGTTCGCTTTCAACAGCCATTTGTGCATCAGCAGATGAGACAATTCAAAGCAGATTCGGCTCTGGAGGACTAGATCTTGTGGATCTGTGTTTATATACTCGCCTAATTCTGAGATCTTTGTCGATTCTCTGTCACAGACCTCGCTGACTTTATCTCTCAGCTCTGTGAGAGCTTTTCTCAATATCAGCAAAGGAAAGTACGGATGGACATCAATGCTGGGCCGACCTCCAGTGTCAGGTGGAGCACAGAGCATCTTATAGTTCTGCACAGGTGAGTCAGACAGGTAAAGTTAGTGTGTTAATGTACAAGCAAACACACACCTTTTTATTTGCTGCATGGCCCATATTCCCCTACAGACTATAAAGTATAAACAAAAAGAATGAATGCATCTTCTTTTCTTCAACTGTTCACATATTGATTCTTGCGGAGTATCGTAACCTCCAGCACAAACAAACAAATTGAGTTCATATTTCAGACTTCACCTGTAGGAAATGGATATGATCCTCAGTGTTTTTGAGCGCCTCTAGCTCGGCTTCTCCTCTTCTTTGATCAACTATCTGTTGACTCAGTCGTTCAAGAAGCTTCTCCGTCTGGCTGAGAGCTGTTCTCTCCTCACCTCTGATCAGCTCTTTCACCTCCGAATGCTTCTTCTCAACGGTGCGCAGCAGTCTGATGAAGATCTTTTCACTGTCCTCCTCAAATGCTTGTGCGGAACGCTATTGCAATGACAGAAAGTGTTCTTTAAACCTCTGGCCCTGTTCACTTACAGGTCACACTTGCACTGTTCACTTACAGGTCACACTTGCACTGTTCACTTACAGGTCACACTTGCACTGTTCACTTACAGGTCACACTTGCACTGTTCACTTACAGGTCACACTCACACTGTTCACTTACAGGTCACACTCACACTGTTCACTTACAGGTCACACTCACACTGTTCACTTACAGGTCACACTCGCACTGTTCACTTACAGGTCACACTTGCACTGTTCACTTACAGGTCACACTTGCACTGTTCACTTACAGGTCACACTTGCACTGTTCGCTTACAGGTCACACTCGCACTGTTCACTTACAGGTCACACTCACACTGTTCACTTACAGGTCACACTCGCACTGTTCGCTTACAGGTCACACTCGCACTGTTCACTTACAGGTCACACTCACACTGTTCAATTACAGGTCACACTCACACTGTTCACTTACAGGTCACACTCGCACTGTTCGCTTACAGGTCACACTCGCACTGTTCACTTACAGGTCACACTCACACTGTTCACTTACAGGTCACACTCGCACTGTTCACTTACAGGTCACACTCACACGGTTCACTTACAGGTCACACTCGCACTGTTCGCTTACAGATCACACTCGCACTGTTCACTTACAGGTCACACTCACACTGTTCACTTACAGGTCACACTCGCACTGTTCGCTTACAGGTCACACTCACACTGTTCACTTACAGGTCACACTCGCACTGTTCACTTACAGGTCACACTCACACTGTTCACTTACACGTCACACTCGCACTGTTCGCTTACAGGTCACACTCACACTGTTCACTTACAGGTCACACTCGCACTGTTCGCTTACAGGTCACACTCGCACTGTTCACTTACAGGTCACACTCACACTGTTCGCTTACAGGTCACACTCGCACTGTTCGCTTACAGGTCACACTCGCACTGTTCGCTTACACGTCACACTCGCACTGTTCACTTACACGTCACACTCGCACTGTTCACTTACACGTCACACTCGCACTGTTCGCTTACAGGTCACACTCGCACTGTTCACTTACAGGTCACACTCGCACTGTTCACTTACAGGTCACACTCGCACTGTTCGCTTACAGGTCACACTCGCACTGTTCACTTACAGGTCACACTCGCACTGTTCGCTTACAGGTCACACTCGCACTGTTCACTTACAGGTCACACTCACACTGTTCACTTACAGGTCACACTCGCTGTGTTCACTTACACGTCACACTCGCACTGTTCGCTTACAGGTCACACTCGCACTGTTCAAATACAGGTCACACTCACACTGTTCACTTACAGGTCACACTCACACTGTTCACTTACAGGTCACACTCACACTGTTCACTTACAGGTCACACTCGCACTGTTCGCTTACAGGTCACACTCGCACTGTTCACTTACAGGTCACACTCGTACTGTTCGCTGGTCTAACAGAACGAATACCATGTATCGTTTTTAAACAAAAAGAATGTGCTATATTTTCATTCATATTTTGTGTTTTGAGAGCATTTCATGGTAAGCTACTAAACAATATTTATCTAAATTATGCCCCATTTATTCAATTTATATGTACAAACTTTAGGATACATTTCTCTATACATAGATCAATTTTCTTCACATAGTTCTAACTAACTTTCAGCTTTCAATTTCACATCCATAATGCAACAAATAGACTTTATTATTCATAAAAACAATGACATTAAAACACTAACAACAGTTAGCATTACACAATGTTTTGTTTTGTTAAATTTCTTACAAAACAAGAATGACACACTCTACTTTTACAAGGTCCATGTTTACATTATAGTACAAAATTAAGTTTCCCTTTTTCAAACACCCGCGTAGGTGTACAGCTACATCTAATATCTACATTTGAAACATATTTTGATATGGTAGAAAATAGGCAAATTAATGTCTTATTGGGTTTTGAAAAGTTTTGAAAAGAGTACAGTATGTACTGTAAATGTGCAAATTGGCCTGTAGTTTTGGTGGTGTTTGTTTCTAAGAAATGAATTCATACCATTTGAAAGTAGTCACTGAATGCCTTTTGTTCAAAGCAATGATAAATGATCCACAGTTCAGCGCACATAGACTGCTGTTGTGCTCACTGTGGGAGGAGCTTTGAAAAAGTGACCCTAGTATTAAGAAATGTCCTAGCAATTGTAAAATTCATATATAATATTCATATATACAAAACAGATTATCAATTCGGACACTTTTTGATGCAGCCTACTTATTAAAGACAAGAAACGCTTGTGTATAACCCTATAAATATATAATGGGGTTGTGTAATCCCTAGTTAGTGTTTTCAGACATAATTATTGATACTGCATTTTGATATATATGCAGTTCATAAGTGTGTGTGTGTGTGAGACAGTCTATTTTGCTCTCTAGTGTCCATTTTCACAGACAAGGTTTAAGCTTAGTCCCAGACTAAAATGTTTGAGCCATTTTAATTGAAAGCCACTTGCATTGAAAAATCTTAAAATATATCTGAGCCATTGTTTTCTTAAGATGCACACCAGTATTTTTTTTTTTCTAAGGCACGTTTATAAAAGCTACTTAAATTTCCTAATTTAACCAAAACCTAATCCTGGCCTAATTAAAGCCCTGTTTGTGAATCCAGACCTAGATGTTTTAGAGAGTTTAACACATTCATTGCTTAATTTTTTCCCTAAATTGTGGCTGATTTGTAGTATTGTATCCAACAAAAATTGCTCTGTTTTCATATTTCTCATTAATATGGTGTTCACCACCAAGTTTTGTTCCATTCATCTGAAGTTTTTTTTAATTTTTATTTCCTCGAACAGGACCAGGGGTTAATAAAGCAAAATCACAGATGTGTTCCACACAAAAATAAGCAATCTGTCATTATCTGAAATTTTCAGCACAATGACAGTAGACCTACCTTGACGTATTTCACAATGTCTCTGAGTTCCTTTTCTCGTTCCTTGCACCTCTGTTTTGACTTCTTCCACGCTTCCTCAAGATGTTTCTGTTTGAAAACTATGAGCGTGAGAATTTTGCCATCTTTAAACTCTATTTTGTGCAATTCAAAGATTTTCTTTGTTTTGTTACCTGTTTTTCCATCCTTTCCTCCATCACCGTCACCACGATGTGCCCCTTATGTCCGTCTTTTAAGCACGAACTACAAATGCATTGTTGGTCTGTGCGACAGTAAACATCCCGCAATTTATTGTGCCGTGAACAGATTCTTTTCTGCGCTTGTTTTGTAACTTCAATAAGTGGATGTATTCTACCGCGATTCCTTTCATTGTGAAGCTTCAAGTGAATTTCGCAGTATAACGTCTGACATTTCACACAAAACTTAACAGCTCTGTGTTTCTTCCCGGTGCAAACGTCACACTCCACATCCTCTACCTTTGCACCAGGATCTTGAACGCCGGTTCTCCTCAGTTTTTCCACTATATCAGCCAGCATGGTGTTTTTCGACAGCGCAGGTCTGGGGCTAAAGGTGCGTCGACACTGAGGGCAGCTGTATTCCTCTTTTAATTCGCATTTTCTCCAGTAACCTTTAATACACTCCATACAGTAACTATGTCCACAGGGAATAGTGACCGGCTCCCACAGCACTTCCAAGCACACTGAACAACAGAATTGGTCCTTATCGACAGAGATATTTGTTCCTGCCATTTTCTCCTACATGTGTACAGTCAGAGGAGAGTGAAATGAAAGGCAGTAAACTGGTCGCCAAGGACAGAGAGGACGAAACAATGATTGTTTGTGTATAAACTGGGCGTGAACATAATGCAGGTACAGTAGAAGCTTATCAGGTTTCAGTCCGAAACAGCCTGAAGCGGCCAATCACACACAAGCACAGGAAAGGGACACTTCTTTGCTTTTATGCAAATCGAGGTTCCAGGTGGGTAAACTTGCTTTACATGCAACACACATACATTATATTTTGTGATCTCCTCCATCATTTTGAGAAACACATTGTGGGTTTTAAGCATTTAGGGAAAAAAAGAGGAAAGTCCCTGCTTTCTATTGATATAAGTATTGTTTCTCATTATTTAAACAGTGATTGTCATAAAACACGTTTGCGAGAAAGGATTCCATAAATTTCTAAACATATCTTCTTCAGTCTGCAGTTTCATTGTTCCCAAACATTTTCATGCTAAGACCCACCAAAAACATTTTAGATTCTTAGTTTCTAATTTTAAGCATTTAAAAATAAGTATTATGTTTAAAAGATCTTCAGGATAATGTGTTAAACGCGTATCATCAATATAGAGATTACTACGTTTTACATATAAAACAAGTTTATTTACAATAGAAGCTGTTCATTTTAAAGCAAATGCAAAGCTCATGTGACAGACCTAGATTATAAAATCCAGCTTCATAATTACAGGCAGTCTCTTTTTCACGAGCAGATTTATCTTCCTTTTAATGCAGATTTTGCAACTCTGTTTGCCAATCCAGATGTTCAGATAATGGGTTCCTTGAATTTATTAGAATTTATTATTTTAGAGAGAGAGAGAGAGCGAGAGAGAGAGAGAGAGAGAGATTTTCAATTGGTTCCACACTAAAATCCCAGAGCCATCAAACTACTTGTAAGAAACTTTATTTTTTATGATTTGTTTTTACCATAATTTTAAAAATACTTGCAATTAAACCGTGTTTAATACACAGAAATACAGACGTATGAAGCTAAAATAACACTTCTATGAATATAGACGACATCAGTTGATAAACACTGATAAATTACACCAATAAAGCACTCTATATAATGTGTATGATTAATACTTAAGAAAATACTATAATCATAGCTTAGTCAACAGGTAATTAGTTTAAAGTGGACCTATTATGCTCTTTTACATGTTCAACTTTCTTTGATCTGTAATGTTGCTGTTTGAGCATGAAAATGGTCTGCAAAGTTACAAAGCACAGTTATTCTCTATATCAGTGTCACTGTTTCTGAACTCCCTGAAACGCCTCAGGGAACGAACACGTCACTATATTCCTCATTTACATAATTCCCACCCAAGGCATACACAGGATAAAGGGACGAGGCCTCGTTTAGTTAGTTATTAGTGTGTTAAAACTCACGGTTTTGGTAAGGGGCGGGACATTTCCGAAACACGCTCAAAGTGCTTGACCAATCACAACACACTGGTCAAGCCAACCAATCAGAGCACAGTGTGCTTTTCAGAAGAAGGGGCTTCATACAGACAGGAACTAAACAGAGCGTTACTCACAGACTGGGAAGAAAGGAGCTGCAACAATATCAAATATGTGAAAATTACGTTTTTTTAACATTCAAGCATGAAAACGTCAGAAACAAGACTTTGTAAAAGAGCATAATATGGCCTCAATAAAAGTTTGGAACACACAATATTCAAACTTTCACTCCAAGGACATCTGTAATTATAAGATATACAGTTTAACATTCTGTAAGTTAAAAGTTTATACCATTTAGACTTGGACAGTAGACACTGAAACGCATCTGCATTTACATTTCCATCTTATTTAGTAATAAGAGTTTGTGGTTTCATTTTTTACCATGAAAATGTACATATTCCAAACCACTATGACAAACCAACTTTGGCCTCTTTAACTTCTACTCAGGCGTTTCTCAGGCTGCACTTAAGGCTACCTTCGTCTCCTACGTGGCTGTAGTCTCTGACGAGGACCTTGTGTTCTCGATCCTGAAGAGGAAAGAGAAGATGAGAAGACAATGACTTACCGTACACAGAAAAAACGAGGTCTTGATTTACCGTACACAGAAACAAACAGGTCAAAGATGATACCATGCTCACAGCTTAATCTCTTCATGTCTCAGGTCAACACTAGTAAAAAATATATTCCTGATACTCACCGAATGAAGAGAATGGAAACACACCCATTGTCGGGACACTGACGGTAAAAGGGATCTGTATAGGCTGGCCAAACAACGGTGCTGAAGCTATGAAATAAAAAGCACGGTAAGATTTTTCACATGTAGTTGACACATGAAATTAATGAAGTATTTACAATATTTAATTATATTAAAATGAAACATCCTCTAAAGTTTTTGATTATTAAGCTCTGTTCCAAACCCTACTGAGCTGCATACCATTAGCATTGTAAGTCATAATGTACACTACCAAGTAAAAGTTTGGCATCACTGAAGTTTTTTGTTTTGTTTTAAAGAAACAATGATACTTTTTTTAAGCAAAGATGCATTAAATTGATCAAAAATGACAGTTATAATGTAACAACAAATTATATATTTTTATTTATCAAAGAATCCATGCATCACGGTTACCAAAAAAGAACTGTTTTCAACATTGATAATTATAAGAAATGTTTCTTGAGCAGCAAATCAGCATATTAAAATGATTTCTGAAGGAACATGTGACACTAAAAAACTGGAGTAATAATGCTCAAAATTCAGTACATAAATTACATTTGACAATATATTCAAATAGAAAGCTGTTATTTTAAATTGTAATAATATTTCACAATATTACTGTTTTTACTGTTCTATTTTTATTTAATTGAAATCTAAAAAGTATAGATAACAATAATAAAATCTAATTAAAATATACAATAAGAACTTTGACTTACTGTATATTTTAATTAGATTGTACTATTGTATTTGTATTTTTTATGCATATTACAATTTTACATTAGTAGTTTAACAACGAGCTAATGCCCGATTCTGTTGGAATCAATTGATAGTTCTTTATATAAAAATAAATGTTCTTAATTGGTATTGATGTTTTCAGGAACCAAAAGGTTCTTCATAGTGGAAAAATAGTAAACAGCAGGCATCAAAGCAGCTCACTAGGTTTTAGTACAGATTCTATAAGCAGAAGCTTTTGTCTAGACTTCATTTAAGGCAATTGTTTAATTGTATGGACTCTTACCTTCATTTGGCTCTGAATCGGTCTTTTTTTTAGTGCTCTGAATAACAGTAACATCACTCACTGCAAACCGGAACAGGAGTGTTAGATTGAGCATTAAGAATAATTTCACAATACAGTGAAATATTGATTTAGTTCTAAACGGCTTGAAATGTAGCATTTAAAACACAATGCAAGGCTGTTTACCTTTCTCTGAGATATTGACAAATCCCCCCTGGCAGACGTCCTCGAGGAGAGCCTGAAACTCTGTCACCACCGCCATCACTGTTCCAAAGTTTGGGTCACAGGTAATGTTTGGCAAGTCAACAGGAACAGGCTGAGCACACAGAGACTTGCAGTTCTGAATAAGAACAATGGAAGAAAAAGAAAAAAAGATGGCAACTATGTTAGCCATAGGCAGCGGTTTGACTTTAAGCTAGTGGGAATCAAAAACTGTACGCAACCCAAATCCAATTCCTGACATGGATTTCAGTTCAAAAAGGCTAGTTTTCATCTCAGCACACCATGACAGATTAAAGCACAGACTGATGCAATCTCAATCCTGTGTCTCTCTTTGAGTCCTTTGAAGTTTTCAATAAAGGTTCACCATCTGAAACTCAATGAAAACCAGGAATACCAAACAGTCCAAAGGACAATTCCGTATGCTCACATTTGATGGAATTGGTCACCCAAATTTCAGTCACCATGAAATCCAAATTGTCAATTATCTCTTTTGTTTATTTATGTTTCAGTGCTTATTGTAAATTACATATCCGTGCACTTTTTTGTAGGTGTTTTTTCCCCCATATATGATATTTCATAGTATTTTAAATTAAAGGTGGGGGGGGGGGGGGGTTACAATGAGGCGAAATAATATATATTTTAATTATTAATATTATTATTTCACTGTAATGCTAAATCTCTGTAAGACAATTACTTTATCAATTAATAAAAAAAATAATATTGTCGATGTCGGGGAGAAACCTCATATCTCCATTTTAATTTTATTTTTTCAGAAATCATTACTGGTCTCCCATTGTCTGTCTGTTGTTTTTGCAAATATTTAACCAATGAAAAGTATTAAAAAGAACTTGTGACAAAATCTCGTACCTCCATTGGCTCCTCTAACTGTCAGTCAAACCTCATAACTCCACCCCCCTCAAAAGTGAATGAAGTGTCGCACGCAGTTTGGTCAGACTCTGCTTGTTTGCAATGCAAGGGTAAATAAAGAACTGGTTCTTTGAACAAGTATTCTGTGACAACTTATTTATATTATGTGATTTTTTTATGTTGTGTACATTTTGGGACTTTCTATTTAGTAAAAAATTTTATTTATTTTTTATTTTGCCTATGTCATTATATAAGGTAAATCTGGCCCTGGTCACAAAAAGGAAGACAAGACTAATTGCAACTGTTTCATGACAACTTCAATCCTAAAGAAAACAGTATTTGGAAGTGCAAAAGTATGGAAGCTTGTTCCTGCCACGGAATAATACAAGTTCAAGATAATTGCGACTTTTCATCTCACAATTTTGACTTTATTTCTCACAATATATATGACACCACATATATATGAGTTTATACATCGCAAATTTAAGGGTAACATCTAATTCAACTTTTTTTCTCAGAATTGCGAGTTAAGTTAATGACTTTATTTTATCACAATTCCGAGTTTTTTTGTGAGAAATAAAGACCCAACTTTGAGTAAACTGAGTATTTTTCTAAAATAAGAAAAAAAAGTCTGAAATCTGAAAATAAAAAAGTCACAATTACGTTTGTTTATGTTTTTATTCTGAGGCAGAAACAGGCTTCCATACAAAATAGATTTAGGAGCTACAGATTAATATGGAACACAAAATGATTCAGACGGCATACTTTTATGGTGCCTTTTTGACTTTAAAAAGCTTCCGGCTACTATATGCTTTCATTATAAGGAAAAAGCAGCTCATATATTCTGCCAAATATCTTCTTTTGTTGCATCAACTCACACAGGCTTGAAACAACATACAGGTGAAGAAAATTCCAATTTTCATCTTTTGGTGAACTGTTCATGAGAACGTGAAAAATCAGAACCTGAAAAATCAAATCAAAACAATAAAACTTTACTATGGAGTAGTAAGTGAGTGTTGCTTAGTGGTTAAAGACACTGATTAGTTTGAAAATGTGCTTCATGAACTAACCACCATTGTGTGCTTGGATAAGGCACTTAACTTTGGATAAGAAAGCAATTTGTGAATAACCAGCAGCATTACCTGAAGGAAGGCGATATGGTCCTCTGTTTGCGAGAGCTCTCCTAATTCACGGTGTCTTTTCTTCAGCTCTGTTATCTCCTGCTCCAGTTGTTGAAGAAGCGCTTCAGCCTGGCTCACTGCCGCCCTCTCCTGACCCCGGATCAGCTCCTTCACTTCAGCGCGCCGTCGCTCTATAGAGCACACCAGCTCTGTGAAGATGCGCTCGCTCTCCTCGAGGGCTGACTGTGCGGAGAGCTGACGGGAGACAAAAGCAAAATCAGAACGGCTTTAACGTCAAGCCGTGGAACACAGGATTTTTATTGCTCTTTTGAAGTGAGAGTTTGATGTACTATGTAGACATACTGTTACTTTCAGAACTCCTTCCAACCAGAACAGTCACTGAAACTTAAAGGGATAGTTCACCCAAAAATTAGTCCATGATTTACTCACCCTCAAGTCATCCTAGGCGTATATGACCTTCTTCTTTCAGACGAATACAATCGGAGTTATATTAAAAAATGTCCTGGCTCTTCCAAGCTTTATAATGGCAGTGAATGGCTGTTTCTGTTTTGAAGTCCATAAAAGTGCATCCATCCACAAAAGTGCTCCACACGGCTCTGGCGGGATAATAAAGGCCTTCTGAAGTGAAATCCATATTTAAAACTTTTTAATAAAAGTAAAATAACTACCTTCCGGCCAAACGAACCTGGATTTCACTTAAGTCTAAAGCGCAACTTCTGTGAGTAATGAGACGTAATGCTGATATTTACTCTACGCCATGACATACTGCGCTACTTTTGACGTCATGAGTTGAGTAAGTTGCGCTTTAGGCATAACACTGCATTTGTTCGTTTGGCCAGAAGCTAGAATTTTACTTTGTAACATGTTAAATATGAATATTTTTCTTAGACTAACGCATCGCTACACTTTAGAAGGCCTTTATTAACTCGCCAGAGCCACGCGGAGCACTTTTATGATGGATGGATGCACTTTTATGGACTTCAAAAAATGCACAGCCATTCACTGCCATTATAAAGCTTGGACTTATCTTTTTTTAATCCAGAAAAAAATGTCAAAAATGCCACAAAAAAAGCCAGAACATTTTTTAATATAACTCCTCCGATTGTATTCGTCTGAAGAATGTCATATACATCTAGGATGACTTGAGGGTGAGTAAATCATGGGCTAATTTAAATTTTTGGGTGAACTATCTCTTTAAGAGCAAAAAATTCAGAAAACTTTATTCGTCTTTATACGGCCTTGGATTTGAGGCCTGTGTCATAGTCAAAGACGTAACAGATACTCGGAGGATGAGTGTATTGACATTTTTGTGAAAAAACAGAACTAATAAAAACAAGTTGAAAACAATTTGAGCGTGTTAAATGTATATTTTAATACATTCAGCATTTTATTTGTTTCAGTCATGGACTGCCTGGTTCATGGGCTAATGGGTCTTGGTCTGGATCTGCGGATTAAAGGGGTTTCCTCTGGATCTGAATCTTTTAGTTAAGTCTTAGGCAGTCTAGTCTAGGGCTGTGTCTGAAATCGACCCCTATACCCTTAAATAGGGCACCATGTGAGGGGACAGCCATTTGTAGTGGTGTCTGAAACCATAGTGGACATTATCGAAGTGCACTCATTCAATCCCATAATGCACCACAATAACGAATACAACCAATGTACGCTCAACAGCTAGAGAATACCCATAATGCACTGTGAGAGTGGAGCGCTGAGTGAATTCCCACGTCTGACCAGAAGATGGCGGCTGCAACTGAAACATTCATCCATCCATTTTCCAAACCGCTCTCCAATGTGGCTACAGCGTAAATTCCTTTTTAATAGATTATTAAAATGTTTTTATTAAAATTAAGCTAGTTTCCATGACAGGGTTTAAGAAAAATATGTTCATCTTATTTTCATTTGTTCTTTCATTTGAGATATTGACATTACTGTGATTTAAATTATTTGCAAGAGCTTTAAAATAATAAAGTATAAAACAAATTGTGTCCACTTTTTGTGAAAAAGTAATAATCATTTTGTTTTATTTTGCCTCGATATAGGTTTATTTTTGTACTTGAGCAATAATATACATGTCTTACCAAAAATACAGTTAATATTGTTACAATTTAAAATAACTATATATTATGAATATTTCTATAATATATTATAAATACAACTGGTGTATTTTCAGCATCATTACTCCAGTCTTTGCTGTCACATGATCCTTCAGAAATCATTCTTATATGCTGATTTGCTGCTCAAGAAACATTTCTGATTATCATCAATATTGAAAACGTGTGCTGTTGAGATTTGTGCTGCTTTATATTTTTGTTGAAATTGGGATTTTTTCCCAAGATTCCTCGATGAATAGGAAGTTCAAAAGAACATCATTTATTTGAACTAGAAATCGTTTGTAACATTGTCATTTTTTATCAGTTTAATGCATCCTTGCTGTATTCATTTCTTTAATAAAATAATCTTACTGATCCCAAACGGTAGTGTACATAAAGCTATAAAATGAACTATAAAATACATTAGACTTTCCTCTCACAATGAAAATTTAATATATAAAATAAACTAGACAGTTGTGTTATTTGCCCCTAATGAATCAACTATATTTAAAAAGCTAGCGGTTTCCACGGATTGAGCTCCTTCAGTGAAGTTTGTGTTGGGAAAACAGAAAGCACTCACCGTGAGCGTCTGTGTAGCCTGTCTCAGGTCTGACAGCTCCTTCTCTCTCTCCTGAATCCTCTGCTGGGAAATCATCTGCATCTCCGCCAGAGCATTCTGGGAAGAAAAACACAGGTTACATAATAGTTTGTTCTGACTCGTAAAAATCCCACTCTAGAAATTCTCTATGATTTTACCTTTTTCTCATTCATCTCTGCTGTAGCTAGAACAGTGTCGTGTCCTTTGTGTTCATCCGTCAAACAAAGGTAACAAATACATTGCTGATCTGTGCGGCAAAACACCTCTAGTAGTTTATCATGCCGAGAGCAGAGCTGTTCTTGTATCTTCTTTGAAGGAGAAACCAGCTTGTGTTTCTGAAAGGCAGGAGACTCGAAGTGAGGTTGAAGGTGAGTCTCGCAGTAAGACGCCAGACAGACCAGGCAGGATTTAAAGGCTTTGTTTTTCTTCCCAGAGCACACATCACACTCAACATCTCCAGCTTCAGCTTGGGTGGGATCAGTCGGGGTCGGCCCAGCATGCAGTCCTGTCTTCTTCAGTTTCTCCACCACATCAGCCAGCATTGTGTTCCTGCCCAGCAAAGGTCTGGGAGCGAAGCTCTGCCTGCATTGAGGACAGCCATAGATCCCCAGATAGTCGTCCTGGTCCCAGTAGCCTTTAATGCAGCCTTTACAATAGCTGTGTCCACATGGAATAGTCACAGGATCCTTTAAGACATCCAGGCATATAGAACAGTTGAACTGGTCATGCTCCAGGAAAACCCCAGCTTGCGCCATTTTGAAAGGATCCTTGCCGTCCAGCTCCAGTAGCAGAAGGCAAGCTTTGTTTATGCAGGAAGTGAGTCATGTGACCAGAGTCTGACAGGAGGGGGAGGGACGGAACAGCTGCTCTCACAACAACTGAGCATGTCAGAAAACACAGTGTTCAGCTCTGTTACGAATTAGGTGAATCTCACAAAAATGAGTCACGGTCATAATGCCACCCTACAAATCAGCAAATATAAAAATTATTTATGCATTTATATCTGAACATAAAATACATTTTAATATATATTTTATATTCAGATATAATTGTATTTATAATACAAAATATAAATATGTTATGATTATATAAAAACATTTATAAAATGTTTTACACCTTTCTATTTATTTTACCCTTTTTTTCTTTCATATATATAAAGAGAAAAAGGTAAAAAATGTAATTACCTCCAAAAATGTATTAACTATTTAAAAAGTAAATTAATTAAATTATATATAATTATTCCAATATATATATATATATATATATATATATATATATGAGAAAAAGAAGGTAACACAAATAAATAAAAAGGTATAAAAACATTTTAAAAATATAAAAAACTATTTTAAAAGCCTGCTTTTAGGATCATATATTAAAATTTAATATCTTATATTTTTATTTAATATACAATGCAAGGTCCACAAAGAAAATAATATAATTTAAATTTGGAAAAACTAAATTATTAAAAATGTTGAAGTAAAACAAAGAAACATCATATAGTTACAGTGCATCGTAAAACTAATACAAAATATTTCCGATTGTTCAGAGTTCTCTGGTCAGATAAAACTAAATAAGTAACACTGATTAGAAAAACTCCTTATACACAATTTGTCAAGTTTTCTTGCTTACACTGAAGCATAAGATGCTCTCTGGAACATCTCAAATCATACTGGAGAACATGATCATCAGGCTTTATTCATATTAGCTCTAGTGCTGCTGCCATTCCGTCAAAATAGGTGAAAAATAAGCAAATGCTGAGACATTCTGAAATTCATGTACATTTTTAATTCAACTTTCCACTTTGAGAGTGTAACACGACACTAGATGGCAGCAGTGCTGCTTTCACTTGATACAGATACATGAACAGTGTTTATAAGCAAATGCTTCCAAAAACTTAGAAACATATACAAACAATATTTATGATGCAGTATTTTATTTCATATTGCAAGTCTTCAGGTTTCATTACAGGTGGTTAAATAACTTTACATAAAGACTCTTCTTAAATAAATTATGCAAATCTCAGATTTTTTTACTTGAATAAATACATGTTCCCTTTTCACAAATAATAATAATAAACCATTTCAGTTTCAAATAGATAAACTATATTAACATATCTGACCGGCACAACAAATCGTGATATGATAAAACAACACGCTCAGATCTCATTTACCCTTTCGACTATTAAAATATTCAGTGCAAATCCTTTTAAAGTGATTTTCGTTACGTTCATGTGCGTATTTGGTCATGGGAGCGTTCAATAGCTCCAAGCATTCAAGTTTTTTCAACATTCGTTCATGCGTTCTCTTTGTCAACAGAGAAACATGCTTTGCGTTTTGTACGTTTCATTCCTTGCAGCTTCTGGAGTGGATTTTGTAAATACAATAATGAGAGTACAATACTTCTGAACTAAAATAAACTCTACAAAGGGCTGGTATGATAGAGTAAACACTGAAGCTTCCAACACAGGTTCTGGACCAGAAAACCCTTTTGTAATTTTAAAACTGACATTTAAAGATAAGCTACATGATTCAAGGTTAGCATCACGGGAAACTTACATGCACAAGGAAGGCTTACGGTAAGAGTTTTAGATATGATCATTTGGTCTTCTCATCTAGTCCACTCTCAGCTCTCAGAGCCTGACTGCTAGCAGAGATGAATCTAATCCAGTGCTGAAGATCCTCTGAAATGTCAGGGCAGTCCACCTTAAAATTAGAGACATATGCGTTCTAGGTTAGTCAAACAGGAACATACTTCAAAGAAAATTAACATGGTATTACCACGGTACTGTATATGTCCAACATTACTGTATGCTCTAATTTCAAACTGGGACTGGGACCGCCAGGGGGCCGCTAGGGATCCGTGAAAAAGTTGAGAAATAAAACATTTTATTAAAATAAAATAATTGTATATCAACTAAATAAACATTATTTTTTACAAGTAATAATAATAAAGTAAAAAAAAATATACATTTGAAATAAACAACTAACAGTACAGTACTATAGGGATAAGGTAAAACGGTAACAAAAAAGGTAACACTTTACAATAAGGTTCATTAGTAAATGTATTAACTAACATGAACTAACAAGGAGCAATACATTTGTTACAGTATTTATTAATCTTTGTTAAAATTAGTTAATAAAAAAACAGCTGTTCATTGTTTGTTTGTGTTAGTCCACAGTGTGTTAACTAATGTTAACAAATACAACAGTTGGTTTTAATAACATATTAATAAATGTTGAAATTAATATTAACTAAGATTAATAAATGCTGAAGAAGTATTGTTCCTTTTTAGTTCATGTTAAATAAGGTAGTTAGCTAATGTTAACTAATGAACCTTACTGAAAAGCTTACCGTTTTTTATTTTTGTTTGTTTGTTTGTTGGTTTTGGTTAGGTCATGGTCATGCAGAATAAGGCATTAATATGTGCTTTATACGTACTAATAAACAGCCAATATCCTATGCTAATAATCAACTAGATAATAGTGAGAATTCAACCCTAAACTAAAGTGCTACCAAATAAAGTGTAACCATAATGTTATTCTATTAAGGTATAAATTGGGTCTTTATACATAAAAACATATAACTGTCTTTTAAATGGAAGGATGGGGTCCCTAACCCGAAAACAGGTCCAGTGTCTTTTAAAAGATCAAAAACAACTGCTTTAATGCACAACAATGTTAGAAAAATGCATACCCCCCTCTTGCAAAGGAAATCCAAGATCTTCTGTGGATTTCCGCGAATCACGTTCTGTCGGCACAGCATGACCGCAGAAATAAACCCGTCTGACTTGGACACGAATCTCTGCTCTATGTAGAAGGACTTCTCGTCCCACGACACGATGCGGGTGCGCAGCTCGAACGCCTCGCCGAGGGCCAGCGAGCGTCTGTAGCGGATGGTTGTGGCCCCGACCACCATGGTGGCGTTGAGTGCGCGTGCGGCCCCGAAGAGCCCGTTCCGGGTGCAGTGCGCAAAGCGGGCGAAGTCGCACTCGCGCAGATAGCGGGCGTTATTCATGTGACACATGAAGTCCAGGTCGTGAGGCAGAACCCGTCCGTGAACGACCTGCTCGGCCAGAACATCTCGAACCGGACCCTGGAACCAGCACTTGATCGCCATCCACGAGCCTCTCAGGAAGTACCACACATCAAAACTGCCGAACAGAACCAGAGACCCGGACAGAATCCACAGCAGCATGATTCTGTTACACAGTGAAGATTATTAATTATTCACATCATGAATAATTCACTAACGTCAGATGGAGATACGGAACTGGGTTAATTAATTTTTTTTTTTTTTTTACATTTAGGCTAACGTTACTCTGATAGTAAAGAAAAAGCGATACTGACATGCTTCAGATGCTACAAAATACGACGCAAGACATTATTAGGTCATTATTCAAATGTTAATGTAATAGTTCCTGTTAGAATATATGTAACATTCACTCATTCATTTCGGAAATGAATGAAAAATCTACATTTAGATTAAATATCAAAACGTACATACAGAATATTGACCATATCGTGCAACGAAACCTATCCCAGGTCTACTGGCTTGCGTTTAAATACATATACATTGATGAATAAGGTGCATTTATCAATGTTTATAAGCATAATCTTGTCAAAGATGATATTCTTGATACTCACGCGATGGACACCAAAAAACCGGCTTCACGCACTTCCGCAATGACAGATACTTCGCTGATTGGTTTATTGAGATAACGTGACTACGCAATAGGCCGCACTACATGACGCCAGATTTCTATCAGCCCACTAGAAAATAGATTTCCAAGACAAAACTAAAATATTAAAATAGATAATCATAAAAGATAATTAAAATAGTTTCACACTGAAATGTGTATTAAGACAGTTAAAATACATAGAGAAATAATTATCTCAGAGTAACAGGATTAGAACATATTTATGAAATAGTTGGTTTTATTTATTACATTTTAATTATTTTTAAGGAAAGACACCCCAGGTGAATAGGGTAAAAAAGACTTCTAGATATTAGCACACTTCCCTAGTTGATTGAATACATTAAGCATTGCAAACATGTTTTGTATTACAAGATTTCTGAAAAGTTCCGTTTAAATATGCAAATGAGGCATTATCTAATTAAATATGCAATAATTTTTTGCATACATGGATGAAGTCAGGTTCAAAATTCGTTTAATTTTTTGACATATTAGGTTTTTACAAAAGGGATTTTGGATTTCTCCTTTTACCAATACTGTAATTTTCACCATTTGTTTAGGAATTAAATGTATAAAATTACGCAAATTACATATGAACAATCCACTCTGTAAAAAACTTCAGGATATGAATAAAACTAAAGTCTGGTGTATGTAAGTGCTGCTAAAGTGGAGACTTCTGGCTTAATACAGGAGAAAAACACATTTTGAGAAAAAGCGGCTATTATTGAAACTGTAATTCAAAACTACAGACGCAAATAGATAAAGTGCTATAAAATATACACTTAATATTGTATTTTCAATGTTTTCTTTCCACTAATCTGAAAAAAAAAAACTTTTTGAAAAGCTAAAAAGCCCAAAACCTCAAAATGAACATAGGCATGAAAAAAAGTGCTTTTGTGTCTCACCTTAAATAGTATTTGTTTCCACTCCAGTCCAGTTGGTGGCGTTAATAGACCGTGAAATACACCAGAAAATATTATTCATCCATTGTTTTTAAGAATTTATTTTTTAGATATTCACAATCTTCCGGCTTGCATGAGACAAAATGTGGCACAATGAGGCTTTTAGATTACAGAAGAACTCACATTTTTATTTAGCATAGGAGTATCCAAACACCGGAGACATTAATGTATGTGCATCAGAACGTTCTTGTGTTTTTGTAAACCACTGAGTAAGAGTTCATTTAAGGCAGTGAGCCATCATTCGTTCTTTTTATTATCGAGCTGACATTCCCCCCTGAGGGCTTTACTGCTGGCCGAGATGAAATTGATCCAGTGCTGCAGGTCTTCAGGAAATTCTGGCACTTCAACCTAGAAAGTCAGATTATAAATGTCAGGCTTCAATGTTTTCAAAATGCGGGAATTCATATTCGATTGGAACAACATGAAGTAAACAATTCTCTGGTATTCCTCAATTAGGGGTGAGTCACACTCAAAAAAAAGATAGAAGTGTATCTTTTTTAATAAAATTAATGTACTTTTTTTGTTTCAATAATATTTATTCTTTAATAGTGCAATTTTTTTGGGGTGGATTTCATGGTACTAGATAATATTCACCTCTAATTATGCACCATTTATTTCTATATAAAAACAGTTCATATTTTCAATTAATACAATGTATATATAAGGCTGTATTTACAAAGAGTATTTGCAAATATAATTACTTATTTTTATTAAGTTTTGCATATATTTTAGATATTAACAAAGCCTATTTCATCAAGGCCGATTTGTAGATTGTACCCCAAAAATTGCTCTGTATTATTTAAGACCATTTAACTTTTTCTAATGAAAGTTTTTGTGTGTTTATATACAGTACCAAGTGCCACAAAAGTCAAAAAGTTTTAAATGATCCCAATGAAGGTCAAAATACAAAGCATGAAATAATTTAGTCTAAAATAGTCACCATGATTTTCCCAAGAAAGACATGTTCCTGTCTAAGGAACAACATTCCTGTCCAAAAATGTAGTCCTATCCCTCAGGATATAGTGATTTGGGGGCCCCAGAAAAAGAAATATAGGAATGGGGCCCTATAATTTTCACCCCAGTGCAGTTACAGTATTCACGTTAAAGCAGTATTAAAGTAGGTTGGACACTAGGTGGTGTTTTGGTGTTATTTTCATTGTAATTCTAAACTTTAAAACACATTTATTTTTATTTTAACTACCAATTTAAATGAAACTGAAAAAATAATGAAAAGGATATTATACATTTAAACACTTTCAACCAAAAATTAAGGACAAATGTCAGAGGTGTGCAAAGTAAATGCGCATGGATCCTCTACTTGGGTCCTTCACAGAAACGAGTGAGTGTCATTTTTTAAACAATAAAAATATAATACGCAATTTTGCACAGTATTTAGATTCAGATGCATGATATTTTCATTTGCTACAAGCAGGATACACAAGAAGCACGGTCAACATGGATGAACACGCATCTCGTATATAAAAAGCATGTCAGGGGGCCTTTGGTTCTTGGGGGCCCAAGGGGTCACCTACCTTTGCCTAATGGTTAAGTCCGCCACTGCTAACCCTATCCTTACCCATAACTTATCTCTAACATCAGAGGGAAATGGTAGATGAATAACACTGATGTAGAAGCACCAAAACCTGGTTATTAGTCTAAACTTGACATGAACTGTAAACCTGTCCCTAAAATCTGATTGGATGAATGAAATGTTGATCCAGGAACATGTTGTACTTGGTGAAATCACATTCACCGATGACCAACAGAGGGTTAAAAGGTTTAATAAATCTGCTGCTCACCTTTCTTTTGCACAGGTACTGCAGGATCTTGTCCGGGCTGCTGCGCAGGACATTCTGTTTGCAGAAAATAACAGCTGAGACCATCCCATCTTTACAAGACACAAAGCGCTGCTCCAGGTAAAATGACTTGTCGTCCCAGGTGATGATTCGACTGCGCAGCTCAAACGCCTCACCGACACACAGTGGGCGTCTGTAGCGGATCGTACTTGCCCCAACAACCATGGTGGCCCCTAGAGCTCTTACTGCCTTGAACACCCCATTGCGGGTGTATAAAGACAAACGGGCGAAGTCACACTCACGGAGGTAGCGGGCGTTGTTCATATGGCAAAGGTCAACATCATGGAGAAGGACTCGTCCGCCAGCGGTCTGCTCTCCTGTGATGTCAAATACAGGTGAGAGGAACCAGGCCCTGACCACCACAACCACTGCCCGTATATAATACCACACATCCACACTGCAGAATAGGAGAAGCAACACACACAGAATCCACAGCAGTGTGTCCTCCCTGCCATAGACAGAAGTCAAATTGAGGACAGAATACACAAGAGACATATTAAACATATGCGTGGGCAACTGACATGCCATATCAGTGATCTAACCTATTTTAAACAACAATTTTAATTTATTTTAGCATTAAAATTATTCTATTTTTTTATTACAATTGTATTTTGTTATTAAAAAGTTGCATGTTATTTGTCAGCATCCCACTGAGATGTCAGTACATTTCTTTCTATGCTGCATTTAAGACTGTTTGCACTCATCTTAAAGGGACAGTGCAGCCAAAAATGTAAATTCTGTCATCATTTACTCGCCGTCAAGTTGTTCCAAACCTGTACGAGTACCTTTCTTCTGTTGAACACAAAAGATGATATTTCTAACTTGAAGAATGTTTGTAAGCAGTTGACGGTAACCACTGACTTCCATAGTAGGAAAAAAAAATACAATGGAAGTCAATGGCTCCCGTCAACTGTCTGGTTAATACTAACATTCTTCAAAATACCATCTTTTGTGTTCAACAGAAACAAATTTTTTTATACAGGTTTGGAACAACCTGATGGTGAGTAAATTCTGACAGAATTTTTATTTTTGTGTGAACTATCCCTTTAAGATTCTGAGATTTTTTGCTATAAGCCTCATTCAAGTAGAACTAGTTAGGCTGGTTTGTGAAAATGTTTTAACGAAATTTTTATTTGCTTTTTAAACGCATTTCCAGTATCAGACACCAGAGAATGTATTTGTCGTAAAAAATAATAATATTTTGAGTAATGCATTGGTGAGAGAAACTGATTAAAATCCACATTGCCACTTCAATTTAAATTTAACCCTAACACTTTAACATAGGTGTTTTGTTTGAAAGAAACTACATCTATTTATTTGCCAGAATACTTGTGCTTTTGTGGTAACATTTTACAATAAGCCATTACATTTAATTAACTTCATTAGTTAACATGAACTAACAATAAAACATAGCTCTAAAAGGTTTATTAATCTTAGTTAATGTCTTAGTTAAGATCAAAAGTTGTACCTGTTAACAATAGACCTGAGCTAACATGAATTAACAAAGAAAAGCTCTATTTTTATAACTAACGTTAACAAAGGTTAAATAATACTGTAACACATATTGCTCATTGTATTTCATGCATTCATTATTTCATTTATTGTATGAACTAGCCTAGTATGCAGCACGTTCACATTATTTACAAAGTTGAAGGATCAGTTGTCATTTGAATAGAAACTGGTAAAGAAACTGTCAACTTTGTGCACTGTGTAAACCTTTGCGCAATCGATTACACATTTACAACCATAAAACTACTCGTTGGAAGTAAATGAACAGTAGCGAAAGTGTCAAACACAGCACTTACATGTCCACGCTGTTACACCAGCTGCTGCTTTACGTTCTTTACGTCTCCGGACTGAACGCTCGATGACACGCCCCCTAAATATGACGTAACGTGAAACTGTTCGGAAGGAGTTTGGTAGATGATTGGTAGATTGGAAAAGGGCCTGGCTTTTTACCTGGAACATATTGTATTTCCGATAAGGCATAGGAAATACATTTTAAAATTGTACATAAAATATTTGTAATAATTTAAATATTTGGACAAAAGCAATAAACAATTTTGGTCTGACAGGTTCTCACATATTTGATTCTTCCAATGTTACACTCCGTTTCAGTTTAAAAGACATAATGATAATAATAAAAATAGACCCCTGGAGTATATTGTTATTTTTTTAGTTTAGATGCCAAATTCTTCATTCATAAGCAGAAGTTTGCAAATGGTATTCCATCCTATCCCCACTTTGAAATGGAATTAAACTCACTTCTTAAATCTCCTTAAAACCCTAAGATTATGAAGAAATGTTCAAAGAAAATCTATGTATTTAGAAGCTTTGTATCAGTGTCTGTATGCATTAATACAATTGTAGTGTATGTGTCCCTGTCATGTTGTTTTGCAACGTTTTGGTTATGTTGTTTGTATAACTTTTAGAATTTATTTCAGGCAGAGAGGCAGAGAGTCTTTGGGCCAGTGTCTTTTGTAAGGGTGTGTGGTGTGTCTGCGTTGTTTTGTTTTGTTTGTCTTATACCAATTGTATAGTAACAATTATTATTCTGTATGTACTGTACAGGAATACTTTTGCTCTTGAATTATTTTGTTTGTATATTGTTTTTGTATGGCATTTTGTGTTGAATGTGAGGGGGTTTGGAATCATATAAGCATTTGCTTCATCCACCTCCTTTTCAAACCATGCACTTGTATAATTTGTCTGTTATGTAGCCTGTTATGTTGATTTGTGAGAAAACTTGAATGCAGGTTTGAAATAAACATTTGAAATTGAAATTGAAAAATTATTTTATTAATTTATTTGATAGGCTAAATTGTAATTATTTTCAATTTGTTGTAAGATGTGTTTGGTCATGTGTTAATCATGTAGAAATAATTTCTTTATTTTGTGTGTGTGTGTGTGTGTGTGTGTGTGTGTGTGTGTGTGTGTGTGTGTGTGTGTGTGTGTGTGTGTGTGTGTGTGTGTGTGTGTGTGTGTGTATTCCCTTGGCAACATTCTTATGTTGTTGTTATTCAAGCATTAATATTTTTTTTAAATTTAATTTAACTGTATTATGTATTTTCTTTTTCATTGATTTTCTTTAAATTTGTAATAGATTTATTTATAAAAAAAATAATGGTAGAAATGATCTGAACTATTTTCAATGTATTTATCCGAGTATTTTCAGTCTCAGAAATCTATTTTATTCTATTTTTATTTCATGCTTTTTCAGATAATGAATCAAATAGATTGTGGTATGTATTGTGGCTGGTTCCATTGCAACATTCTTGTCATTGTGGGATGCTGTTTATAATGGCTACATTTTGGCAAATGTTGTAGGTTTTCCATTCTTACAGAAAATATGCATACTGTACACAGTGTGTGAAAGTAGTAGCAGTAGATCTATGCGGTAACTAATACAACCATTCTGTTTTATTGCTTACATTACGTTAAGTAGGCTATGAATCTCAGAAACTCAAATTTCTGACTTTCTAAAAAAAATCCTAGAATGAGCAGATTTGCATTTGTTTGAGAAAATTCTCACAGAATTCATGTGGTGAATGACTGTTTATTTAAAAACGATAGCACATCCAGTCTGCTAATGTGTTTCCATTTCTTTTTTAAATTAATGAGCATGTGGGATGCATAAATTTACATTTTTGTCATTTTATGAATTCAGGTATTCATATCGGCTGGATTCGTTCTTGCTTTGGCTGCAGTTTGTGTCCTCTGTGAAGTCCTGTAAGTCAATATGAATGATGAATTATAGGAGATTGAGTCTGGCATTGTCAGTGACTGAGAGGGATGAACAGGCCTTCGCAACGTCTGAAAGAAACGGAAAATACTGTAGCCATCTTCCCCCATTTTCCTTTCACAAAAGGCATTACTACATGAATTCATCAAAGCTTTAACGTGAAAATAATAGCTCTGCAGTGTGTCTGAATGTGAATAATCGGCTGAAGTTAAATGGGCTGAAATTCCAAGAAGACAGACGTTGACTGAGGAGCGAGCATTAGTCATGACACTTCTGTCTCATAAACGGCATCCTGTGATTCTGTTGAGACAGGAGAGCATTTGAAAAACAGTCGTCCATCACGTTAATGGAAATGTATCGATTGTGCTGCAATGTGTTTCTGAAATCGTAATGAGCATATTGAGGGGTAGCTGCTGAAAAGCATTGAGGAGTATTTACAGACGACGGTGTTGATGGGGCTGTGAGTGTTTGCGTGTGTGAGTTGGAATTAGTGGCTTGGACTTTCAGATAGATAGGCAGATTAAAGGGATAGATCACCAAAAAATGAAAGTTTGCTGTTAATTTACTAACCCACAGACCATCCAAGATGTAGGTGTCTTTTTCTTCTTCAGTAGAACAGTAAAGAAGATTTTTAGCAGAAACTGTGGTCCTTGGTTATTCATATAAAGTCATGTCGCATGATGAGGTATGGACTAGGGGTTGCACAAACTACGATAATCTACTAGTCGACTTTAAAGGTGGCATATCATAAAAATCTACCAACCCAGAAAACGTGAATAGTGACAACCCAGTAACTTCCCAGCAAGCAATTTTGCATTTACAAGACGTCTAATAGCCGTTCAAACACAGCCCAGACGTCTAGGGTAAAACAAGGCAAAATTTGGGCTGTCAGTTAACATTTAATAGACGTCTAAACCATAGCCCAAGAATAGACTATGTCATCAATTAGATAACAGATGAAATGAAACCAAACATCTTGTAATCACTGTTTACTTTGCTTAAATGATGGAATAGCATACATCTCGCAAGTTATTTAGGCAAAAACAACATGTAACCAAATTCAAGGTTATTTTGGCTAAGATGGGTTACTCATAGCCGGACTATATCGGGTCTATAGTTAACCAAGACGGTGAAATGACAGCTATTGCTTGCTGGGTTTATTTTTTTAGGCTAAGCCTTTCTCTGAAAGCATGTCATAAAATCAGCCGATCAGATTTCGCTCCCCTTCTGACGTAGGTAGGGGATCTTATTATTACAAGCCCCTTAATCTGCACGTTTCCACCTGCCGCCACCATTTGGTTTTCGCAAGTAACGACAATGTAACCAGTTCTAACATTGGCTAATGGCAAATGTTCGAACAAAGCATGCAAACTGTTCTGTCGTTGGCAGACGAGCACAGGACACTACTGAGCATTTTATTTTCAATGGAAATCCCCCAGAAACAGATGAATCAATGTAACTCCACAACAACTACATAAATGTATCCACTAACTAACCATTTAGAAACGTCCAGGTGCGTCTAAAAGTTGCAACCTCTTCCTGAGTCTCTCTGTAAGGCTGCACTCCATTACTGGTTATTTCGTAGATTTCTGGATGAGTGAGATTCGCGTGTACCCGAAGCTGCCATCTTCTGATCAGGGTCAGGGAGCACACCGGAAAGCTATAATAAATGATCTGAGGGATATTTTGAGCTGAAATTTCACCCACACATTCTGGGGACACCATAGATTTATATTACATCTTGTGAAAACGGGCATAATTTGTCACCTTTAATGCTCTGTGCGCTAATAGACCTTTATCACAGTCTGCATGTCGTCACACCGGCTTCGATTATTATCGTTTCCGCCTGCATTATTGTCAATAGACGGTCCACAATTTTGACAAGAAAATGTAACTAACTTGGTTGAACTTGTCAATAAACATCAGTATTTCAAGCAGTTCATAAATGCTAACCTACCATTTGTGTAATCTTCCATTTTAATGTGCAGCATTATGTAAGTGAGGCGATTGTCAGCGTTTCCGGTGTCGCCACAGTCATGGCATAAATGAGGATCTGCACGGCTGCTCAAGTTACTGCTGGAGGAATAATCGGAATATATACACTGTTTTGATTTCATTTTTAATAGTGTTGATTTTATTATTGTGGCATGTTTATTATGATTAATCTCCAATACGCTACTGTCTACAATATAATGCTATCCAATTATTGCACTCAAACCTGGAGGATATGACACGTTTATGATGATCAAATCAGTTATTTTTAAATAATCGTCTCTGGGCTAAAAAAATATTCCTAAATTTGAACGATTTCAATCTGTTCTAATACCGCGAAAGTAAAAGTAAGTGAAAGTAATGCTAACATTATTATTGTTTAATTTGTACAGTCTTTACTCGTAATTAATGTTTCATGAGATGTATAACCTTGTCTATATTGATCTTAAATGTGATATGTTGTTTGGATTCTATAATTGCATCTCTTTAATAAAAAAAAGTACTCTGAAGTATTGCGCATACACATACAGTAGGCTTTTGCGCTCCCCTATAAATCATGAAATATGTATCAGAATAACATTACACTATCTTTCTTTGTTTCATCCTGACATAAATCAATAAATCACAACAATCTCATGCTATGTACACAGCCATTGATACAGACTACAGCGGAAGTTATTTTACGCTATTATTGAAGCTTAAGCTTTTCGAACATGGAAGTGTAATAAAGGCCTATAAACAGAACATTAGCATTATCTTTATCCTTTCTTGGTGTGAACGGGCCTTTACACACGCGCACACACACACACACACACACACACACACACACACACACACACACACACACACACACACACACACACACACACACACACACACACACAGATAAAAGTGCACAACATTAATCAGTCAAATCTGCTTATTTTTTTACCTCGAGCAGAGAGTATAGAGACAGATGTCTGAATGTGTGTGTGTGTGTGTGTGTGTGTGTGTGTGTGTGTGTTTGAGCCTTTCTCTTCTGCTGTTTGTGCTAAAGCCCTTGTTTTCATCCCTCCCCAAAACCCCCGAAGATTAGCAAAAAAGAAAACATCTGTCTATACACCACTGCTCATGTTTTCTTTCCAAAATATGACTTTTTTTTCAATGCTGTAATCCTTCAAAGCTGTTTTAGTCATGGCCCACCTCTTTCTCCAGGGTAAAACGTGTTCGGTTTCTCAATTCAGTGTTACAATAATTCCTACAAAGCACTCTGCCTATGCTTGGACACAAACAAATGTATAATCTTACATGCACACTTACACATTCAGAGTTCGTATAGCTACTGTTTCGTAATTCACAGAGACAGTTGCTCTGTTCCAAAACCTAGTGAACCTAGTGGATCCTTGCTGTCAACTGCCCACTAAGGCAGCACGCTAACTCAAATGAGACCTGTAGAACTGCTTTGGAAGATTTGCATGGATCTCTTTCAAAATCAGCCAGTCCATTGACCCCATCTGGTCCCCTTTAGCCTCTCGGCTCCTCCTCTGCCACCACTCTACTGTGTGGATTTACCTCTGGTCTTCTGGTTTCCAGCTCCGCCTAGTCAAGAGGATCCCCTGGCTCCGCCTCCAGCAGTATTGGCTCCTCCCTCCCTTGGAACCATTGGTCTTACGGCTCCACGGGGCTCCCTCGTTCCTCCGGCTCAACCTCAGACAATCGTAACTGTGGCTCCGAGTCGGCCTCCAGGACCATCGGTGTTGCCAGGTCTTACTGGCTTTCCTTCTGGGCCCAGGTCTCCACGTCCATCGGCTCCATCTCTGTCCATCATCCACCTGGTTTTCGTCAGCATGTTCTCCCTGTTCCTGTTTGCCCTGTCATAGTATTTGACCTAGTTTCCTACCTGTTGTTCATTTGGACCCTGTTTAGACCTGGTATTAAGATAGGATCACAATAGGATTACAATGGACGATGCTAAATACAGGTGTAAACGGGATCTAAAACATTTTGAGTTTGTCGTTTTTTTTTACCACATCCAGAGGCAGTCGAAAACACATTAGACCGGATTGCTTTCGTAGTGCAAACGTTCATGTTATCGAATGTGTTCGAACAGCCACAAAAGATTGTCTATTCTCCACCTACTGACTTAATGCGTAAACATTATGGGAAGCGCGCTAGCCAGACAGGAAATAAAGTATGGCTGGAGACCCAAGTTTGGTTTGAACTAAGACGAAAAAATCATTCCTGATTTCTGACACACACTCACAGCATTCGGATGGTCTTGCGGCTGTCTCCGTATGTTTTCTCCGGTCGCGTTCAAATGTAAATTGTGTGAGCTTATTTCATCCATTAGATTGAAAGATCTGCAAAGAAAAACATACATTTACCCCTCCCCTCGATGTAAGTGTCTTCCTTGTCTACTTGTGATCCAGTCGATCAAAATGCATCTTTATACCAGTTGTAAACCGGGTCTTAGTTACCTCATTACTCACTGTGTATTTAAGCCCTCAGTTTCCTCAATCCATTGTTCTGTGTCGTCTTTATGTAGAGTATGCTAATTTGTATTCTCCTGTGATATCCTGCATTTTGGTTTTCTTATTAAAGACTTTAAATACTTCCTCGTGTGTTTTGAATAGAACGCACCAGAAACCTGACAAATATTGCTTTTTTTAATCAAATAAAGACTTTAAAAACATAAAAAGGCATTTGAACGGCATACATTTAATTATGTAAAATTATATCTGTTTTTCTTGCAGTATATTCTGGGATTGTCTCATCTGTGAAATACACATTTGATTCTACCTTGTGCTGGTAACTCAGAATTTCCAATTTCCAAAACTCATCTTCCATGCATTATGCAATGGAATGCTGTTGTTGCAGAGGTCAGAGATATCAATTGGAATGTCCAATAAAGTATGGAATGCAGGATTTGGTCAAAACAAGTTACCTGAGAACGTGTGTTTCATATCTTAAAAATAAAAAAATTGAGGTAAGCTGCTCAATTGGTTTTGGTTTTATCTGAAGACCCTTTGAAGAAAATGAAGCTGTATGAACTAATGTGTGTTTGTTTTTGTATGTGGTGTACTAAATCTCTCATCTACTCCAGACGCTGGTCTCTGATGTGTAATTACTCAGATCTGGGTCGACATGGACCTGCACAGCCCTGAGGGTATTTACACGCACAGTAAATGCAAACAAACACCACAATACATTCTCACTGCTCAAAACGTGTTTGAATACATGCATCAGCACAGATGCACACCGATCCAAATGTATTTGAATGTGGGTCAGCTTGCCTTGATCCCCCTCTACCCTGCTCCATCCCAGAGGTTAATACGACCCATATATAAACAATAATGCAGCCGTCAAAAGAACACGACAGGGATTATGTGCACAGATAAGCAACTGCATTCGCCAGGCAGGAGAGCAAACAGAGGGGAAAATGCAGAGTTTCTCTTCCTTCTCGTAAACCAATATTAATGTCATCCCAGGATCACATCACCATGGTGACAGTGTGCCATTCCTGTTTGCTGAAAACTCAACCTTCCATTGTGTGCCGTGCACCTAGTTTTATGGATTTAACACAAGGGCGGAAATGATATCACCAATCCCTTGTTTTATGACAAAGTGCGGCAGCTGAGGACACACATTATTGAGATCTGGGTTATGCCGTCGACACCTGGGCGGCTATCATTTATGAAGAGCTTGTTTCTGTCGAAACATTCATTACAAGCACGGATTGGTTCTGAAATAAATGGTGTTATTATCCGTCTGGGAGACATGCATTATTAAAGTAGGGTGACACTTAATTCGTCGTTGCTATTGGGATGAGAGTCGCCCCAGGAGCAAAGAACAAATCTGTTATTCGACACACATACCAACATATTCTTTTATACAATGACTTTATCTTTATGAAATAAACACAGACGTAAATATACACACATGCATGAAAACGACAGTTACAGCAGAGCGATCACCAACTCCACATCACATATAAGTGTTATTTCTTGTAATTGAACACTGAAAGACAGTAATGGACCGTGAGTTAGTGCATTGGTGTACTGTACTGCACCTGTCTGCTCACGAAGAGGTTTAATGTAGTTTTAAGCCTCTCAGAGGAGGGTAAAATAACAAATTAATTAAAATATATTCTGTGGTTAAGAATAGATGTGTCTACCCTTTTAAATCAAGATAAGACCAAGTTGTATATGTTGGATAGGCCATACTAGATGTCAGATATCAATACGGTAGTACCAACTTGTCATATATTTTTGCACTGCCCAATTTTTTGTTATGAAACAGGACAATCAGGACAAACTTTTAAAGACTTATTTATGGGTCCAGAAAAACTTTTTTTATATTCTGTTTATGATAATATGTTGTTAAATGTTTAATTTGTATTTGCCATGTAATAGCCGGTGATGCTGATATGACAATAAACTTAAATACAACAACAACTCAGTGGTTTTTTTTATTGATGGATTTGTTATAAAGTACAGAATAACTTCAGAATAGCAAAAATCCCAGTTGTTCGTGTTGATTGAACAAACAAAAAATTGCATAGTATTACAATGTTTGTATGCATGTACTTTTGAACTACATACCGTATTTATGTACCATAATGATACATAAATATGTTAGGCATTTTTTTATCCCCCATTGGCCTTCTCTGCAGGTTAAATCAATACACCAGTAGTACGCGTAAAGTGACGGTCTTTATGAGTGAGTCATTGCTGCTTTGACTTTTTTTGAAACTGTTTTCATTGGCGGAACAAAAATAGAAAATAAAAGAAAACAAAAATACTGCCAATATTGTCTAATATGTAAGTTACCAATCAACTTCTTGCTTATTGCACTGTTGTGTAAAAGCAATTTCATACTTGCAATTGTGCTGTTATGAATAGATATTCTGAACAACTGCACTCATGCTTTTGTGATGTTGCTTAAAGATAGGCCTACTCATATATAGTTCATTTATGTTTTCCTTTGTTGTAGAAGCCTGTGTATTTTGGTCACGTGTCGCTATCCTTGGTGCTGAAATCATGTGACCGGAAATAGGTGTCAGTCAACGGTTCAAGTCTTACAGAAAGACATCGAAAGTCCAGCAGATCAAGACAAAGAACTTTGACAAAGAACTTAAAAAGAGGAAGTGAATTGCAGATTAATAATAATAATTGTAGTATAGTGATAATAATAATAATATCGTAATGTATGCCGATTTTCTGTAGCCTAATGTTGGAACGTAGTACGCTACTGTTTTTCTTAGCAGAGGCTTTAATCTTTAATACGCAAATACATCAAATTAAAATGGGTATTTCACGTATTTATATATTTTAGCAGTCATTTAATAATCAAGAACAGTATTTTATTCTTCTCATGTTACAGCCTACATTTAGATTTTTACGGTGTACAAATCTGAGTCAAAAGGAAACACGCTCTGAATGAACGATTCAAGCACTGATGCGAGTCTTACGTTACGAATCAGAGTGAACAATAGAGAGAGAGAGAGAGAGAGAGAGAGAGAGAGAGAGAGAGAGATGTAGGCGACCCAGCTGAGCTCATAGGGAAGCAGGGAATTGGAGAAAGGTTCTTAACCTATTTTACAGGGATGCTGAACGTCATTTTGATTTGTTAATCTCTTATCGGTAAGAGATTCACGACTCGGCCGATATTGATTTGGTATTTTGTTTGTAAGGGATGTCACAGAGGAATATTCCAGCTTCGCTGCTTTGAGGATGGCAGGACGGAGCGGTGGCCTTTTCGGATCGCAGCTCAAATGCCGCTTTGTTCGCCGTCCAGACGTGGATTGATATTTCATTCATGTGCATCTGAATTCAGTCCGTATAAAGACCAACAGCGTAGCTCTTCAACACCGCACACACTCAGCACTGCACCGAGACCACGCAACGTTACAGGAGGTAAGATCCTCTGTCTGCACTACTCCGATAGATACTCGTGCATCCTGTGACTTTTAAAACACTTTGTCTAATTGAATGCACAACACGTGCACTGCTGTTTCTCCTCATGCTTTCACAACAGTGTCTTTCTGCCTGCAACAAACTGAAGGAAGTAGTAATGCACTCGTGTGCTTATTGTTTTGACTTTAAATATGTCTCGGCTATTCAGCATTGTAATATGATGTGCAATACTGTAAAATCAGTATCATTAAGGCCATTAAAAACTGAACTGGACCACATGGAGAAGGATATTTTGTTCTGAGCTGTCACTGTGACAGAGAGTAGATGTGCTCAGGGTTATTATGTTTGAAATGTAATTTGGCACTGATTACACATTATATGACTGTCATTTCAGGTAATGTAACATTTCTAATCCTATTTCTTCAGATATAACTTTTTTTATTTGATGTCTCACTTAAGAATAATCTTGTACTATTTGACAAATATACAAAGTAGCAAAAGAGCAACATATTAATTAAACCGTTATCAACAACAAAAAGATATTAAAGTGTTTTTTTATTGTGTATTTTGATGTTACTACCCAATTACTATTATTCATGAAGGCTGGTTACTATAGCATAGTTAATGCACGTTTACTAACACACTACTCACTAACACAGAGACAACAACAGTTCAACAACAGTTTGATTGCATGCGATGTAATATGTCAGGTGTTGTGCAACAGACGCTGAATGTCAGAGCCTGAATATGGCAAACATACAAGACATTCTTGGAATAGAACTGGAAATATGAAAATATTACAAACTGTCTCGTTTAGTGATAGACTGATTCATCTGTCAAGCCAGTTATTTTTAGTAGTAGTAGATTTTTGAGAATCTGGCATCTCAAAAAAACGGTTGAAAATGGTCATATCACTGACAGCTTTGCCAAAGCATGGAGCACATTTTATGATTTCAGATGTATTTAGTGAATTTTGAGGTGATATTTTGTAAATAAGTGACAATATTTTAAATGAGTGAAAATATAGCAGATTTGTCATTAAATTGTGGTTGTCTAATATGGCTGATGTTGCAGACCAAGTATGGACTTACTACTGCTAGTAGATTTGGCCGTTTACACCTAGATGTGTTTTGTTCGATCGGATCACAAGTAGACTGGGGAGACACATACCCGTTTACACCTGGTCTTTTAATCCGTCTCTTTTGTCCACTTTCAACCACTTCTGTTCTGATTTCTTCGAGGAAAGGGTCTTTAGGTGGCTAAATGTATGGACTTTTTCAGATCTTTCAATCGAATGGACAAAATAAACTCACCTAATTTACATATGAACGTGCCTGGAGATGACGGACATATTGCTTGGTGCGTTTTTTGTCTTCAAACCAAACTTGGGTCTTTAGCTGACAAAGTTTAAATCCCATCTGTCTAGCACACTTCCCATAATGTTAAGTGTTAGGTCAGTAGACGAAAAGTCTTTTGTTGCTGTTCGAACACATTCAACCTACACTATACGAAATCCATTTTCGACTACCTCTGGAAGTGGTCAAAAGTAGACAAGCTCAAAACGTTTAACACCTGTATTTAGCGTCGTCCACTTGTGATCCGATAGACCAAAACTTATCTTAATACCAGGTGTAAACAGGACAACAGACACACTGCTGTGAGCATGTAAACATCCATAAAACCAGTAGCAGATCTAGGCAGGTGGAGCTGGGGGAGGTGGAAGGTTCAGAGAAACTCTGACAGCGCGGCACACGACCAGCTTACAGCAAACAATGAACCCAACTATTACTGTACATTTTGATGAGGCAATCTCAGTGGCAGCAGGATCAGCAGAGGCCAATCAGCTTGTGCCATATGTGTAATGATGTGATTGCTTTGCATATTGCATGTATAGGACCTCTATAGTCTCATGACTGAACTATACATTATACTAAATAAATAATAATAATACATAATTTTGCATTATTATTATTATTATTATATATTACATGGATTTAGATCAGTATCAGCATCAGCCATATTGGTTAACCATATTTTTATACTGAATCTACTGAGCAGTTGTTTAAAAAAGAAGTAGTGAATCATACACTGTAAGAGAAAAATCCATATAAAAACAGAAAAACTACTAGTAGTTTTCTGCCTGCACATTATCTGTTAAGTTTTATTGACTTTTCCGTTAACCCTAAAGCACGACAATGCAATGTGAAATTCAAAATACAGATAAACACCAATATGGAATACTTTCTGCATACCAACAGGGTACATTGGGTCCTATTTTTACAAGCTTTTCTCAGAATGAATCCGCTGTTATTGGTTAAAAAACATATTACTTGTGGATTTGAGACTCAATTTCCTCCGATTCTTAATAAAGGCGCTCAGAAAGGCACATGAATGGCACTGAGCACACAGAGCTGGAAGTTGATCTACAGGTGATGTAGTGATGATGCTGGTTTATTTTCCAGGCTTTATCTGACTGTATCGGCTGGAAGTCCAGCGTAGAAGCACAAGAGCACAGTGTCACACGCACAATGAGCGTGCAGAGAATAACAGAGCAGTGATCGATACAAACCAGCCAGCAAGGCTCTCTGCACACGTGTGGATCCTGTAATGTTACAACACCCAACAACGTTTGTAAAGAAAAATGGAGGTTTGTCTGTGATTGGCAGTCAAATATAGTGGGTGTTTGATCAGCCATGCAAATATTTTGCTTAAAGTTATTAAATATACTTTGCTTAAATAAAATCAAGCTCATTTTAGGACCATTACTGCATTATGACATTATTTTCTTGACAATTAAGTTCATTCCCTCTCCCAGTTATCGTTATTGTAATGAAAATGAGTCTCATAATTGTTTTGCAATAAAATAAAATATATAGTGATCAAATAATGATAAACAATTAAATAAACAATAATAATAACATTATTATTATGTAAATACATTATGGTGTTATTTTTGCACTGCCTTTAATTTGTGCTGATTTAAATAAAAACATCTGCAATTTGTGTTACACTACACACAATACTGTATTACAGTAATGAGCATCTAATGAGAATCATTATAGAAAATAATGAGAATTAAAAAAAACAACAACGTCTGGGTGCATTATGGTAATGAGAAATTCAGGGGAAATGTGCTTAATTTAATATTCATGAACATAATTCAACAATGCCATATAGATAGGCTTTATTTGCTTTATAGAAAATTTAATTTCTTATGACTTTGGGGTGCAACTGCAACTTGGACATGTTTTCGTGAGATTCGTTCTCAGGTTTCCCACAATACATTGGTTTGCATCTTAAAGGGTTAATTCACCCAAAAATGAAAGTTCTGTCATTAAATACTCACTCATGTCGTTCCAAACCCGTAAGACGTTCGTTCATCTTCAGACAACAGATGATCTTTTTAAAGAAATCTGAGCGATTTCTGTCCCTCTGTTGACAGCCACACAACTGACATGTTGACGCTTCAAACAGTTCATTAAGAGATCAAACTAATCCATATGAAAAGTTTTCTGAAGAGACATCGCTTTGTATTTTTGGGTGAACTACCCCTTTAAAAGTTTTAAAATCAGTGGACAGTGTTGCTCCTCTGGCAAACACATACACATATTGATCTGTGCTTAGCAACCAGAAAAATCAATCACAGCAAACCGCATCTGGACACGGTACTGCGATTAAATAACAAGCAGATGTGTCTATCAACAAGCATTTGGACCATCCCAAATTCAGACTCTCTGGGTAAATTGGTGACCCGCCAGCACACGCGACAGACATTCACAGGCCTCGCATTGATTCGCCGACAGTAGGTGGATGCTTGCTTGTATTGTGGAGTGTGTGAGAGTTTATTTTTGATGAGAAATGATAAAAGACAACGGGCTAGAAGTGTGTTTGCATCTCTGATTACTACCCTCATGTTCTGTGATTACCATGAGCTGAATGGAAAACACATCGCAGAGCAGAACAATTTATATATTATCTTATCTCTTAGTTGAGCACACAAACACACGCAGATGCATCTTACTGTTTTAACCTAGCAGAAGATAAAAAGTGCAAAAAAGTCATTAATTTAGCTGTCACTCCTGAAACTTTGCAGTTTGTACGTGGCCGCTGCTCAAGCATTTCTTTATATATTCTGCATTCTACTTCTCTATTATATATTTCTTTAAGTAGGGGTGTAACAATATATCGTGTCACAATATATCAACAATATGTAACGTGGATAGTGACAATATGTATTGTCTATTTCACAAAAACAAAATTCAAGTTTACTGTGTTTTAGTGTCAGTACTACATACTACTATATATGATGTTGAATATAATGTATAATTATGCAATGGGAGAATATTTGTGGGTCCTAATAATACCAAATGTCTGATGTTACCAGTAAAAAGCCTACATTATTTTAAATATATCCAGTCAGTGAAAGAGTGCTAGCATCTTCGCCTAAAATAATTCTGTATTTTCAGCTTCCGAATCATGAATATTTTTATTCTGATGTCTCCATTGTCCTGTGCGTTGGGTTATCAGCATCAAGTCTAAGCCTATTCATTTACACCCACAATACCAAATTTACCATTTTAAGTAACAGTCATTTTTTTGTTAACCTTTTATCATATGTCTTGAAGTATCGCAATAATATCGTATCGTGAGTTCAGTATCGTGATATGTATCGAATCGTGACATGAGGGTATTGTTACACCCCTTTCTTCAAGTGAAACCGAACATTGGATTGTCGTGAAGACCTTTAGGTTATGTTATGATATATTTTTTATCAAATGAATGTTGAAATTCTTCATCCATGAAATGGTAGGGCCCTACCTAACCTTAAGTATGAGCTCTATTATTAGTGATGCTTGCAGCATACTTGACTCAAGGCGCATGATAAGTGCTTCATTGCAAGCAATTAGTGAATGTATTTCTTTCTTTCTCCCTGTTCACATTGTTAATCTCCCTCGCCCTCTTTTTCTTTGTCTCGGTCTTATTCTTCAGTCTCTGCTCGTTGCTGAACACAGTTCTCGGTCGAAATAGTGCCTGCAGGCCTTGCCTTCAGAATACAAGCCCTGTGCTATTGTTTCCATGACAACATGGGAGGCATGGCCAGAGGGCATCGCTGTGTATTTGCACTCTCCCTCACAATTTCTCTCTTTTATCTCTTCCTGACACAGTGAATTTGATCACTTCAAGTGTTCTTATTTAGATCCTTAGTTTCAAATTAGAGATGTGCATTTGACTCGACCGCAGAGAGTCGCTGATGAATGCTCATGTCAGATGACGCAATAGGTGAGATTTGTGTTGATGATAAGGGTTAGGAGACCCTCGAAGCTTTTAAGCTCTGGCCATTTGCCTCTTTGCATCTCTGGCCATTAAGAGAGCACTCCTGGGAACACATTAGGTTTGAATGTGATGTTATTTGAGAGCATCAGGTGCAAGCGCAGAGAGTTTATTCACTGAAATAATGACACACTCAACAGGCTAGATCAAAATGTGACAACGACCACAAAAGCATGATGTGTGTTCGTGGAGATAACATGAGAAAAAAGTTTAAAAAATGTGTTGATAATATTTTTGTGTACTGTATTACAAAATGGGAATCATTATCGCAAAATAGTTTCAAAATGAGAATTTCAGAGGGAAATTCAAATATGTATATGGAAAAACAACTATTTTCAACCCTCATTCTGAGCCTCTGTCTGAAATGATTTGTTTTTAAGGGGCGGCTTCTTTAAGGCTTGTCAGGAAACAGCCACTCATGATTGGCTAACGTCATTGCATAGGAAACAGTATTAACGACCACTCGATATTGCACGCGAGCAAGTGTTTTAAAAACATCATCCATATAAAACCATCATATACAGACAAAACATTATGAAATAATTTAAATACAGTTTGCCATGCAGCTGCTGTCAGATCTCATCTGTTAATAAAAGTTTCTTTGCGAACTCTCCATTACACTGTGCCTCATTTACAAAACCAAATGCTCCGATCAAACATATAATCCTCAGACGCGATCTAGGACGCAATTAAAATAAACCATCCATTTGTTTCCGACACTGGGATTCTTCTCAAGTCTGTACAGAGCTGTTTAAACTGGACGCATCAAGGCGAACGTTCTTTCACTCTTTCGTTTGTCCTGTTGTTGACAGACTCGAGCACGTGGAGTATGTCAGAAACTGAATGCGCATCTGTATACTGTATCAAGTGTAGACAGTGTCAGTGATTATAATGGCTTCTCTATTCTTTTTGATGTGACCCGACGCTCACATCCACTGAAGGCAAATGTCAGCCGTTAAGTGACTGAACACCAGTGGGCGGAGCCTATGATGCGATGATGTAGCACTATTTGTCAATGTCTGGCTCTAGAAAAAGTCATATGCGAATGTATTTACCCGTGTGACGTCACAAATCCCACAATATCCAAACATGCTGTTTTGGAGCTTGATTAAATACGTGCTTTGTTTATAATGAGGAGGCTGTTTTAAGCTCTGAAACTTGCAGAAAAGTTTTAAAGGTACAAAAATCTCTTACAGTAAATGTCAAAAGATCAAGGCAAATTTGATTTCTCATGTCATGACCCCTTTAATATTCATTAAAATGAAGTATTATTGGTCCTAAAATAAAACAGACTTTATTTTCTTTATGCAAAATATTATTTCTTAATTTCTTTTTTTATTTAGTGTTGGAATGAGATTTGACAGTGTTTTTTACATTAATTCTTAGATTTCCTACAATACATTGATTTGCATAGAAAATACAAATAACAGAGTGGTTATTTTGAAATTGCCAATATCAAGCTAATCTGACTGATATGACCATTAAATCGAAGGCTCACCCAAAAGTGAAAATGACTGACATCATGGAATAATGTATTGTGCACATATTAAGTCTCATTCCAGCAGCCGGACGGATAAAACTAGATGAAGGAAGCAAATAGGCATGTTGTGAACGGATGTTAAATATACAGTTGACCTTAAATTGTCCTCCACTGAGTTCATATTTTCTTATCCAGAGGAACACATAGCACATTTCAAGTACAGTTTTCCCAGTACAAGGACAGTCTGCTGTCTACACTGTCTCGCTCAGGGGCAGGATCCTGAATAAAGGGGCATTTCACGAAACACCCAGTTACATACGACACTGTAGATATTAAAGCCTCCAGGCTGCTCTCAGACAAGAGCAAGCAAAGCGATTCAGCCTTACTGCATTCAGAACTGGTACAAACTATAAACATGAGTCTATTAGCTTGTCAGAAATGAACAGCCCTTATAGCTCAGAATTATAACCAGGCTCATGACAGCAGAAAATATCTCGCAGGCAAACTGACATTCATCTAGAAAACCCACTAAAGCTTTCCACCAGTGAAAAATTAAGCTTTTTGTTTTCTTTTTTTGTAGTTGTTTAAGAAACGGATGAGCTGAATTTGTTGCAAAACAGTTTGAATTACAGATGTGCTTTTTCACTACAACGAATTGAGTGTTTGTTCTTATTTTTTCTGTGTGAGTTCAACATAATGCTCAGAGTCGAAAAACAGGAAAGTAATTTATGAAGCAAGTAAACCACTCACTGGAGGTAATGATTATCAGTAAATACTGAATAGTGACTTAAGTTCCAGTCTGTTTCTCAAAGAATCATGAATCATGTCTTCAGAAGACTTGGAATATAGCAGATAAATCATTTGGACTTATGATACTTTTGTGTCTTTTATGAAGATAGAAAGCCTCAGACCTTATTTCTCCACTTGTGTTTTACAAAAGAAATAAAGTTTGGAATGACATGAACATACAGTATGTAATGACAGAAGTCTTTTTTTTTTTGGGGTCAGGACAATTTATTTATTTATTTACATATTATTTTTATTTATTTATTTATAAATCCTCTACTAAAAGCAAGATTTAGTAGACAAGATACATCTTTCCATTGATGGGCAAATAATATCGCAAGCATGTTTCTTAATCTTGACAAAAACAAATTAATTTGGCCATCAATGGAGATATTAATTTTATAGTTATATTTTTATTTTTGTCAAGAAACACATTCTTGCATAAAAAAGGGCCAAATTAATACTATTATAGTCTTTGATATTAGATTAAGAATTAGATTTTTTTTCTATTTAGTTGATTAGTTTTAGTAATTTTGTTGTGTTTTGTCATTTTTATTATTATACACCGTATATATTTTTTAAATATGCCTATATAGTTGTTGTTGTTGTTGTTGTTGTTATTTTAGTAGTTAAACTTAACGAAATGGTGCCTTGGCAACTAGCTGAAATTAAGTTTAAGTTTTTTAATTAAAGTTTTTTAATTCTATTTTTATTTTATTTAAAGTAATGAAAGTGTTTTTTTTATGGTTTTAGTTTTAGTTAACGATGATAACCCTGGTTTTAGCATCTACCGACAGTCAAACTTCAATGTTGCAAATCTGTTATTTCTCCAAATTCCAATTCCCACTTTTCATTCAATCAACATTAGATGGCTTAATGAATTCCCTGGCTACACTTTCTTCTGTCTGTCTGATATCCATCCATCTGAGATATCATCTGTTGAGACTTCAACATCCACCCATCATGCCTCTGTTTTCCACTCTCAACACACTCTGCTGTTCTTGGAGGGAGAATGCAGTGAATTCAAAACACGAGGTCTCATGATGCGAAGCCGCAAAATATAAAATCCCGTAGATGTTCCTGCTGCGTTTAAAGGATCTCATCTGGCAGAATCACTTCAGAACCCAGACGCACATGTAAGGGAGCGCCATATCTCACAGAACATCGCCTTTTCAACACTTCACAGCGCCTTCTTTTGACTTGCCGGTGTTTGTGAGGCGGCACACGTAGCAAAAAAAAAGGCGCTGAAGGCAAAACTCCCATTTCCCCCCCTTTATTCCATCTTTGTGATTTCCATTCTCTTTCTCCAGCGACAGGAGAATAGTGTTTGAGTGCAGGACAGTGGACTTGAATAGGCTGCCATTTCTCCACTGATGTTTATCATGTCTTTCTCCTTCATGCTTTGAGCAGATAAAAAGGCTTATGTGGGTCATGTTGCATTAATCGAGCTCGCTGTCCTCTCAAATACTCTCTAAATTAAGCAACCGGCATAAAATATTCACATTTGCTCATGGTTCATCATTCAATGACACATTTAAGTGAAGAACAGCTCAAATGTATCACATCAACAGTGAAGCAAAACTGCTCTCACAGAGACTATCGTTTTTCTTTTCGCCATATTATATCTTTATTTTTGAAAAATGAGATGTTATTTTTATATTTAAGGATTTGAAGACTATTTTGGAGCTCTTGATGCATTCATTTCAGAGCTGGTATCTCAAATCTGCGTTTCCAAATCGCTTCATGTCGCTTTTGATCCACGTGGCCAGGACCTCTGAATCTTTCAGCGCTGATCTTTTTCAGTCACTACCATGTTTCGGGCTCTGAGCTCAGAGACAGCAGACCCAGTTAAATGCATACAGAACTTTGTATTGATCCATTTCGTTAGACTTGTCTGGGCTTTGATGAATGCTCTGGTTCTCAGCAAACTCTCTTTCACTCTGAATTTGATCTAGAAAAGATTAGCTACAGAAAGAAAGAGTTGTAGTTTTGGGACATAACCCTGAATGTCAGCAGAAACCGTTTCTACTACAATCCCCTGTGAAGGCCTCACACTGTCGCTTCTGGCTTGCTTAGTTGGGGACACTTAATATTGAGCAATATTATTGATCGGACTGTACTGATGCCGTTGAATGAGAACTGAACAGGACAATGAGATTTTTCTTTGCAGAACTGCTTTATGAACTAATTTAATAATTGATTATATTTACAACAGAACTGCATCAACACTGAACTGCATCAAGACTGAACTGACAGTCGAAAATGCAGCATTTTTCTGTATCGCTTTGAAACCATCTGTATTGTGTAAATCGCTACAGAAATAAAGGCGACAAACACAAAAGCACAAAGGATGCTTTTGCTGGCAGGTACAGAGAGATTTAGTGTTTTCTTGTCAGGTTTTTCCTTGTTGTTCTATGAAAGCACGTTTCACTGCGTCTTTAGCAGGTGCCTCGAGTTTCCAGCAACAAGTAATTTGACTGTCAAAAGTGAACATGTTTGACACAACCACAACATCACAGTCAGTCAGAGCATATTTGATGTCCAGATGTCATTCATTCATTCACTCATTCATGTACTTTATATACAAAATATATATTTTGTAATATATATATATATATATATATTTCTAAATAAATATGTATATATTTAATTATTTAAAATGGTTATTTATTAAAAATAATCTACTTCAAATACATTTAAAAGCGTTCTATTCAGGTACCAGATCACCTTTTGATCTCATTGGCCCTTATACTCCACAAGGTTGTCTCCGTTCTTTTAATTCTCTTTTACTACATCAGCCTTCATGTAAGCTTAAGACCATGAGGGAAAGAGCCTTTTCATACAAAGCCCTCAAGCTATTGAATGTGCTTCCTCCTACCATCAGAAATGCACCAACACTGGGACACTTTAAAAAGCTGATTAAGACACATTTATTTAAGGGTGTTTTTCTTTCTTTGTTGTATTGCCCATGTTGTTTCTGTTTATTTTACTTTAGCGCTTTGAGTTTAAGAAAAGCGCATTACAAATAAAATGTATTATTATTATTATTATTCATCAAAGAATCCTGAAAAAAATTTCCCAACACGTTTTCCACAAAGTTATCGAGCAGCATTTTCAACATACAATAATAATAATAAGGTTTCTTAAGCAGCAAATCAGCATATCAGAATGATTTCTGAAGGATCATGTGACACCGAAGACTGGAGTAATGATGCTGCAAATTCAACTTTGAATCACAGAAATAAATTACATTTTAAAATAAATTTAAATAGAAAAATATGTCATAATATTACTGTTTTTACTGTATTTTTGATCCAATAAAAGCAGCCTTGGTGAACAAAGTACTTTTGAAAAAATCGTACTGACGATTTTTTTTCCTAGCCTGATTTTAGCCTCTGATTTGAACGCTCTGTTTGAAGGGGCGTGTCTGCTGTGAGACTTCAGTGTAAACGCCCACTGCTGTGATTGGCTGACATGTTTGCATATAAAATAGCTAGTATTACATGTGAAACTCTCGGAAACTACTACGTTTTTACTATTACAGCTATCGTGAAGATTAACAAATCTTTAAATGTATTGTTTATTGCATTATATTTAAATCTATTCCATCACATGAAAGGTTGCAGTGATGAGCTGAGCAGATGACATACAGTCTGGTGATCGCGTGAATAAAGATCTCATTATTGCAACGCAGTTTTTGCACACTCACGAATGATTTTTCACAATAACAATGCAAACACGACGTAAATACAGGTAGAGCTTCGTTGTGCAGTGTAACAGCATCATTGATTTCATAACGAGATTTGCGCGCTGTGTGATTGATTGACTGACAGCTTGGGCGATTGGAAAGGGAGCGTTCTTTGGTCGCTTTCTTTCTATAACTTAATCACAGTTTTAACATTATTTCATCTTAAGAGAAACGATGTGAAGTTGATCGTTTAGTCACTGATGCATAAACAGTATTGAATGATTTTGAGAGAAAGATGATACTGAACTTGAATAATTACACATCAGAAATCACTGCTCACAGATCAGGCATTAAAATAAACATGGTTACTTACATGTTTGTGGCGTTTCGGGCAGATCCGTGTCGTAAAAGTCTGTTTGCAGAGCCTGTGTTGGAAATTGTGACTGATTTTCAGTTCATTTAATAAACTAAAGCTTAACCACGCATTCCTAATATTGGAATCCGAAGGAAGCTTATGCAGCAACTGTCTTCTTCCACAACCAGGTACTGCACAATATTTCGTAAATGTTTATTGCTTGGTAGCTCGATCCAGTTTAGCAAAATTACCTTGTTGTAGGCCTATGTTATAGCATGTAATGCGCGAGTCGGTGGGCGGGGCTAAACAGGCCGTGTTGAAGTAGGCGTTGATCTTCTTTTGCAGAGGAGGGGTTTTATCCTCTTTGACGTCATAGATCCCCACTTTGAAAAACCTGTCGTTCGCTGAGCCTGGTGTCAATAAAAACTTTTATTGGACTAACAAGGAAGTTTTCAGTTCTGAAACTTACAGGATATTCTTATAGTATGAAGACCTCCTGTATGTCAAAAGCTCAAGGAAAATTTGAATTCTCAGTTCATCACCCCTTTAAATATCCATATCTTTATTTGTAATGCAATTTTATCCTTTTATTATAAACCCAACGCTAGGTGTTATATAATCTCAGACTTATGAACTGCCATACTGTCCAGCCGTAGATCGAGTAAGCTGTAAATCTGGGGCCAGGGGGCCGAAACGCACATGTCTTTGTTCAATTACTCTTCTAATGCATGTCTTAATAAAAAGCTGGGGATTTGAGATGGAGGATGCGAGTGGATCAGGCTGAGGGTTTGATCTGGTCTCCTGGGAGAAGAAGCGTGTAGTGTGCGCTGGGCAGTGTTTGGCGTTGTATTTCATATTCTCTCAAAACAGAAGAGAGATCCTGGAAGCAGAGCATGTGGACCTCAAGCCTCATGATTAATTAACCAAAGCCCAGCACAGATTCCTCCTAAGAGACGGTTCTGTTGGGACCTGCAGGCAGGAGTGAGCGATATCCGTCTTTCAGCTGGGTTTTTTTTTTCCTCCTTATGTTGACTCTACACTTTCTTCCCTTTCTGCACCGCAGGATTCAATTTTCCGATCCACTTAAGCGGGATTCTCATGCGTTACGGATCCGATTAGTTCACACGTGCATGCACTCTTTAACAACAAACCGTGTTTTTTTTCTGTGTCTGTCTCTCTCTCTCTTTTGGGCAATTATTCCGCTGGTTTAACTGGTTTAATCCATCTCTCTCTCTTCTTTTCTCTTTTCTCTCTTTTGCCCTAGTTCTGCCGCCTCTTTTCTATCATTCCGTCTTTCCTGTTTTTGCAGTTTTTCCTCTGAGATGAATCCTCCTCAGCTCTCGGTGGTGTTGGTGCTGATGTTGGCCCAGCTGTGCGCATCTTCTCTTGGTTGTCCTTCTGGGTGTCGCTGCTACAGTTTGACCGTGGAATGTGGATCCACTGGACTCAAAGAGATCCCGCAAGGCATTACTCACGGGACACAGGTCAGCGATCACAATAAGCCTGTGGATCTGTTGGTGGGGTCACATTTTGAGAATGACTTGAAAAGCGATTTTAGACAGTCAAGAAACTCCAGAAAAACCCTTAAAGGAAGAGTTCGCCCTAAAATGAAAATTAAGTCATTATTTACTCACCCTGGTGTTGTTGTAATGCCGTATGCCCTTCTCTCTAAAGATTAACAAAAGCACGACATGAAATAAAACACCTAGAAATCCCCAAAAAAGTATCCGTGTACTTCCTTCACTCAGTTAGATATGACCGGACCGGAACTCGCTTGTCTGATGACAGTCAGAATGACAGTTAACAGATGTGAACGCGATAACTTACGACAAACACAATGGATATATTCACCTCAGAGAAGGTGGTACATGAAAGAAAGTAGAGCATATGGCATTAGAACAAAAAGAGTGAATAGAAATTTTAATTTTAAGGTGAAATATCTCTTTAAAATAAAGGTTCTTAAATGGAATTGATGGTTCCATGAAGAGCCTTTAACATCCATGGAACCTTTCCATTCTGCAAAAGATTCAAAGGGTACTTTAGGTTATTAAAATGTTTTTCACTATAAGAAAAAAAAATTATTTTAAGATCTGTTCATTAAAAGGTTCTTTGAGAACCCCAAAATGGCTCTTCAATGGCATCGCTGCGAAAACACCCTTTGGAAACTTTATTTTTTTAAGAATGTAAAGCATAATTTTATAACCTAACCATTTATTAAAGGAATTTTGCTTTGCACATTTAAAAAGAAAGGTATTTGAATTTGTCAAAAGCTTGAAAAGCTCTCTTTCTTCTGGTACACTTTTTTTCTTTTCTTTTTTACATTTACAGTTTTTTTTAATTAATTAAATCTTTTGATATAAATATTCAAATCATAAGAATGTGTGTGTTTTGATGTTAAAAACAATATGGAGAAAATATGGAAAAATACTTCCAACATTAAGGTTTAGAGTAACAAGAAGATGCTCATATGTGTGCTAAAAAGTTCATTTACACAGTTTGTAAATTAACAATTTTAGTCATATAAAGTTAATTTAAATCTGCATTTGGTGTTACGTTTAATATTTGTCTAAAAGTTTATTTTAAAAATTAAAATAATTTAATGTTATAATTTGAGCAGTACACTGTAAAAAAAATAAGTTTTAAATACAACAAAGACTATTGGAGTGTTTTAAAAGAAAAAAGTTTCAGACTCTCCACTTCAAAATGTCATGTTTAATGCAATGTGTTACTTGCCATATATTTGTGAAATTTACTTGCAATTTCTGAGAGAAAATTGTTTCTACACCAAATGTTTGCTCAGTGTATGATCAGTAATATTGTCAAGATGTTTCTAAAAACCGTACTTTCCATTATTCCAAACTTCAACAACTTTCAAGTTACTGAAAATCAACACATTTAGAGAATGACCTGGGTAACGATTGATTCGTTAGCAGTCATAAAGTCGACATAAAATTAAAGTTTACTGGAGTAAATATTTTTGTTCTTATTGTGAATGGTTTTGCCATTGTACACACAAATAACCAAGGTTTCCATCCTGCTCTTTACAAACTTTTGTGAATGAAAACAAAAACATGTACATTAATAACACCAAGCTGCATTTGACATCAGGTCTACTCAGCATCCTGTCACAAATGTTTATTCTGATCAACCTAAACGATAAGATACTGCCTTCTTTTGTACTGTCTACACCTTGACCCACAATACAGCAAAGATGAGATTAAAACCATAGATCATAACTCCAGATAGTGCTGGGAATCATTCGTTACATCAGCGACTCCCGTGGCCAGTTTCACCCCGTCGATCTTATTTGCATGTCTATGTATCTGCTCCAGTCACGTCACTAACATTTCTGCAGCTCGTGAATATTCATGAGCCGGCTTGCATAAATTGCTCAATTGACCCGTGTAACCTACGCTGCAAAAGAAATTTGCTTCAGCTCGGCCTGTGTTTGATTACAGACAATAGCTTGATAGAAATCAATTAGAAAATTAATTAGCGTAATATGTTTCATCATTAATAGAGTTATAGTAGAAGACAGGCCACTCAGTCCTACTCTTTGAAAGCCCATTTATGCCGTTCCTGACGCTGGTAATTGATTCATTTGTGCGTTTCACTGATAGCCGACCCAAAACTGTTCAACACTCAGAACTTTGTATTGATCCATTTTAAGTTAAAGGAAACCTTCTTTGACTCTGAATTCACCTGGAACAGAGCAAAGATGAACAGCAAGAGAGAAATATTTCTGCGTGAGTGTGTTTTGTCTCTCGCTGCTCTCAGTGATTAGGACAGAAACTCAGGTCGACATGGATGAGATGGATGTAGGCTAGCGTGAAAAATCAATGAAGCTTATACTGCAAGCGAAACAGATTCTCATTAGAGTTTGATCGATATTGCCTTTTAATGACTGATACGATACAGACCATTTTTTATCTGAACACTGATATGCAGAGCGAAATTTATTGAAAATTAGCATTAAAACATGCATAATACTAATAATTTAATTATGAATATAGCCTAACTTATTAATAATGTTGTTATTATTAATGACGACAACTTATATTAACAATAACAGTAATAATAATAATAATAATAATATGCAGAACCAATTTTAATTAGTTTAATTTCCGTTTTCAACTAAATGATCATTAGACTAAGAAAAGAAAACATAATAATAATTTCATTATTAATTAAATGTATTACTAATATCGTTGTAATTAAAAATGACAACAATAACAAAAATAATAAGTTTTGATAATAATAATACTCATTAATAATAATTATTCCATTATTCATAGATAATAATTTTCACATTGTATTAATATTATTCATATATTATTCTTATTATTATATCCATTATTAATATAATATTGTTGTCATTATTAATATAATTATTAATAATTACAGCAACAATACTTACAATGATTATATTAATAATACCAATTCCATTATATCCATATAAAATGTTCCATATTCAAATAGTATTAATATAATATTATAATATCCATTATTATTAATGACAATAATACTAACAATAATTATATTAACAATAATGATAACAATAATCATCTCAATCATTTCATTATTAATCCAATTTATTATTATGTTTTTCAGAGAACAGAATTGTGTTTATTCATAGACCTGCTATTTAAAGCTGACAAGTGTGTATATTAGTAAGAAATACTGGTCAAAACAATTATCTCTAGTTCTCACTGCTTCAGTTTTTATGGTGGTTTATAAAATAAAGCACCCATCACACATCACTCACTCTCTCTTTTCTTTTAAAACGGTGTTATGTACTAATGTTACTCCCATGGGATTTGTGTCCGCTTCAGACCATCTTTCTACAGGACAATGCCATTGGACACATCCGTCAGCGGGATCTCTCTGACCTCGGCCAGCTGCACTACCTCTACCTGCAGAATAACAGCATCTCCACGCTGGAGCCCGGGGCCTTCAGGAACCTGGGTCTGCTACTGGAGCTCGCGCTCAATGGAAACCGCATCCACCTGATCACAGCGGACGTCTTCCGTGGCCTGGACCACCTGCGCATCCTCTACCTCGCAGGAAACCAGATCACCAGACTCGAGGACTACACTTTCCGTGGACTGCAGGTGAGACGACGGAAATGTACATTTACAGTATGTTGTGGGATTTGAGAACATTCATTTACAGTATAAATGTGACTAAAACATTATTTAAAGATAAAAGTTTAGCTAGGACTGTAATGTTTAGGCTTGTAAGATCCAAAAAAGAGAATGCAAGAGATCATGATTTGCTGAAAACAATACTCAGAAACTGATTTTTTTTTTTGCATTGGAAATATAATTGACTGAGTACAAGTATTCCTCTATACTATTGTGCCTATTAAAACGAGATCCTTTTTGCACTTTTTTGACAACATTTTGGGGAAACCAGTGTTATATTTTAGTATCATTGAGTTCCCTATCGGTCAGTCACTACAACGTAGGTCATGACTGACCAATAGGAATCTCGCTAGAGAGGCCAATCTACTTCGAGTGAAACTAAAACAAGCCAATACACATTGGCGTGCAATCATTTGCATCAGCTGCGCGCCCTCGTTAGCGCGGGTATAAACGAGCAGCTGGTGCGATTGCACACTAGCTTTTTGCTTCGGAGCCAAGCACTTCGTATGCTGAACAGAGTGAATTTGAAAGCAAGCCTCTTCTGGATCTCTCCACTTTGGTGCGGGCGTGACGGCACAACAGCGCGAGCGCTCTTTTTCTCTTCTCTCTCTCTCTTCTTTGTTTGTTGTTTTAAAACTGAGCAAACAAAAAAGCTGTTTTCACGGCTTTTAAGGTGCGCGGTTAAAGCGCTCAACGGCCGTTTTTACGGCTGGTAAGGTGCGCTATTAAAGCGCTCAACGGCCGTTTTTACGGCTGGTAAGACCAGCGAAGAGAATCGCGCACAGACAGGTGCACATTCCTGTCTGTGTTCGCTGTGACCGTTCCCCTGCGTGCTTCAGCACCAAGGAGAGCAGTCTCTAAAAGAGCTTACACAGATAGTTTGCGTCTTTTTCAAGATGACATTCTATCTGTGTGTTTCTGGATGCGGTCGTTACCTGGGGTCGCGGGATGGTCACGATCGCTGCCTTGTGTGTCTGGGCCTCGAACACGCACAGGCAGCGTTCGTGGATGAGTCATGTACCCATTGTGGGAAGATGACCATCTCGGAGCTGAGGTCGAGACTCACGTTCCTGCAAAGGGGCGGAGTCCCCGTGCCTGCACCTCGTTCCAACCCCCCTTCGCGGGTTGCTTCGGGCAGTGACACGGGTGACCTGAGGATTACAGTGAGCGCGCTTCCTTCGGGGAACCAACCCCCTAGGAACCCTCACTCCTCTCATGCTCCGCAACCAGTTGAGCTGCCAACGGAACGTTCTGGACCGTCCTCGAGATGTGTACCGGACGTTTCGTTCGGCGCTCCCTGCAACGACCAGATGTCGATCGCTGCATCGGAGGGTGGGTCAGACCTCTCCGCGGACGACGGCTCGGAGCCGCTGCCTCCTTCAGGTGTGCCAGCGGTGCCCGAGTCGGACCCGGAGATGATGGCCATGCTTTCCCGGGCCGCCAACAGGATCGGGCTCGTGTGGAACCCTCCACCGTGTCCCGAGCCCTCGAGGTTGGACGATTGGTATCTCGGGGTGGCGCGCGCTGGTTCTCAGCAACCCACCCCAGTGCCTTTCTTCCCGGAGGTGCATGAGGAGCTCACAGGGACGTGAACGGCACCTTTTACTGCCAGAAACCGTCTCGGTGGATCCTCCTCCCTCACCACCCTTGATGGCGGGGCAGCTAAGGGATACACGCGTATCCCGCCAGTGGAACGGGCCGTTGCTATGCAACTGTGCCCTAACTCTACTTGGCGTGGAGAACCGTGTCTTCCTTCCCGGGCTTGTAAGTACTCGTCGGACCTGACCGGCAAGGCTTACAAGGCCTGTGGGGAAGCTGCCTCTGCCATGCACGCCATGGCGTTGTTGCAGGTTCATCAGGCCAAGGCACTGAAGGACCTGCACGAGGGTGGTCATGATCCACAAGTTCTCCAAGAACTTCGTGCCGCAACTGACCTCGCGCTCCGTGCGACGAAGGTCACTGCGCGGTCAGTGGGTCGTGCAATGTCCACACTGGTGGTCCAGGAACGCCACCTCTGGCTGTGTCTGGCTGACATGCGGGAGACCGACAAGATCAGGTTCCTTAACTCCCCCGTGTCCCAGACCGGCCTCTTCGGCGACGCGGTCGAGAACTTCGCCCAGCAGTTCTCGGCTGTACAGAAGCAGACTGAGGCCATTAGACACATCTTGCCGCGGCGGTCAGCTGCTGCCTCCACCCCACCGCCCGCGGCTCCTCGGTCTGCTCGTCGCCGTGGGTGTCCGCCTGCGTCTGCCCCTGCCCCCGCGCCGCAGCAGCAGCCTCCATCCAAGCGGCACCGTGGAGCCAGTCGCAGGCAGGGCGCCCCGCCCGTCCAGGCCCCCGCCAAGAGGGGCGGCAAAGCCAAAGGTAAGCGGCCCTAGGACGGGCGACCCAGAGGTGGAAGGGACTGCTCTCCAGGAGACGATGACTGCATCGCTCCCTCCCCCGGAAGAGGGCCGGGTGGAAAATCCTTTGTTTCGTTTTGTTTGTGTTCCGCCGCTGGCCTTAAAACCAGCGGTACCCAAATTTTCAATAAAAGAGCAGTTTCTATCATCTCTGGGTCCGAAGAGGGCCCGGAGAGTAGTGGGGGGTCAGAATCCTCGCCACTCTCATCCGCCTCTTCTATCGCCAGCCGGCAGCTGCGTACGGTCCGAGAACGCCATCGAGCCGCCTCCCGCACCTCCTGCCCCGTGGAACCAGGTAAGTGCTGCACAGCACACTCAGACCCCGCTACGGGCCGCCTCCCAGAGAGAGCCTCCCGAGCTGCGTCCCTGTGTTCCACCTCGCTGTCCCACTCCGGGTACGCCTACGGTCCCTTTGGTCCCGCTTGTACGGTCTCTGCGAGCCTGGTTAGCGCTCCCCAGGCCGTCTCGCTGGCTCATTCGAACCATCAGGCTCGGCTATGCGATTCAGTTCGCCCGGCGTCCCCCCAAGTTTCGGGCCATCCACTCCACTACAGTGAGAGCAGCCGATGCCCATGTCTTGCGTGCGGAGATCGCAGTCCTACTGGCGAAGGATGCGATAGAGCCGGTCCCTCCAGCCGATATGAGGTCAGGGCACTACAGTCCCTACTTCATTGTACCCAGGAAAGGTGGTGGGTTACGACCGATCTTGGATCTGCGAGTTTTGAATCGGAGCCTCCACAAGCTACCGTTCAAAATGCTCACGCAGAGACGCATTTTCGAATGTATCCGTCCCCAAGATTGGTTTGCAGCGATCGACCTGAAGGATGCGTACTTTCATGTCTCGATTCTTCCTCGACACAGGCCATTTCTGCGCTTTGCGTTCGAGGGTCGAGCATATCAGTACAAAGTCCTACCCTTCGGGCTGTCCCTGTCCCCCCGTGTCTTCACGAAAGTCACGGAGGGGGCCCTTGTTCCCATGAGAGAACAGGGCGTTCGCATCCTCAACTATCTCGACGACTGGCTCATACTAGCACACTCTCGAGATCAGCTATGCGAACACAGGGACCTAGTGCTCAGGCACCTCAGCCAGTTGGGTCTTCAGGTCAACTGGGAAAAGAGTAAACTCTCCCCTGTGCAGAGGATCTCTTTTCTCGGTATGGAGTTGGATTCGGTCGCCCAGACAGCGCGCCTCACAGAGCAGCGTGCTCAGTCGGTGCTGAACTGCTTGAACACGTTCAAGGGCAGGACAGCGGTCCCACTGAAACTCTTTCAGAGGCTCCTGGGGCATATGGCAGCAGCATCAGCGGTAACCCCGCTCGGCCTGCTACATATGAGACCGCTTCAGCACTGGCTTCACGGCCGAGTCCCGAGATGGGCGTGGCGTCATGGCACTCACCGGGTGGCAATCACACCGGCGTGCCGCCAGACCTTCAGCCCGTGGTAAGACCCCTCGTTCCTGCGGGCAGGAGTCCCCTTGGAACAGGTGTCCAGGCATGCTGTGGTATTCACAGATGCCTCTGCCACCGGCTGGGGTGCCACGTACAACGGGCATGCAGTGTCAGGGGTGTGGACGGACCCTCAACTGCGTTGGCACATCAACTGCCTCGAGTTGCTAGCAGTACATCTCGCCCTGACCCGCTTGAAAAGACGGCTACAGGGCAGGGACGTGCTGGTCCGTACGGACAACACTGCGACCGTTGCGTACATCAACCGACAAGGTGGTCTACGCTCCCGTCGCATGTCGCAACTCGCCCGCCATCTCCTCCTCTGGAGTCAGAAGCATCTGAGGTCGCTTCGAGCCATGTATGTCCCCGGCTTGCTCAACCGTGTGGCCGACGAGCTATCACGAGCTGTGCTCCCGGGAGAATGGCGACTCCACCCCCAGGCGGTTCAGCTGATCTGGAGAGAGTTCGGGGAGGCTCAGGTAGACCTGTTTGCCTCCTCAGAGACCTCCCACTGCCAGCTGTTTTACTCCCTGACCGAGGGAACACTCGGCACGGACGCACTGGCACACAGCTGGCCCCGGGGCCTTCGCAAATATGCGTTTCCCCCAGTGAGCCTACTTGCGCAGACACTGTGCAAAGTCAGGGAGGACGGGGAGCAGGTCCTTCTGGTGGCTCCCTATTGGCCCACCCGGACTTGGTTCCCAGAACTCATGCTCCTTGTGACAGTCCCTCCCTGGCCCATTCCTCTGAGGAAGGACCTTCTGACTCAGAGACGGGGCACCCTATGGCACCCGCGTCCAGACCTCTGGAAACTCCATGTCTGGTCCCTGGACGGGACGCGGAGGTTTTAGGTGACTTACCCCCTGAGGTACTTAACACCATCACTTCAGCACGGGCGCCGTCCACGAGACGTGTTTGCAGACATGCAGCAGGGGTTGGAGCGTAGACTGTCTCCCTCCACCCTCAAAGTACATGCTGCCGCTATTTCAGCTTATCACGACCACATAGATGGCAAAGCAGTGGGAAAGCACGACCTGGTCGTCAGGTTTCTTAGGGGGGCGAGACGATTAAATCCTCCTCGACCCCCCTCCATACCCTCTTGGGATCTTTCCCTGGTGCTTCGAGCACTTCAGGATGTTCCCTTTGAGCCTCTGCAGTCAGTAGACTTAAAGCTTCTTTCCATGAAGACTTTGCTGCTGGTTGCACTGGCCTCTGTCAAGAGGGTAGGAGACCTGCACGCATTTTCGGGTCGACGAATCGTGCCTAGAGTTCGGGCCGGGTGGCAGCCACGTGGTACTAAACCCCGGCCTGGCTATGTGCCCAAGGTTCCTACCACTCCCTTCAAAGACCAGATAGTGAACCTGCAAGCGCTGCCTTTGGAGGAGGCAGACCCAGCCCTGGCTTTGCTCTGTCCCGTTCGCGCTCTGCGTATGTACGTGGACAGAACTCAAAGCGTCAGGACCTCAGACCAGCTCTTTGTCTGTTACGGAGGCCAGCAGAAGGGAAAGGCTGTCTCCAAGCAGAGGATGGCCCACTGGATAGTGGATGCCATCGCCTTGGCTTACCAAGCACAAGGCGTGCCCTGCCCGCTCAGGCTGCATGCACACTCCACGAGAGGCGTTGCATCCTCCTGGGCGCTGGCACGTGGCTCCTCGCTAACAGATATCTGTAGAGCTGCGGGCTGGGCGACACCTAACACGTTCGCTAGATACTATAGCCTACGTGTAGAGCCGGTGTCCTCCCGTGTTCTCACCCTAGACGGGTAGAAGCACTGAGAGGTCTGGCTCTGTCGGCTTGCTGCACCCTACTGTGCACCCTTATTGCTCCAGAGTAAAACCTGTTGAGTCCTCCAAAACCCCTCGGCCCGGACTTGGCGGAGCGTCCGGCGCCAGGCCCTTATCCGCTGAATCCTTGAGAACCGGATCTGGGCTGGGTTCCATTTGTGTGACCCTACGGGGATCCCATATGTGTATATTCCACGGCTGCTCCTATCGGAAGCCCGTGTCTTTCCCTTGGGCTAAGTCACCCTTTATTTCATATGCAGTACAGCCTTCGGCTAGTCCATATGCATTTCCACATAACTCTTTGAAGAAGTGGCTTCCGCAGCGTTCCTTCCTAAACAGAAAGGGCACGCTTTCCCAGTGTTATCCAATATCTCACTGTATGGGTTATTACGGAACAACAGTGTCAGACTCACTCTGTGTAAGCCTCCGCCTATCGTCCTTCCAGGCAAGAAGGTGTATAGGCTTGCACGGGGGCGCTGGATGGGGTGCAGCGGCTGTGGCGCTTTGGTAGGGATTCCTATTGGTCAGTCATGACCTACGTTGTAGTGACTGACCGATAGGGAACGTCTCGGTTACATATGGTAACCCTCGTTCCCTGAGGGAGGGAACGGAGACGTAGGTCCCGTCGCCACATCCGCTGCCGCCCGCCGGGGCGGCCAGCTTCTCAGGCTTGGCTCCTCAGCAAAAAACTAGTGTGCAATCGCACCAGCTGCTCGTTTATACCCGCGCTAACGAGGGCGCGCAGCTGATGCAAATGATTGCACGCCAATGTGTATTGGCTTGTTTTAGTTTCACTCGAAGTAGATTGGCCTCTCTAGCGAGATTCCTATTGGTCAGTCATGACCTACGTCTCCGTTCCCTCCCTCAGGGAACGAGGGTTACCATATCTAACCGAGACGATTCTATTATAGTTATTAATATTTTGAATTAGATTTTATGTTTATATTTTCCATTTTCATTTCAGTTTTAAGTTTTGGTAATATTTTTGTGTGTTGTGCATTTGTTTTTGTTTTTAAATAGGTCTATAATTTTTTTTATTAGTTTATTAGTTAAATTAAATGAAACAGGGAAATGTTGCCTTGGCAACTAGCTGAAAAATTATATAACCGATATACCGGTATTTTATTTTATTTGACTATGACACCGATTTAATTTCAAGTAGCGAAAGTGTTTTTTATGGTTTTAGTTTTAGAATCAGTTATAATAGCAAACCTGGTTCAACGTTTTATCCTAACATTTATGAAATACTATTTCCATCATATGGCTGTTCAAATAACGATTTTTAGAAAGCTCCACACATTTGCTTTCCTTTACATGTTCTTACCTTTTAAAAGTTTGCAAGTTTTGAAATGCTCAGAGTTTAGAAGCAGAAATCACAGAAAAGCAGTACAAAACCTAAATGAATTGGGACTTTTTCAGCAATATGGTAAAAGAGATTCACAGCAGCCCCATCTTTGAACGTGAGGCTGTGAGGGAATAGATATAGGTACATCTCTTCAGGGGGTTGTACAATTATTTTGTGTGTTTTTGGATTGTTCTGCTGACGAAACACTGCAAGAATATCTTTCTGAGAAATTTCAGTAGACAAAAAACCTCAGACACCATGAGCTGTGGAAAATTAGAAGTGATCTAGGAGCTTTATACAGGTTTTTACAGCGGATGCCATTGAAAACACAGTAAGTCTATCTCTCACAACCTCACTTTCATTCCTGTCAGGGTGCTGCTCTGAATAAGGTCTATTGGATGGAGGGACTGAACTGAAAATAGATGACACTGCATGACTCAAGGTTGCTTTACAAAGTGTGTTTTATGATCGTACCGATCATGCTCGTTGCAATAATCATGATGATTGATTGCTCAATGTTGATGAATGTATTCCAGCGGTTGCAGGAGCTGCATCTGCAGGAGAATGCGGTGGAGGTGCTGGGAGATCAAGCTCTGGTGGGTCTATCCTCTCTGGCTCTTTTGGATCTGAGCAGGAACAACCTGAGGACCCTGAGTCCCGCGTCACTGAAACCCCTCGTCAGCCTGCAGGTGCTGAGAGTCACGGGTAAGAGCTTCTGCCACAATAATCAGAATATCTCTTTTTAAGTCTTCTACGGTTTAGATTTTTTTCTCCTTAGAAAGCAAATGTGAGATTATCTCATGAATATTAATTAAGTCATGTTTCCATTGGTAGCTCTTCTCATTAACGTAAACTAATTAATATTCATGATCCAAGCGTTCACTATGATTCAGTGATGTGCTGTTGTATGAGTTGCACGACCTGCAAACTCATCACATTGACATGGCATTTAGATGTCAGCCAAGCTTATGTTTGCTTAAGTATTTTTGCACAACATGCCGTTTGGATACATTTTTAATAATGCTGTATTTTGAGAGGCTTATATTGCGTTTGCTCTGACAGATAACCCGTGGCGCTGCGACTGCGCTCTGCACTGGCTGCGCGGCTGGATAAACGAAGAGGGTCAGAGGCTGTTGAGCTCAGCCGAGCGCCGGATGCTGTGTGCCGAACCTCCACGGCTGTCCCACCTCAGTCTGGTGGAGGTTCCCCCAAACAGCCTTGTTTGCATCCCGCCTGTAGTGCAACTGGAGCCCAGCCACTTGACTGTGCGTTTGGGGGAGAGTCTACGCGTGTCCTGCCAGGCGTCCGGATACCCGCAGCCCCAAGTAACCTGGAGGAAAGCGTCTCACGGAAAAGCCCAGCTGTCTCCCAGAGGTCTGGTGCAGGAGGTCGGGATGGACGGAGACGCAAGGACCAGCGGGAGGTTGGTGACGGCCAGACCTGGCGGAAAAGGAGGACCGTCGAGTCGCGGGCCAGTCCGAGGAGTAGCCGAGGAGGGAAGCGACCGGGAAAACTTCGATCCTGATACAGGAAGCGGGATGTTGTTTCTCAGCAATGTCACGGTGGCGCATGCCGGACGTTATGAATGTGAGGCCTGGAATCCCGGCGGTGTGGCTCGTGTGACTTTTCACCTCTCTGTGAACATGTCTTCGTCCCGCTCGGAAATCTGGCCTCGGTTGCATTCCTCGTCTTACTATCATCCTTCCTCTGTGGACGTGAGCCAGGAGCCGCTGTATGAACTGGAAAGCATGGACTTCAACGCACTGGGAACCGCCACGCAGACGGCCATCGCGGTGGGAATCTCGCTGCTTGCCTTGACGGCGCTGATGCTGCTCTGCATGATTTACAGTCGTCATCGCCAGCGGCAGAAAGAGGAAGGCGGGTACGGTGCCAGCAAAGAGGAAAGCATCCTTTACGTCAATGACTACTCCGACGGTCCCACCACGTTCGCTCAGCTCGAAGAGTACCGGGACGAACGCGGCCACGAGATGTACGTTTTAAACCGCGCCAAACCGGTGTTGCCCTCACCACCGACATGCATCCAACAGGGGTCATTGCTAAAGGCCAGTGAGTGTCTGACTCCAGGCCGGGCCACAGGGATCGGACCCCGCAGAGCTCCCGCAGAAGGAGGGGAAGGACCTCCGCTCGATCCCGAAGGGTTGTTCATGAACCAGAGCTTGCTGTTTGACACGCAGATCGCTTATGAGATCCACTGCTGAACTGTATTGCTGGAAAGACTTCGGGTTTTTGCCAGTGGATGTTATCCTGCTGTATTTCCTTTCGTTCTGAGAGCACAAATGTTTTTTTAAAGCATTAAGGGAATAACAGGCTTTCAAGCTGCGTTGTGCGATTTCAGTGCCATCAAATATATTTGCAAAATTATTGTCTGACTTCCCGTGTTAGCAAGTTGTACCGGTTCTAAACTCACACCATTGAGTCAGTCTTGCTACACTCTTAAAAAATTCTTATTGGCATCTATCGTTCCCATGAAGAATCTTTAACATCCATAGAACCTTTCCATTCCACAAAAGGTTGATTATAGTGTAATAAGTTCTTTAGATTTTTTTTAATGTTCTTCACACTTAGAATAAAAAGGTTGTTTTAATAACTGTTCACTGAAAGGTTCTTTGGGGACTAAAAATGGTTCTTCTACTGCACTGCTAAAACCTTTATTTTTAAGACTGAGCTGCTCAAACAAGCAGAGAAATGTTAAAAACATCAGTGTTTACTCTCGTGGGGGAAATCAACCCTCAAAAGGGCAACTTAAAGAAATAGTTCACCCAAAAATGAACATTTATCCCATAATTTACTCTCCCTCAAGCCACAGGTGTATGACATTCTTCATTCAGCCGAACACAATCTGAGTTCTATTAAATAATATCCTGGCTCTTCCCAGCTTTGAAATGGCATTGAATAGTGTCCAAGTTTTTGAAACTCCAAAAAGCGCATCCATCCTTCATATAAGTAATCCACACGAGTCCAAGTGGTTAATAAATGCTTTCGTAAGTGAAGCGATGCGTTTTTGTAAGAGAAATATCCCTATTCTCTTTCCAAAACTTCTCGTTTTAGACTTTTCAATTTGTGACGGGCGTTTTGTTTGACTCTCTCATGAACATACGTACGACCGTTGTCGGAAGCCACTGCTTATAGGTTATAAAGTTTTACACATGGATATTCTTCTTACAAAAAACAAATCCCTTTGCTTCAGAAGGTATTTATTAACCCCCTGGAGCCGTATGGATTACTTTTATGATTGATGGATGCACTTTTTGGAGCTTCAAAAACTCAGGCAATTCAATGCCCTTACAAAGCTGGGAAGAGCCAGGATATTTGTTAATATAACTCAGATTGTGTTCGGCTGAAAGTAGAAAGTCATATACACCTAGGATGGCTTGAGAGCGAGTAAATTTCATTTTGGGTGACTATTGGTTTAATTGAACGGCTACATAATCGCCTCTGTACATTAAACTGGGATTGCACACAGCAGCTTTTAAGGAATAATTCATCCAAAAATGAAATCGGTTATCATTTGCATTGTTTATGCAGGGTTGATTTTGGTAGAATCACAAATGGAAACTTAAAGGTGTTATTTCCAAAAACACTCTGTATTGTGCATATTAAACAAGTTCCTGTTTGTTTCACATATAAAAAAATAACAGCATTTTGGTTTGAAAAGTGATATCAATTTTTGTCATGTGATGAATTTTAGATAAAAGTTTAGACCGATAAAAAAAAAGATTGCATTTATCTAGGTTAGAAACATTCCTACAGTTGCTAAATACAGTTTGTATTAGAAGTGAATAAAGGTGGAGGCTACAAAAAAAAAAACAGGCTACACATTTAATGAAAAATAGATGTGGAAGAAAATGCAGAAGAATATTTAGGGGGAAAGAAAATAGAGTTTACAAGTGTAGTGTAGTCCATTTGGTATAATTAATTTTTAAAGAAATTCATACGATTTATTCAGCACGGATGCATTAAATTGATGAAAATTGACGATTAAGACATTTATAATGTTACAAAGATTTCTATTTCAAATAAATGTGGCTATTTTAAACTTTATATTCATGAAAGAATCCTGAAAAATACTTTTCCACAAAATATTAAGCAGCATAACTGATTTCAACATTGATAATAATCAGAAAAGTTTCTTGAGCATCAAATCATCATTAGAATGTTTCTGAAGGATCATGTGACACTGAAGACTGAAGTAATGATGCTGAAAATTCAGCTTTGATCACTGGAATAAATTACATTTTAAAATACATTCATATAGAAAACAGTTATTTTAAACTGTAATAATATTTCGCAGTACTGTTTTTACTATTATGATCATAAAATAAATGCAGCCTCAGTGAGCATAAGAAACTTAAAAAAACATCCCACAAACTTTTTAATGGTATTGTTGTTAATTAAATGCTGGCGTGTTTTTCACTTGGCGAGGGCAGAAAAAAAAAGGCCAAACTGCAACAGCACTTAATAAAACTAAAAATGCTCATCATCACAGACGTTCCTGTAATTTTAATGTCATTTAAAAAATTAAAAAATAAACAGTTAAAAATGTTTTAGCAACCCAGTATCCCAACTCCCTATTACAGATAATGATCATTTATATCACAGCCTCTTCGGAATAAATTAATGAATAAATGAATACATTTTCACTTTTGGATGAACTATTCCTTCAAGAGGACAGTGCTGTTTTTTGCTAAAAGCTAATTTTTTGTAGAATGAGAGCCGCTACCTACCCTTAAAAGAAGAGGTTACATAAAACTACCAAAAAACTGGATATTTTTTGTCGTGTTACTGTGAAATGAAGTGATCCAGGCTGAGGTCAATCACAGGGTCTTGGACAGGGACTGTGAGGACATCTGTGCCGTGACGTCCCTGTGCCAGGCAGTGTGAAAAGCTTGATGTCCTTTTTCTTGCAAATGCTGTCTACATATTTCAAGTATTCTTTATTTTCACATGCATTCCTGTGTGTATTTATTTGTGAACGGCAGGCAGCAGAAGAGAAAGAAACCTGCTTTAAACAAGGATCAAATGCGGGTGGGTGGTGTGTTAGTGTTTACTACAGGCGGCATACACAACTGAGGCTCGTTTGCTCTCATACTCTTGTCTTGACCTCTGTTGGAATAACACTGTGAATAAACAAACAGGACTCTACATTCACAGCTAGCTTTTGTAAGTTATTAGATATGCCAGTTTCTTTCATATATGACAGTATTGTTTTTGAGAGTGTGGGTATTTTTCCCTCTTTGCCATTTTCTTCTCCAGCATTACACGGACAATTTAGTGATGATCACATCAGGGTATATTGTATAAAAGCATTCATTACAGCTTGTGGGAACATCTCAAGGTGTTACGCTTCTGCTCAACAGATAGTTTGTGTATTTCTGTCAAATGTCTAACAAATATCAACCTATTTTATCCTAATAAATGATGCATTTATTTGAGATTTGCTACTGTGTGTCAAAGGAAAATATTGGAAGTTTGACAGTCACCAGGACTCAAAGGTAAGCTGCTTTACATTAACTATAAACTTTTTATATTTAGTGGCATTAAAATGCATCACTATTACGGTTACAGTTGGAAGCAGTTTGATTTTAAAAAAAAAATGAAATAAAATTGATACAAATACCAGAACCTGATGACGTTCTGAATCAGAAACATTACATTCTTTATGGTTCTCAAACTTTATTAAGGTTAATTAAGTAAACAAATTCTTAACACTAATTATTATTAGCCTCCTAACACTCATTATGCAGATTTGTACTAAGGATGTAATTTTGTAAATTATTTTTTTTCTCCTATTGGACTAAAGCCTATATTAAATTCAGATTGTTATACATACAATATATAAAATCTATATTTTACTAAATGTAGACTGTAATTTTGGCCCTCTAGCGGTTAAAAACCGGCATGCATTTCGCGGAAGAACATTGCTTTGGTTGTGCTTCGGCTCTTGACACTGCAGATGAATATGGTTGTCCCAGTTTAGCTTTACCCTTTTATAGACATGGTACTTCCTTGTAAATAAATACCAGCACAGCACTACAACAACTCATGATGAAATGACCCTTCACTTCACAATAATGCTTAACAATAAAATAGAGTTAATGTTACATATGGCAATTAATCTGTTCAATAAACACATTAACTTACTTACCTTCTGTTAATAAACACGGCATCTCCGCGTCGCTTTTACAACAACATTTCAAACCCCTCAGTTCTCACCATCTCAAAAAAGCCAAGCCAATGTTGATTCTTGTTTTATTACGAGCTCTATGTGGTGTTCTCTTTTTGCCAGCAGACTCTCTGCGTTTGTTTAAAACGGGTAATTTTGCCCTGAGATCGGATATTTAGCTGCTCCATGTCAATCTTTCTCGCTATTTGTGACAACTAAGCTGTGCCACTACCACACCAGACTGGAACAACTTTTCCCTATTTACAGATATGAGAGTCACCAGACACGCACGGGCGAGTGACGTATGTACGCAGTTTCCTGTGAAAACCACAGGTCTAAAATATAAACACTTGTAAAAGGCTTAGCCACAGTGAATCAATGTAAGACAAATACACGTTTTGGAAGAAGGATTGATGATGTATTGACTCATTTAAATGTTTTTAATTTTGAACAAAAATGTTGTAGGCCTACTTTTTTTAGTGTTGCCTACTTTTAAATGTAATATTTGAAGGTGTGTAAACTTTTTATATCGTGTGTGTGTGTGTGTGTGTGTGTGTGTGTGTGTGTGTGTGTGTGTGTGTGTGTGTGTGTGTGTGTGTGTGTTTGTGAAAAATCCCATAACATTACATTGAATGAGAGCCATAACAGCATATTTATTTTTAATGTATTAATATTTATGATACATACATGATTTCTTAAGCAAAATATTTATTGATGTACAGATTGAAATACTTCCCATGCATTTCACATAAAAGCTTTTGAGGAAATCAAACTACAAATGGTTTACAGCAAATAGTAATCTGGGGAAAATGTTTTTACATGTTTTTACACCATCAACAATAATTATGCTATTTAGCAGCTCAAAAAAAATCATTTAATTGCAAAGCCAAATATTGAGTAATTAGATTTAAAATTAGATTTAAACCATGCTAATAAATAGGTGACACTTTCATACTTGCATTTTGCAGTTGTGGCAAAACTATTTAATACTAATATGATAATCTGACACAAACATGACCTCTCAATCTGCAAACAACACATTCAAATGTGCTGGAATTTCCTATTTTTCTTCCTCACCTCCTTCGTGGCTTTAAAGGAAACTTTACATGATGTAAAACAGACGAATATTCCATTACTTCAGATTTTAATATGCATAATGTGTCAGAGATAATCTGTTATTAGTGAAGTTTCACAGCGCTGTAAATCACTTCTTCTTGGTCAGGAGGACGGATCTGAGAATCATTTAATAAAACAAGACAGAGTGAGATGAATTTCAGTGAGCCAGTGAAAAGCATTAAGATCATGATACATTATGGATTTTCACAGAAAAAAAAATCATGAGATAGATCGCCTACTTGGCCATAAATAAATGATATTATAGTATTTCAAACAGTATATTACGCATTAATGGTACCAGCAATGTAGGCTACTAATGCTTACAATGGAGACCTGGTTTTGTTCATTGTTCTTTCCTTTCTTGAAGACCACCACATACATCACGAGACCTTCTGTCTGTATAAGAACACAAAAAAACTTTTTTCAAAAGATTATTCAGATGGTATGAATCTAAAGTCTTGCTGTAGTGTTAGATTTGTATGTGTGATGTGTAGATATTTCAAGACCTACGCATACCTCAGAACAGACGTCTCGTCCTTGTGTGGGCAAATCTTAAAACAGGAAGAATCACATCATAAAACCACATGCACATTAAAAAAAAACTTCTATACAAAATACTATACAAATGAAAAAAGATAGGTGTTATTCATGGAGACTCAAATGTGAGTTTTCACCAAGGTAATGTAATGTAGCAGTGCAATAAATCCTGCGAAATTGGATTTGAGGCATTAGCAGTGCAATATTGCTTTGAATTGAATATAAAGCTGTGTTAGAACTGACTGTGTTTTTGTATAATCCTCCAGATCAGCAAAACCAGCGTCAGTAGCGGCACAGCGGTCCAGAGCAGCAGAAAAATCCTGTTCCTGTGGTCAGACCAGGCGTCCTCTGGGTCATTTCTTGCTATTTTGCTGTTACTATAAATAGTATCATTTTATGGGTCTAAAATGTCAATGACATATTTAAGAAAAGTCCACTTTTAAATCAGGTACTTGATTATTTTAAGGTTCAAGGATTTACTTACGAAGACGGACCAGCTTCAACAGAGCTTGTATTACTTTCAGCTGATTTTGGAGGACAAAAAACAAAATATTACATAGGATACTAAAAAAAGTAATGTTAAAAAATGATTCTAGTTTATTGCAATTATGTTTTATTATATCAAAATAAAATAATATTTATAAATATGAAATTACATTCTATAATTAGTGAATTAGCCTATGTAAGGAATAATTGCAGAAGAGTCATTGAATTGTTAAAAATAATGCACACCTGTCGGAATTTTAATAATTCAATGGCTTGGAGTAAATGATTCTGCTTATGCTACGGTTACCACACCTCAAAATATTGTTCAAATGTTGTACAAAGACGTTTGTCAGGTTTTTGTCCCTAAAACGCTCTTGTAGAACTAATTGCTTACACATTTAATCACATTGAATTGTCTGAAACTGCAAGTGTATCTGCTTCAAGAACAGCGGGGTCATTACCTCACTAGTGTCATGTAGCTTTTAAGTTGTTAAACTATTTAACTGACAACAAGTTTCTGGGCGAGTGTGTGTCCGTACCGTATGTGTGTGTTTGAGCCGGAGAAAGAGAGTATGTGCTCTGCGTACATAAAAAAAGTGTAATATTGTGTAGGTCTAAATAGTGAATGGGGTTTACCAGTGACCGTGAGTTGAACAATAGCCTGCAGATCTCCAGCAGAGCAGAAATACCATCCAGAATCACTGAGTCTCAGTCCAGTCATCAACACAGTGAAGGAGCTTCTCCCATCATCACTGATCTGGACTGATGAATGCTGGGATGTGTCAGTCCTCCCCAATGTGTAACAGTCCTTATCTTTATATCTGCACCACTGTTTGCTTTTATTCTGATATCCAGAACTGTAGAAACACTGGACACTGATATTATCACCTTCATGTCCAGATACACTGCTGTTCATCACAGACACATCAGGAGCTGAAATCAGTCAAAAAGACAATAATATTTGTCCGTCAATTGTCTTATAGGCTATAAAATGTAAATAGGCCTATCTAAATTCCCTTGATATTGATTTATTTGATATTTGGAAGTGTTTATGATACCGTTGGAAACACACTTTATTCAAAACTGGTTTTATTTTTAAACAGTTACAGCAGAACCGAAAAATGTGGAAGTTTGGTTCCTGTGCTATAGAAAGATCATTCTTCCACCGATATGCAGGAACGCTGAACTAAAATACTCAAAATTAACAAAAAATAACATAATTTCTGTTTCTGTATATATATAAAAAAAGCTTTTTTTAAACTACATTCAGCGAGTAATGTGATCCAGAACGAATTATGAGACGTTTCTTTTCAGTGCATTAAAACAATAGGCTACAGAGCATCCAGTCCAACTCCAGAATGAACAAGCTTGTTTGAGAAGAGCAAAATCTGCGCAGAAGCAATCACCGGTGATCACACAAAATGCATGCCGGTTAGAAACGTGTCCGAGTGACACTGACGTATTGTTAATACATTTTGTATATTGTATACAAAGTTGTATGTCATAAACTTGTTGTCTCTGTATGTTTTGCAAAACAAAAAAGAGTATACTTTGAGCAATAACCATGTCCCAGCCGGGTTCGTAACTTATTTGCAGCACGTTTCTGTATTTGGTTGTGTTGTGAACTTTTGCAGTGTGTTTTTGTATTTGGTTGTGTTGTGATTAAATGGAGCACACGTGTGTTGTAAAACTGATGAAGACATTTTATTAATTTGTGGCTGTTTTTTCTATTTGCATGTGTGTTCTTCAGTTGCTGCGCGTTGATCTCTCTCGGCCACCGTAGGGCCTCCACTCAATATGATGAACAAGTCTAAAAATGTTCCATATATGGTTGAAAATACCATCATTGGCCTAAAGAGAAATAACATTCTGAGAGTTAAGACTATAAAAGAGGAAGGATGCCCTCCCCTCACTGTCACGATCTGCAGCCAATCTGTGTGACTCTATGACTACTGGCCTTTTCTTGAGAGAAAATAAACCTCATCAAAGACAATTAGTCTATTTGTCTCTTATTCAGAATTGTTTATTTTTTATTTGCCACAACTGTCCGTCTCGCCTGCACTTTTTTCACTCCTCCCCTCATTGTAGCCGCCTACTCTTGCCTATATTTCAGGCGAGGCGCATCCAAACGAGCCTTATGACTTTACGAGTCGGTTCTTTTTATTAAGTTAAAAGGCTTGTTCGTCTAGAAGCAGCGCTGAACAGACGGTGTATGACTGTACGTTCACACCGCCGCCGACTTGAGCGTCAAAGAAGCTCTGGCCGCTCTGTCAAGGACGCTTGTCAAAAAGCACGGGGAAGCTGGTTGACGCTTTGGACGCTCTGACGTAGCAGGGAGAAGAGAAGTGTCACAACATGAAATGTAATAAACAGAAAAAAACAAGCAATACATTGAAGAAACCTTTTATAATGACAGCATTTGTATAACTGTTTTGGTCACTTTTGGTCGGGGAAAAAAATAATAATTAGCTATTATTATTATTATTATTTGCATTAGGCTATTATTTGCATTAGTGCAATTGGTCAAATCTTTGTCACCGTGAGCAAATGAATTGCATTCCCATGCCTCGTTCTTTTGTAACTGGTCCCTGTAAGCAAACAACGTCATATCATATATGTTAGGAAACCCAGCAACAGCGATTATCAGCTTCTCCTCCATTTTCTCGGAACTAATGTTTTGGTAGGAACGAAAGTTCACATCGTATGTTTCTCCGGAATCAGCCAGAGTGAAGGACGTCTTTATTCTTATTGGTTTCTTATGGCAAGCCATTTTAGCATTTAAAAGCTAAGTTTGACTATCCGGAATTAACATTGTAGATATCAACAACGTCTTTCTGACTAGTCGTAATTACATTTTGGATAGTTGGAATTGTCATTCAAGATATCTGTAACGTAATTGTGACTAGTCGGAACGACAGATAGAGATATCTGTAATTCAATTTTGACTAGGCAAAACTGAATTACAGATATCTGCAATGACGTCATTGAAAACGACATTCAACTCGTCACACATCTTAAATGACAATTGCAGATATCTGTAATTCAGTTTTGACTAGGCAGAATGAAAGTTAAAGATATCTCAAACGTCATTATAACTAGTGCAAATTATTGTGCATGACGTTGTGTAATTTCCCCTCCCCGCCATAATCGAAAAAGAAGTGGGTTCATTTCCTTATTTCTATGAATAGAAGAAGAGAGAAGCTGTCATGGCGTTGGCTGTAATCGAAAAAAACACCAGAAAATGTTTCCATGTTTCCAGCATGACACAAATTGTATTCATTAGCATTAGCCTGGGGGTCTCTCAAAAATATTGGCAACATGCAATGTTTGCCATGCATTTCTATGTTTATGATCATGCTTAAAATTAGTAGGTTATTGTTGACGAAAGATTTATGCGTGAGAGAGATTCACACTAATTCACTTTAATAAAGATGCTTACATGCATGCAATTCTTGCCATGGAAGTGCAATAACATTAACTTCCTTAGATGAGAAAAAACAGTTCTTAGTTCAGATTAGGTTTTTTCCCACAGTAAAAAGCCATGATGAGCTAACAGCATTAAAAAGATGATTAAAAACTCCTTCGCCCTCTGGCTGCTCCGACATGGTGCTAATCAGTGCTAATTAAAAGTTAACAGTTAACAGGTGCTATGTGATTTGATGATTTAAACAACACGCTCTGCTCCCACCTAAAGTGGGATGCAGGCCTAATTTACATACAGATATCTGCAACGTCATTTCGCCTAGTCAGAACTCTAATTCAAGATATCTGTAATTACATTTTGACTAGGCAGAATGAAAGTTACAGATATCTCAAATTTCAGATGTCTCTAATCAAAATTAATTTTAAGATATCTATAAATTGATAATAGATATCTACAACTAAATTATGACTATCCCTAGCTCCAGTTTGAGATATCTACAATGTAATTTTGACTAGTCATAATTCCAGTTACAGATATCTACAACATAATTTCACCTAGTCAAAACTTAATTTAAGATATCTGAAAAGGAACATGTAGATATCTTGAATTGAGGTGAATTAAAGATATCTTGAACTGGAGTTATGACTAGTCAGAATCAAATTGTAGATATCTCAAACTGGAATTACAGATATCTACAATTCAGTTGCAGATATCCGTAATTCACATAGTGGATATCTTCAAATTAATTGTAGATATCTGTAATGATAAACCCCATACAAATGAATGGCAAAAGTGACGTCATTTGTCCTAGGAAGAATGTCTTTGTGGATATCTGAAATGACAATTATGGATAGGAAGAATGTAGTTGCGGATATCTGAAATGTTCTTTTTGACTAGGCAAAACTGAATTACAGATATCTGCAACACATATCCAGTCTAGCTGTTAAATGTTAAAATGGCTTGCCATAGTTTCTGGCGTTTTGCCGCTGCTTGCCGCTGAACCGCGTCATAGCTCATTACCATAAAGTTGAGCTTCTTTCAACTTTCTGATTGACGCTCAAAACGCTCAAAACGCCCAAAACGCGACGCCGAGGGATTTGACGCTCCTTGCAGCTGAGAGAAGCCAGCTTCCATTGAAAATGAATGACTTCCGGCCGCTTTGGAAGCTCAAGTCGGCGGCGGTGTGAACGCACCTTGACATGAATGTACAGAGAGAGCTAGAAATCACTGTATGCTTTTGAATCGCTCTCACGGTACTTTGATGTCATACACCGTCTGTGCAGCGCCGCTTCAAGTCAAACAAGCCTAAAACATATACGGCAGAACTGAAGTTGTCTGATTCCCAAACGGTTCTTTTTGCTGCCTTTGGTGCCATAGAACTTGCGACCATAGTTGGCTAACGACGACTGTGTCCGAATCCCCCCCCCCCCCCCCCAAAAAAAAACAACAACAAAAAAAACTTCAGAACCAAAAATTCTCAGCAACTACTTTTCCTGTGACAGAAAATACAAAATAGGCAAAGTGGCAAGCAGGGCGAGGCCAGTAGCGCGAGTGTTAATGAGTCACCTGTGCACCGGTTTCAAGTTTCTCACGGATGAGCTTCGGGGGCCCGCGCGCCGCACCGGTTTCAAGTTTCTCACTGATCAGCTTCGGGGCGCATAAAAGGATCGGAACGAAGACAGCGGAGGACCAGGCATAGACTTTACTTCATGTGTGTGTGGTCGTCGTCCACGAGGAGCTACTGCTTTTACTTTCGTTTTGTCATTTGCGTATTATGTATTAAAGTGGTTTTGCCGGTTCCCGCCTCCTTCTTCCCTGAACTAACTAACCACGTTACATTTAATATAGTAGATAATATACAATATTATAAAATAACATAATTTATTATAAAATAACATAAGAGAGTCAAGTTTCCGGGTGGTCCGGGTGGTCGCTTCCGACTGTGTCCGGGTCACAGTCAGAATGAACGCAACAGACACGTGGCGGTTGGCATCATAGACATCATATAGTCTCTACATGATGTCTATGGTTCGCATCTCTGATATGCATCATGGCGCCTGTCAAAAAAAGAAAGGTAGATTCAGAATGTCGCGCTTTTCAAGAAAAATGGACAAATAAATTTTTTTTTTTGAAGTTTTATTGTGTGACTGTTTTTGTGCTGTAACGAGGCTATGGTGAATGCCCTGCCTGCGCGCCTTATGTTTTGTTTATAGTTTTGAGTTTCCAATAAAACGTAAGAGTCCCAGTCACACCGACCCTGTCTTCTTCCTTCCAAACACTGAACCTCATTACAATGGCCCTTAAAGAATGTTAAAAAAATTGTAAATGGCCCTTGATAGGAAAAAGGTTCCCCACCCCTGCTGTAATCCAATGATAGACGTTGGGGAGATGATGGACAGTGCAGGGGAGAAGAGGGATGACCTTCTTTTGTAATGTAAATTTGTAATTTTTACAATGTTTTTGTAATATATTAATTATCACGGGCTTTAATGAAAAATAAAAAAACTAGTCTATACTAACATAAAATACATATGGGTCAAATTTATTTTATTAATATATATATATATATATATATATATATATTATATTTTTTATATATATATATATATATATAGTGTGTGTGTGTGTGTGTGTGTGTGTGTGTGTGTGTGTGTGAGTGTGTGTGTGTGTGTGTGTGTGTGTGTGTGTGTGTGTGTGTGTGTGTGTGTGTGTTACATATCCCCGTCTTTTCTTGATTGTCTTTTTGTCCTTTTCCATCTCTCCAAACCTTTTTAAATCCTTTTTTTCCTAATCCGTTTATCCTTTTCTAATAAAAGAGTGGTTTCAGTTTAATATGTTGCAGGCTCATTTATTGGTAATTAAAAAAAATGATAATGTTGAAACTAAATAATCTAATAATATTGGGCTTGTTTTGGGCTTGTTTTTGAAGCTACAGTTGCTTATTTGTCTCGCGAGAGTTGGCAACTGTGTATGGAACTGTGTATGGAACTTGCCTACCTCACCAACAACCCCTTATGTCACGAACCACCCCAAACATCCAATAGGAAAATTCAACTGCGGTAGCCACCGTTCAACCTGAAGAGGGCAGCACTCAGACGTTTTTACACCATATATTGTAGAATTAAAACACTTTATACACAAATGTCAAAAAAGTTACTCGAATCAATGAACAGTAGGCTACTAATAAAGCCCCATTCTTACAGATCATTAACTAAAAAAAGTTGGTTTAGGGTTTAGTTACCCTTTAATTTAGCAGATATTTGCACCCCTGAAAGCAGCTGTAATGGGAGCTTCATTAAAATTAGCTGTTTGTGTGGTTTAAAACACCCCGTTTCCAAAAGATTTTTGGAGTTTAAGGCTTCTTTATATTTATTATTCTTTATTATTAACTCAGGATTACACACAAATGATCATCAAAGTCACAGATCCCGAGCATCATAACACCCTCTCTACCGGAATCAAGCAGCGCGTCAAAAGCAAATAGCCGATTATCTTCCCTGCCGTAGCAGTTTCAAATCATGTAAAACTAACATGTTTGCAATGTTAACACATTTTCCCCATGACGTCTGTTTTCTTACCTGAAGATATATGACGTAAAATCTTCTTTATTGACAATGCTGCTACATGAAAATTCATAATTCGTGATAGTGTCTACTGTACGCGGCGCAGCGCGACACGATGATTCATTGATAGTAAACGGATGCCCGTTCTTCTTCTGAAGTAGCGGCTACTACACGCAACTACGGAGGACATCATTTGCTCCTTTGTCCAATGTAGAAAGCCTCGCTCGGGGTAGACACGATGTAATAAATTACAAAACGGATGATTTTGTCTTTTAAAGCACAATCGTTGTGACGAATAGCTAGCTATAGGACATAAATATTATGTAGAATACAAAATATCAGCCCAAATGACCATCATTGAAGATGTAACAGCGTGTAGGCTACTGGGGTTTTGAGTGGATAATGCAATGCTGAAAAAATACATATTTGCATTTATTTTGGATGCTGTAAGTAACTTTTACAATGCAATATTATTAAGTCTGATTCATATGAAATATGATTTGTGTGATCAAGCGTTTTAGCGGATAAATTAAAATCGCTTGTCTGCTTGGCATTTCACTTTTAAATGCATATATATTTAATCATTAGATCCACGGACCTGCTATTTAAAACTTGAATGAAGAAGTGGGAAAAGCTGTTGTGACAGTAATTTCCCCAATGTTACACAAACTCGCGTATTTATCACAAGGTTGAATCCAGTTATTCATTAGTCAGCAACGCATTGATGCTTTTCTGTTTTATCCAAGCGGCAACCTCCCTGTCTCTCTCTTGAAACCAACACGGAAGTGAATTAAACTGCAATTCATCGACTGGCCGCTTGAGGCTGACTGCAAAAGTGAGCCAAATCTGTATCTCCCCCATGTTAAAATGCCCAACTTTACAGCCGAAAAAATTATGTTTACAGCCTGGTGCCTTAAGTTGTTTTGGTCTATACAGCTAATTTTGCCCTTCATGACAACTGTGAGGGGGGTGAATTTTTTTATAACTCATCCGTTTAAATTATATTAAGCATTAAATTCCTGCATAATCAAGGGCGTGGCCACTTGAGTGACAGGTGGATTGCCGCTGCTGTTATTACTAGCCGTTTGTCTGCTCTCTGTTAGCCATCATGTCACCTCAGCTGATTCCAGCTGCTGAACTTGTCATCTCTGCCGTGTTTGTACTCTTTTCGGGATTATTTCATACAGTTTATTACACGCCGCCCTTATACCTTCGCCCACGCCGTTGGATTCCGTCGTTGTCGAGTATCGAGAGAACAACCAGCGCTGTTCTTCAGTTGTTTTCCTCTGTGAACATGCACTCATGGATGTCTGACAATATCGTTGCTTTTTGGAGTTCAGATTTAAAAACGTCTAAGGTATAGAGGCCACACTCGTTCTGCTGTAACTTACCGTTGATCTTACGGAGCAGATAGACTATGTTATAATATGCTTTTAGTGTTCAATAAAAAGTAACGTTACCGTCAGATTAAATCCTGCAGGTGTCAGTGCTTTCTTTTCGTCCCTTAAATGAGCGCGGATTTCTAGTGCATTACTTGAACTTCTTAGGTAATATCTATCAGAATTTAAAATGGACTGAATAAAGCTCTCTACGAACTTGACGTGCATTGCCGCGCTGACTGACATGTATGCGCATTTATCACTGTCACACACACACACACACACACACACACACACACACACACACACACACACACACTCAGAGCAAATATTGTAAGTTACTGCATGAGAATAATAATGCATCACAATACACGTTAGTCTCATGGTTAGTTATGTCTTTTAACTATTATAGTATTTCCAAGGGCAAAAACATAAACTTTAACTATTGGCTTTAGGTCTACTTCAAGTCAGCTGTCACTTTAGCGCGAGGCCAGTAGCACATTAGCTTAGCCTGAGCAAACTCGATCACGTCGAGCTAGGCGGGCGTAGTTTCAGCATCCAGGCACCTCAACTCCACCCACGTCCCGCCTTTTTGCCCATTTTCGCTTATCCGGGAGTGACGCACTGTGACGCGCTTCCAAGATGGCGACGAGTGACTCCGCCCACTTTAGGCTTCAAAAACGCTCTTCAGAAACCTACGGGTGACGTCATGGATACTACGTCCATATTTTTTTACAGTCTATGGTTTTATCATGAATAACGTGACGCTTCCATAACGCGTTGTTCCCATAACGTAAGCACTGTTTCTTTGCCATTTCAAAGGCTCATAAAAATGTGTCTTGGCTTGATACACAGTCTAATGGTCTAACTCTAACGAAATCCAAATTTTAAACATATTTTACTGAAGCAATATTATGGGCCTTATAGCCTTACTTCCTATTTGAGCCAATGCAGATGAACGAGCAAAGTTATTTCAAGTCCACTCTGATTGTAAAAGCCTAACGTGATTGGTTGTAGCGAGAACGTGCTAAAGTAAAGGATTGGCTCAGGTAAAGGATGGGTGGGGTCCACTTATTTGTGGATTAGTCTCCATGTCGACGCTAGAAGTGTTTCAAAATCCACAAATGCCTGAGGGGATTTACAAATGCACAGGAACCGATTCACAAATGCGTGAGGGGGTTTACAAATGCACAACAAACGGTTCACAAATAAATGGCAGGCAGAGTTGTGTTTGTGGTAGGCTAGTATAAACAACATTTGTAAATATATTTTTTATTTGCAAATCTCATTCTATTTATTTGTGAGTTTTATAATTCTTTGTGAAACTCTTTACAATTATTTGTGGATCTTAATCTATTTATTTGTGAATTTGATATATTTTTGTGAATCTCTTTACATTTATTTGTGGATCATAATCTATTTATTTGGAATAATGCAACAATTCTACCCCCATAGAATTAGCATTGATTCTACAGTAAATTAAAAACAATTTTGAAATATCAGTAATTCAAAATAGTTGGTGTCACATGGGTTCTTCAATTAACATGTTCTCTTCACACAAGTTTACTTAATAAACAGAATACAAGTTTACTTGTGTGTACAGAAATAAATATTATAACCCAACAACACCTTTTACAATATTTATAACATTATTTATAGCTTCATTATTTCATATTTATATTCTGTTTTTAATAAATTGCATCAGAAAAAAATGGAAATAAATTTTTTTTTACCTGATTGTACCGTCAGATACAAATAATAACCAGCGTCTTGGGTGCCATAATTACCAATCTCCACAGCGCACCAGTAATATCCAGAGTCTGACTTCTGAAGTTTGTCCCATCGCACTGTAAAAATACTCTGGTCCGGATAATCAGTGATGGAATATTTTCCTGTCTTTCCTGCATATACCAATATACTGCAAGAGCTCCAAGTTGTCCCCCAACACAAATATTTGCGGTTTTCTTTATGTTCTATTTTATACACACATGGAATAATGCCAGGTGATCCAGATTTCACTGCTATATTAAGTTTCAGTGCATTAACTCCAGCACCACCTGTAGTCAAGAATAAACGTAGGAGAGAAAACATAAAACACTCACAAACTGCACATGATGTAAATGTATATACCGGTAGTAGAATTATAACTTAGAGAATTCAAGTTAACCATTTTAACAATTTAACAACAGACTGTACAATGGTTTAGTAATGCTTTTGAAGAAGAATTATAATTAATGTTATTTTATTTTTTACCTGAGGTGTAAATTAAAATCCCACAGAGAATCAGAAGGTAAATCATATCTATAGCGGAGGGTGTGTGCATGAGAGGAGCTGGTCACTTCTTGAACTGTCTCTGTTTCCTGTTTCCATTTCACAGCAGAAATATCGCCTGAAACCACAAAAGTGTCAGGAAGTGATAAAAGTAGCCAATTTACAGCAGCAACCTCACACTAGCCACAACACAACAACAATCAACATTTTACTAATGGCTAATTTGATTTGTGTTACTCAAAAATACTAAAACCCTTTCTTCACCCACAATTACTGAACAAAATGTTACATTGTTCAAGTCAGCATTTTGACAAAACTGTAAAAGTGAAACTGATGTTTAATTGTTACCTTTCTTGTTTTTTAATCGTGTTCAATAACTTTTAGGTTTTACAAGAAAATGTGGTTACACTTAGAACACTTAGAACTTACAATAAGAGTACATGAATAATCATGTACTAATACCTGAATTAATAATTACTTTACTATGAACTACTGATGAGTTAAGACATGTACTAATGAAGAACTAACCTTAACTAGGACATGAGTCATATGAATTCCTGCATGAATATACCATCTTAACTACACGTTAGTACATGCTTGTTAATTAATCTATTAATTAACACTTTGGGGTACACTAAATCAAACATGCTCTAGATTAGAAGAAATATGTATTAAAAGGGCACAATGTAAAATTGCTCATAAATTTGCCACCAGCAATTGTCACAAACATCATTGAATGACACTAGATGTCTTGCAATATTTACATTTAACCTTACTCATTGAACACACAATGATGCAGTCATCATTAAAAACAATTTAATCTCATTCCGTTTTAAGTGATTCCACTGCTGCCATGGAAATACCTACACTAACATATCCATTAAACAGATGCTATTTTCAAAATTAAAATCAGTGTTAGCACAGATGATGGTTATTTCTGTGGTTATTTTGTGGATTGGTTTACTGCCTTTATATAATAATGCAGTCGGATGTTTGTCTTGTTTTCTTGCCCCTTCAAAATGTGTCCACTTTCCTCCTACCGTTCAGTTCCTTCTCCATCCAAATTCGGGCACAGCACCTCGGCTCTTCCACTTCTTTACAAACCACCAAATGATATCTGATTTAGAAGAGCTGAATATGAATAGAACAATTGATAACTTTTTAAAGATGTACTCTTGAAGTACCAAGACAAGAAATTATAAGAAAAAAAGAAATAAAGTCATGAATTCATGTTACTTTATAAGTAATTAATGATGAGTTACCAATAATGTGCCCCCCCCCCCCCCCAAGTAAAGTCATGAAAATATGATACATTAACAAGTCATAAATTCATGTTACTTTATAAGTAATTAATGATGAGTTAGAAAATGATGTGCCCCCTCAATTAAAGTCATGACATGATGCATTAACAAGCCATTAGTTGATGTTAGTTTACGGTTAGTTAATAATGAATTAATTATGATGTGCCTCCTCAAGTAAAGTCATGACACAATGATGCACTTACAAATCATTAACTAAAATATGAATAAACATATACAATAAGAGTGACATCCTTATTCCTTTACACCCATGGAACAAAAAAAAAATGTATGTGTAGTTCTTTTATTTTTATTTATACAATTAAACATATATGGACTTAAAAGAAAGTCCAAACATACCTGTAAAGACACACATAAGACACGATTACATGTAAAATAGGGATTAAGCTATAAGCTAATGCTAATTGAAACACATATATTGTTATGGCTCTCATTCAATGTAATGTTATGGGATTTTTCACTCACACACACACACACGCACGCACGCACGCACACACACACACACAAAATATAAATTAGTATACACATAGCCTATACAGTTGATATAAAAAGACCCATCTGAGAATGGTATTTCCCTCACTCACAGTCAAAAAAGAAAGGGTCACAACAAAAGACCTACTGTTCGAGAAGTCACAACCAGTGTCCATGAACTCACTGGATTAATAAAAAATATAAGCGTGACAGACTCTCTTGCTAAGAGAAAAGCTCCTTAGTTGCAGGGTATGTGAAAGTGTACACTCATATGGTATCCGCCACAGGAAAACCAGAAGCTCATATATTAATATACAAAGCTATTATTTTGTGCTGACTTATTGCATTAAGAACCACATGCTTGTGGGAAGCTTGCTAACCCTAAATGCTTACTAATGCTCATGAGCTGAGGAGAGACTATAAAGGAATAGAGCTGGAGAAGATTCTTTGCTCTTCCTCGCAATAATCAAGCTAATACGCCAGCAGTTATTAGCCGCGAGAAGCATTAAAGCCTAGCTAGAATTCATCTGTTAGTTAGTACTCATATATAACCTGTAAAAAGTATTTCTTTCATTTGATTTTTTTAATACATTTTGTTAATACATTTATTATAATCATCTGACTGGACCTTGGGTTATTGAGTACGAGTCTTCTTCAACCTGGATCAGGAAGGATCCGCTCTTGGGAAAATGACGTTGAAGGGTGAGCATCCTCTTTTGAGATAAGAATAATCACTGTGAGATTTGATTGATCAAATAGCCTAGCCAAAGAGGCAGCATATGACAGGGTGTTATATTGCAAACACGGTTGAAGAGTACCACGAAATGTAGACTTATAATACAAGGGGGAAATCTATTATTACCGTTATAATAGAACACAAATTTAGACTGATCACCTAACTCTTGAGGATACGAGTAAAGTATAGGCTCTTTAGTTACCGTGAGGTTATCTAAATATTCTAGATGGGGATATATAAGATAATTGGGAACGGTATTAACCGTGATAATCCATCGTATGGGGGCTCGTCCACGGAATGAATTAGGAGCCAAAGCGAACTTGATCAATCAAAGCTGGATGACCAAAAAATTCGCAAAATAATAGGAGACGCCTTATTAGGAAAGACAAATAAATCCGCTCGGCAGGACCAACTAGTATCTGTTTAAAGGGAACCCCGACTAGGGCGGTATGTTGGCCTTATAAGATTAAGTGAAGGCGTCAGCTATAAAAAGGTGATAAAAAAACACTCCAAATGTTTTTGTTTTTATTTAACCCTGCTGGAAAAACCAGCATAGACCAGCATAATTTCCATGCTGGTCTATGCTGGTTTATGCTGGTGGATGCTGGTGGACCAGCAAGACAATGCTGGTCTACCAGCATGGTCTTGCTGGTGATGCTGGTCAACCAGCAAGGTCTCATTATAATGATGCTGGTCTACCAGCATGGTCTTGCTGGTGATGCTGGTCAACCAGCAAGGTCTCATTATAATGATGCTGGTCTACCAGCATGGTCTTGCTGGTGATGCTGGTCTACCAGCATGGTCTTGCTGGTGATGCTGGTCTACCAGCAAGGTCTCATTATAATGATGCTGGTCTACCAGCATGGTCTTGGTGGTGATGCTGGTCTACCAGCAAGGTCTCATTAATGATGCTGGTCTAGCAGCATGGTCTTGCTGGTGATGCTGGTCTACCAGCAAGGTCTCATTATAATGATGCTGGTCTACCAGCATGGTCTTGGTGGTGATGCTGGTCTACCAGCAAGGTCTCATTAATGATGCTGGTCTACCAGCATGGTCTTGTTGGTGATGCTGGTTTACCAGCATGGTCTTGTGTGATATAGTTTAGCTCATTATTTTGTACACATTTATGCAGCCAGTACTTACACGGTCCATTTAATAAGTTACTTGTTTAAAGTACTGAAAAAGAAGAAAGTTAAATAGAAATTAGGCTTGCAATGTCAAGAAGTTCTTTAAGGGCAGTACATAAATACTTGGCCAACACATACCACTATTTTTCTTATACAAATTCATTACAATAAATAAACTAAAGATTCTTGAACATTAACATCTGTTCGAAATAAGTTTATTATTGCAACAGAATATTTGCACGTTACATTCACATTTATAGGAATTATTTGATACCATTACTACCATGACAATATATACAGTGCATTCAGTATTCACATTAATAAATTAGAATGCTTAAAGGAGAACTCCGGGGAATTTTTAATTCTTATATAAAATTCTTATAATTTTCAATAAGTTCTCCTTTAATCGCCCTTAATACTTGATGTTTGGATGAATACATGTTTCTTTAACCAATGTTCCTACAAGCATCCGGTGTCACTGTATTGTGGAGGATGTTTAATCAAAAATTACATTGCAGTAACTTTATAAACCAGTTTGTTGGAGAAATAATGACCCTTGAAAGACCACCTCATCTGTCAAACATGGTGATTATAGTTTCAGCATGGAAGTTCACTGTTCCTTAGACCTTAGGGATCAGTATTGTCACATAATAATCTAAATGTATAGGCCTAGGTCCACTCACTAGCCCAGTGGTCACCAATCTCTGTTTGATAGTAATGATAAGCCCTGTCTGTTTTTTCTTTTCTGTTTTTTTCAGGGCTTGGTCAAGGTCACTTTATTTGTTTAGCACGTTTAAAACAGCCACTCGGCTGACCAAAGTGCTTTACAGTGCTTTGGCTGAACAACCAGATACAAATAAATAAATAAATAAATAAATAAATAAATAAATAAATAAATAAATAAATAAATGTATATAAATAGTACCTACATAGCAACACACAACAGAAACCGCAAAGCTGAGAAGAATTATTAAAACAGGAGTAGCAAGGCAGTATAAGACTCAAATATAAAATAGTCGAACAGAAATGTCGAAGCAGTATCAGACTCACATATAAAAACCACTTCCTGTTATCACATGACCCAAGTTCACATTTAGGCTGTCTAATGACACCTTAACCAGTTCCATTCATGGAAAGGTCTTCGCACTCAAGGCAAGAAATCATATTAAACAGAAAGGGCTTATATTATCACCACCAACAACTAACAGAATGACCATCTATGATTAAGACTAGTCTCTCTCATATGCATTTGGAAAGTCGCAAATGTACGTCTGATCACCCATTTTTAAAACCATGCATTTCTGCTCTAACCGGTCTACTGAAATCAGACAGACTGGCGAAAAAAGGCTTCCACTTACAAGTCGGATATGTGAGACAAACCCATAACCTTGTGATAAAGGAAAGAAGGTATTTGTATAAAGCTTTTTGAAAAGGAGAGCAATTTCTGTACCCCCTTCTGAAGGAAAGGATACAATATTCTGGATTTCTCCATAAACACCATCACTCATCTTTGCAAAAAAGTCTTTGCGTCTCTTACTTAGGCTATAGCTTTTGCTGGTATATACTAGTCCTTTATGCACCATTCTCCTGTGCACTACCATTTCGTCTGGTGGATGTTTCTGTGCAGAAATGAAGGCTCTTTTTTCAGCATCAGTAGTCTCTGTCACTCTGCCACTATCCAGAACAGTTGTGTCTTGACATTTTGTGAAACTCTTTACTCTTCGGTCATTTGTCATTTCCAAACAGAACTCCTTAACTTGCTCACTAACTGCATACCTTGTGGTAAAGAGTGGTATTGCTCTGTGCAATAGGAATTTGTTCACAATCTGCAGAGCTACACACTTTGTTCCATGCACTAGTTTCAACAGACCACCATTTGCATTTTCAAACACAAATGCTGAGTGTGCCCAGAGTGGCCCCCACAATTTCACTGATTTTGCAAGGTGAGTTAGCAGGTGTACATTAAATGTCATAGATGTCTCGCCATACAGCAACTGAAACCTTGCCACAAACTCAAAAAGCATGTTATCTGCTTTGTTGACTTCTTGGAAGGTAATGTTCTCATTCAGAAGTAGAAATACTGCTGATACCAGAAGGCCTAGGTGCTTCACATAACGTGGTTGAAGTACACCATTCAGGACTGGCAAGCTGTAAAACAGGAGCCATGCTCGCCACTCTGAGGCTTTCCAGTACTTGCATTCTGCAAGGGGTCTGGGTAGTCGTGTTATCAGGTGTGGTGGCTTTATGTCCTTGATCCTGTTTTCTAGCACCCTCATAGTGTTGGGACTCCCAGTGTAATAGGGTTGATCACTGTTGTTCAAAAGAAGCTCTGTGAGCTGTCTAATGACACCCAGTAAGACAGCATGCATATAGTCTGGAACAAAGCCCCACACTATATCAAAATAGGGCATGTTTATGAGTGGTGATGGACCTTTCACTCCTCTGACACTTCTGTTTTGTGCTACTGCTTGCTCCATATCTGCCAGCATTTTCTTCGCTTCTCTGTCAGGATATTCTGTGTCAGTCACAGTGTACTTCACCTGTTTCTCTACTAGAGTACCAGGATGTAAACAGAAGCCACAACCAAAGTACCCATTAAACTGTGTGGTGTTTTGCATGGCTGGTCTTGCCTTTGAGTCTACACAACAACATAACCCAACAATTTTGCTGTGCACACACGTTCCATTTTTTCTCCAAGACATACCTCTGGATGCCAGTGTTTTGGCCTGATCAACAAAGGGTCTGAGAAAAATAGACATAACTGGCTCTTGAGTACCAAACCAAAGACCTGCAAGCACTACATTCTGAAATCTCATTTTGGGAGGGAGCTCGTTTAAATGCAGGTGTATGGGCCATATTGAAAATCTGGAAGACTTGTACACAGGCGAGCCATCAGAATTAAAATTATATGACAAATTGTTTGGATCTGACAGAATTCCACCAGGTCTGGACAAGTTTCGATACATTTCACCATCATATATGTCCGAGATAACATGCTCATTATGTGGCCTTTGGTGTCTGTAGCTCATGCTGTTTTGAATCTGAGGATTTTCAAGCAGCGTCTGGATTTGAGGTGCAATTGGTATGTTGATAAAAAAGCTTGCACTGTTCAAGGAACTGATTTCAATTGAAGCACTACAGATTGCACACTGTGCAATGTTTTTGTCTTGTATGTCTTCTTTTGTGCCAATGTATACTTTACAGGTTTTGCAGTAGAAGTGGAACTCCACAATGTCGGAGTTGTTTTTAAAGACCTTATTGAACAAATATTTTGATCTGGGTAACACCTCTTTGCCAAACAGAGTATTTATGAGCTGTAATAAGTCATGAAGTTGTGTCCCTGTTATATTATGTCTGGCTGCATGACTCATCACCATGAGCAGTGCCTCAGCCTTTGTCGTTGTACCTGCTGACATTAGTACTGAATCCATGTCTGTATCAAAACCAATCTGTCTGAATGGATCATCTTCTGGAATATCTGGAATTTCCGAATCAACTTCAGAAACACTGCCTTCAGATGATGAATCACAACTAAACTGCTGGGCCATGTCACTTGGTTGCAGCTCAGATGTAAGCAGAAAGTGACCAGATGAAGACATCTACAAAAAATTGAAAGAGAAAACATTCCTGAGTGCATGTGTCTTCAAGTAATATTAATATATTAATATCCAAGTAATATTACTGCACTAAAAGGTGTGACTCTGCCAGATTATTTATTACAACTGATGCAGCCTCAACTCAACAGTTCTGTAATAAATCTTCCTCCATGAAGATTATAAGACTGCTTTATACTGCTATTGTTGAAACTACTTTAGAGAGTTGTTGATTCAACATTATAATCATTGTGGAACTGTGTTGTGTTATACAGACGTGTTTAATAAACCCTTTAACTTTATCATTCTATAGTGGGAGCTAAGATACACTATACAGACTGTACGGTAGTCTGTAACCAAGGCAACAGTGCATCTCGCGCTTCCCGCCGTTAGAGTTAAATTCGCTCGTGAGGTAACCGTTACTTGACATTTTACAGACCACTTCACTCAACAAATCTACTTTAAACTATAAAATAGAATAAAAAATTAAATATGTTCGCCTATGTGAAATATATAGAGGACGGGTGTAAAGAAATCGTCCCCATATCCTACATTAAGGACTTTGACCTTAACGTTAGTGACCTCACTAAAACTTACTGGGTGCGCTGGCAAGAGAAGTTTTTCAAAGGACAAATATTGTTCCTAAAGGGTGAGTCGTAATTTATCTCCAATAGTTCATCAATAACATAAATGTCCAACTTGGAAATACTTTAACTTTAATATACTTACTAACGTGTATTAGCTAACTGGGATGCGAGTATTGGCTACTGCGCTAGCAAAGCTAGTAAGCGCTTAGGACAGAGGACGCAATGCTACCGGTGTTAGTATTGCATGACAGAATATAACGTTCTCTTACGAGAGTATCTCTCGTACTGCGTAATATCTTACGCTATGGGGAAAACCTCTTTTCCACGAGATATTGAAGCCAAAAATTATCCTTTAATTTTGATTAATGTAAAACGCTGTGCAGCAGCGTGCAGACATAGGCAAGACGGCTCGCGCGCCTATTGGCTGCCCTGCGGCAACAGCAGCAAGCCTATCGAGAGAGGCCCTGCGTGACGTGACATCCAATGGGGGTGCTTCGCGCCCATTTCGTCGCGTCCCGCCAGAATAGGCGTGGCCTTGGCCTATAAATACGCTCGACAGGCTGATACAAACTGATTTTCAACTCTTCAGCGAAGCACTTCTGCATCGCTGGATCCGGAGTGAGAAGCCGCGCCGTCTGATTGTAAGCCTTCTGCGGGACGAGCCTTCGAGCCTGAAGTCGCTGGCCTTCACCTCGCCGCCTTCAGCCGCCGTACCTGCTACGCTTTCCGGCGTTCATATCCTTTTCACTGAGTGTGTGTTCACCGCTGCGACTCACACTCTATCTCTGTTTTGTATCTGTTCTAAAAGAGCAAGCGTCTTTTTGAAGAAAAATCATATAAGCAATGTATTGTCTGGTATTCCGGCCACAGCCGATGGTGTTTTGAGTGTAATAAAAAATGCCCACAGCCCAGTGTTCATTTCTACACACAAACACAGCCCGCCACAGTGCAGGGCTCGCACATATGAAATCGACTCATGTCAATTGTGCATTAAATGTAGTGAATGTGCCCACAACCCAGTGCCCACAAACACTACACACTGCATGTGCCACGTTTTCTGTAAAACGAAACCAACACACATACAGTCAGCTAAGACCCACGGTGTTTAAGTCTCGCCGCGGCCAGACTCCACCGAAACCTCTCGCTCGTTCAGTTCCAAACAATGTGACTGTTCCAGTGTATTTCGCAGTAAACAAGCCGGTACCACAGCCCGCTTGCCTGCACATTAACGCCATTTTTACGGCGACCCAGATAAATCCAATAAAGAGTGTATTTTCTGGTGTCCCGGCCATAGCCGATGGTGTTATGAGTGTTGTAAGAATGCCCACGTCACAGTGCCCATTCCCACACACAGACACAGCCCGCCACAGTTCAGGGCTAGCACAAATAAAATCGACTCATGTCGATTGTGCAAACGTAGTGAATGTGCCCACGACACAGTGCCCACAAACACTACACAGTGCGTGTCCCACGGTTTCTGTAAAAACGAAACCAACACATATTCAGTCAGCGCAAGCCGACGGTGTTTTCAGTGCAGTAAATGTGCCCGCTGTCCCGCGCCCACATTCACTCACAGACACGCTGAACCCTACGGGGTTTGTCCCGCTCGTTCTCTCTCCACAATTTGTCATAGAGAAAGCGAGTGCGAACAGGCTGCCCGCCGTGATCGGCGCGCCCCCCGCCTCGCGCACTTTAAACACAGTGTTCATGTCTCAGCACACCGAAGCTCTGCAGCCGCCGCTGTGCCGCGGCCAGAGTCCGGATATCATTCTGCCTCTAGCTATCCACGCGAATGCATGGGCAATGCTTCCCGGGGTATCAGAATGGGTGTTGAACACTATAAAGATTCGCTACAGTTCGCTCGACGTCCCCGCCGTTGCACGGCGCGTGTCGAAACCACGGTGGACAATGAAGTATCTCATCTACTTCGAACCGAAATAGCGAAACTACTGAGCAAAGGGGCCATAGAACCTTTATCTCAGGCTCAGAGCGAAGGGGGTGTATACAGCAGATATTTTCTGGTACCGAAAAAAGACGGGGGTCTCAGACCCATTCTAGATCTGCGACAATTGAACAAAGCGCTTCTGAAACGCAAGTTCAAAATGCTGACAACCAGCAAAATCCTCGCACACGTGCGCCAGGGAGACTGGTCATGTCAATAGATCTGAAAGACGCCTATTTCCAAATACAGATTGCGTCACGTCACAGGCGATTCTTGAGATTCGCCTTCGAGGGCCAGGCATATCAATACACAGTCCTACCGTTCGGCCTGGCTCCAGCACCCCGTATATTCACGAAGTGCATGGACGCGGCTCTCGCACCCCTGAGACTTCAGGGCATGCGAATTTTGAACTACTTGGACGACTGGTTGATTCTAGCTCGATCACGATCAGAGCTCATAGAACATAGAACACAAGACCGCATTACTCGAGCATCTCGAGAATTTGGGTCTCACAGTCAATTGGGCGAAGAGTTCGCTGTCTCCCAGCCAGAAAATCTCCTTTCTGGGAACAGTGATGGACTCGCTGTCTATGACAGCACGTCTGTCGCCGGAGCGAGGACTGAACATTCAGTGCGCCGTGAAATCCTTCCGCCGCGGCTCTATAGTCCAGCTCAAACGGTTTCAGAAAATGCTGGGCCTCATGGCCTCAGCATCTTCAGTACTTCAGCTGGGCCTGCTTCGCATGCGCCCACTGCAGTTATGGCTGAAAGCACGAGTTCCGCCCGGGGCTTGGGCCGCTGGTCTGTTTCGCCTCAGGGTCGACAGGAAATGCGTCTCAGGCTCTGAAACCTTGAAAAAAGCCGACTGGTACCAGTCAGGCGTGAGTCTGGGGACTCCCTCGAGTGTGATGGTGGTGTCCACGGACGCCTCCACCTCGGGGTGGGGAGCGCTGCTCGAGGGCAGACCGTTCTTTGGCCAGTGGTCAGAACGGGAGAAGCTCCTACACATATACTGTCTAGAAATGCTGGCAGTAGACAACGCGCTAAGGCGTTTTTTGTCCCCAGATAAAAGGCCGCCACGTCTTAGTCCGGTCGGACAACATGTCAGTGGTGGCGTACATAAATCACCAGGGCGGCGTCAGGTCCCGAAGCCTTTACAGGCTGACGAAACGCTTCCCTGGGCTGGGCTCAGCACAACCTGCTTTCACTGAAAGCAGCGCATGTGCCTGGTCACCTGAATCTGGGACCAGACAGACTGTCCAGAAACAATGTCCCAGTAGGGGAATGGTCGCTGCACCCGCAGACGATCCAACTGCTGTGGGAGACATTCGGCAGAGTGCAGGTGGACCTGTTCGCGTCCCAGGAAAACGCTCACTGTCCGAACTTTTTCTCCAAGAGCAGGGACGCGCTGGCCCACGTATGGCCCCGACGCCCCCTCTATGCTTTTTCCCCCGTCTCGCTCCTGCCTCAAGTGCTGGAACGAATCAGGGAAAATGGATGCCCAGTGCTGCTCGTGGCTCCGCTATGGACGAACCAAACCTGGTTCCCAGTCCTGATGCAGCTGGCCAGCACTGCCCCGTGGCCGATACCTCTCTCAGGCAAAGGGCTCGATTTGGCATCCTCGCCCGGAGTTATGGTCCCTACATGTGTGGGCCATCAACGGGTACCCGCTAACCTCCCGGAGGGAGTGTTAAACACGATCACGCAGGCTAGGGCCCCGTCTACTAGACGGCTCTACTCCTCGAAATGGTCAGTGTTCTCTACCTGGTGTCAAGCTCAGGGCTTTTCACCCGTAGACTGCGGGGTTACGGAAGTGCTCTCCTTCCTTCAGGAGCTGCTGGATAAGGGTAGAACCCCGTCCACGCTCAAAGTATACGTGGCGGCCATAGCGGCGTTTGCAAAACCGACGTGTGGCCAGTCACTGGGGAAGAACGACCTCGTCGTGCGATTCCTCAGGGGAGCTCGGAGGCTGAATCCTTCCAGACCTCCCTCAGTCCCTATGTGGGACCTTTCTACGGTTCTGGAAGCCCTGAAAGGTGCCCCATTCGAGCCAATCCATTTGTCAGACATGAAGCACCTGTCTTTCAAAACGGTATTTCTTGTGGCTCTTGCTTCAATGAAGCGCGTGGGGGACTTGCAAGCGCTTTCAGTAAGCGCGTCCTGTATTGAGTTTGGGCCTAATGACTCAAAGGTCATACTCAAACCAAGGCACGGGTACGTGCCAAAATCCCTCAACACACCGTTCAGGGCCCAGGTTATTTCCCTGTGCGCCCTCCCGGTGAACAATGAGGAAGCGGATGCTAATCTCTTTTGCCCCGTCAGGCCGCTGAGGGCTTATGTGTCCCGCTCGTCTGTCTTCAGGCAGACCGAGCAGCTCTTTGTTTTGTTTGGCGGACGCTCCAAGGGACTGGCCGCATCAAAACAGAGCCTATCCAGATGGATAGTCGATGCCATAGCGCTGGCTTACACTTCTAAGGGCCTGCAGTGTCCTTTGGGTGTCAGAGCGCACTCCACGAGAGGCGTGGCCTCTTCGTGGGCGTGGTCTAGTGGGATTTCCTTGCATGATATCTGTATGGCGGCGGGCTGGGCCTCGCCGTCTACATTTATAAGGTTCTATAACCTAGAAGTTCCCGCCTTACAGGCCAAGCTGCTGTCGGTCTAGAATTCAGTACTATCTGTCCCGCTGCGCCGGCGCAGAATGCTGAGTTTTGATTGAGTATCGCTCACTGATCGATGGAACAGCTCCATGGGTGTTGAATAGCCCGTATTTTTGCCCAGTTCAGGCTGAACGCGTTCACCCTGTCTGCGGGATATACTGTTGACATAACTAGCTCCTATGGGATGCTATTTCGTGGGGAATGATGCTGGTAGCCTCTCTTCTCCGACTCTCTGTGAGTCTACGGTGATTATGCACTATATGAGCCCCGGGCTACTGCCCTTGGGACTTTGGTGTCGGATCCCAGTACGCACGGCGTCTTACATTGTGTTCCCCATAGCGTAAGATATTACGCAGTACGAGAGATACTCTTGTAAGAGAACGTACTCGGTTACTAACGTAACCTCGGTTCTCTCTAGAGAGGGAACGAGTACTGCGTATCTTGCCGTGCATACAACAGCGCTGGTTCGCTTCAGCGTTGAAAACCAGTTTGTATCAGCCTGTCGAGCGTATTTATAGGCCAAGGCCACGCCTATTCTGGCGGGACGCGACGAAATGGGCGCGAAGCACCCCCATTGGATGTCACGTCACGCAGGGCCTCTCTCGATAGGCTTGCTGCTGTTGCCGCAGGGCAGCCAATAGGCGCGCGAGCAGTCTTGCCTATGTTTGCACGCTGCTGCACAGCGTTTTACATTAATCAAAATTAAAGGATAATTTTTGGCTTCAATATCTCGTGGAAAAGAGGTTTTCCCCATAGCGTAAGATATTACGCAGTACTCGTTCCCTCTCTAGAGAGAACCGAGGTTACGTTAGTAACCGAGTACGTTATAGCAGATGCTTTCAAGTACTTACATTCAGTGTTATTAACATTCCAGAGTCCAGAGAAGAGATCGAGGAGGAACTGGCCAAGGGTAAGCGGGTCCGTGTGAGACTTCTGAAGGAGACCACGCCTCCACGGTCGCGCTCTGAGGCGGAGGACGCCAAAGCAACACATGTAAAGTTGATATTGCTTTTTTATGTCCGATGTTACCTAACTTAATTATGGAAGCTTGTTTCCACCACAGAATGAAAAATAAAAAAGGTAATTGCGACTTTTTATCTCACAATTCTGACTTTCTTTATCAGAATTGCGAGATATAAAGTCATAATTGCGTGATATAAAGTCAGAATTGCGAGATATAAAGTCAGAATTGCGTGATATAAAGTCAGAATTGCGAGATATAAAGTCAGAATTGCGTGATATAAAGTCAGAATTGCGTGATATAAAGTCACAATTGCGTGTTATAAAGTCAGAATTGCGAGATATAAAGTCAGGATTGAGTGATATAAAGTCGCAATTGCGTGTTATAAAGTCAGAAATGCGTGATATAAAGTCGCAATTGCGTGTTATGAAGTCAGAATTGTGAGATATAAACTATTCTGAGAGGAAAAAAGTCCGTCTTTTTCCCCCCATAGAATTGGACTTCATAACACGCAATTGCGACTTTATATCACGTATTTCTGACTTTATATCACGCAATTCTGACTTTATATCACGCAATTCTGACTTTATATCTCACAATTCTGACTTTATAACACGCAATTGCGACTTTATATCTCGCAATTATGACTTGATAACACGCAATTGCGACTTTATATCACGCAATTCTGACTTTATATCACGCAATTCTGACTTTATATCTCACAATTCTGACTTTATAACACGCAATTGCGACTTTATATCTCGCAATTATGACTTGATAACACGCAATTGCGACTTTATATCACGCAATTCTGACTTTATATCACGCAATTCTGACTTCATATCTCACAATTCTGACTTTATAACACGCAATTGGGACTTTATTTCACGCAATTCTGACTTTATATCTCGCAATTCTGAGAAATAAAGTGAGAATTACGAGATGTAAACTCGCAATTGTGAGAAAAAAAAGTCAGAATTGTGAGATAAAAAGTCGCAATTATTATTATTATTTATTTATTTAGTGGCGGAAACAAGCTTCCATACTTAATAGTTGTTTAAAATGGTTAAATTAATGTTATTGGCTGCTGCTGATCTGCTCCCGTTTTTCCTGTTAACTGTAATTACAGCTATTGCCAACTGTAATTAAAGCTATTGCCATCTTGTGGCACTTGAATGTAACTACAGGGCATGTACTACATAAATCATGTATGTACTGCAATGTATTTTTGTGTCTCTGCCCACATACAGGTTATCAAATTATCACCATTATCAAGTGATAATATTAGGCTCCAATCATTAATCTATTCAATAATCATATAGGGTAATTGCTTTTACAATGCTTTGTTTGTTTTGTTTGGATGGGAGTCTTGCAATACACTGAGGTGCTTTTTCCTAATTATGCTTTTATCCATGTTATCCATGTAGACAAATCAGAAAAAAGCTGCAGAAGAGGCCAAACAAAATAATCTCTTAACCTTGCTAAAAGAGAGAAAAATTAGAAGAAAACAGTCTCCACTCTGCCCAACTCCAAGCAAGATAATGAGAGCTCATACCCTGTCTGACTCATTGTCAGAAGAGGATGATGATGATGATGATGGTGGTGGGGTTGTACCAGAAAAACTTTTTGAGGAGGCTAAAAAGAAGCAACAGCTCTACATAAAAAAAATAAACAATATGTCCCTGCAACTGCAGGAAACTAAAAACAAGTTAGTGGTTTTTGAATTAATGTGTTCTGACAAGAGAATTGATCTTTAGCCCAATGTTTGATTTAATCTGCTTGTCAGATATATATAGAAAGATATAGATATATATAGATTTTTGTTTCTTTTTTCTTATAATGTCAGCTAATCATGACATACATGTCCATCTATTATAGGTTAGAGGAGCAGGAGAAACTCAGAACAGAAATTGAGGCAGAGAATAAAGAACTACGTTCTCTAAACATGCAATTGCAGCAACAATTGCTGAAGGCACTGAAATCCTCATCAACAGCAAAGTGCAGTGGTAAGGAGGAGACCCCCCCTCCCCCTGTCATGTTTTCCATCATCTGTCATATTTGTGATATGTTTGTTTTCTTTCTAACTGTCAAAGACCCTGGAGCCCCAAGCCCAAAGGAGACCTTACAAAGTAAGGATATACGTGTGTGTGTGTGTGTGTGTGTGTGTGTGTGTGTGTGTGTGTGTGTGTGTGTGTGTGTGTGTGTGTGTGTGTGTGTGTGTGTGTGTGTGTATGTATTTATATATATATATATATATATATATATATATATATATATATATATATATATATATATATATATATATATATATATATATATATATAGCACTCACAGTCACAGATATATTTACCAAACTATAGGCCCTGATGCAAGAGGGTAAATATACATATTGAATACATTGACATTATTTTGTATATAGGTGCAGAGTCTGGCTGTTTGAATGAGGTGGAACTGTTTGAGATGAGGTACAGCATCTCCCCTTACGAAAAAGAAGCATACTTCAAGTGCATTTTATAAAGTATACTTAAGTATATTTTTTGAGAAGTATATAAAATGTAGACTGAAAGTATATTTTCTTATTTTTAGTTTAAAAGAAGTATACTAATGGAACACTTGAATAAACTTATTTTTCGTAAGGGTCGTCATCTGTGTGCATGGATTAATATAAGAACCCCCAACTACAGTACACTTAAAATACATTTTGTATACATTTGTACAATCTAGTACCTTGATTATTTTTGTTTTTAATTTTGTCAGATTCATTTGGGGGGAGATGTTCGAGTGCGCAGAGAGGCCTGGTCAAGGATTCAAAACAGCACGCGGGATTCCTTATTTGTGAAGGAGTTGGCAGTGGCAATCTGGGGCACTAAGACTCTGGCGGAAAGGAGTCTCACAGGGAAGGAATGCCCCACAACCAAAACCAGCAGGCAGCCCTTAACCCCCCAGAAACTTCAGACATTAAAAGGTAGCAGTAGCCACAAGGTCATTGTGGGATGCCAAGTACTGGGTTATGGAGTAATACATTTTTATTTGTTCTGGAGCGACACAAGCATCACTATTTATCTGTTCATTTCTTTTCAGTCTGCTTCAAGGAGTGGCTTGACAAAAAGAATGTGGAGGAGACAGAGTCGCAGGCCAGACGAAGAAAAGGCCGGACGGTTTATTACAGAAAAAATAATGGACATTAACAGACAAAAAAAAAAACTTTAAAATTTGACTATGTGGTTCCATTTGAGACAAAAATGAGTCGACTGCTTTGTGCTTTGTACTACACATTTGTCCTTGTCAACAGTAACCTGCTAACAGTTGCCTACCTTTTCAGATAGATTAGTACATGTTGATGTGTATGCTCTGTTTATATCGTTCTGTTCTGTCATCATTACTGTATTGATCCTACTTTTTCAGATAAATTACTAAATGTTGATGTGTATGTTCTTTGTTTATGTTAATTTGTTCTGTCGTCCTGAGTGTTGTTTTTTGTTAAATAATTGTTATTATTGTTAATGTTTACTTGTTATTATTAAATGAACTTGTTACATGTATTAATTTAAGCTTGTATTTTCATGATTTTCATCATACCAAAATTCAAAGAAGCTGTCCAGCATTCCATCCTGGTTAACAGGCTACCATCCTTAACATCTATTACTGTTGACCTGCATAGTTTCCAATGTTTATAACCAGCATCCAATGTTGGTGCTGGTGTGACCAGCATGGGATGCATTTGATAAATGCATACAGCTTGCATACCAGCACACCAGCATCCCATGCTGGTCACCAGCATACCAGCATCCCATGCTGGTCACCAGCATACCAGCACCAAAACACAACATATGCTGGTCTTGCTGGTAGCTGGTCTATGCTGGTTTTTCCAGCAGGGAAAAAAGCCGAAAATCCGTTCACTCGTAGGCTGCCAGTTATTTACGTCTCAATGCATTCTGGGTAGTGACGTGTATAGGTGGTAGCCGGTTGTAGCATCTTCGTTTATTGTTTTTCCAACGTACCGGCTAGCTAGCTAAGTTTTGACAGTAGTGAGATGAACACGTCTGCCGTTCAGCCTTTTCAGTTTGAACCCGAGCGCACCGTAGGCTTAAATCAGGATATTTTCAGTTGTAATGTTTTAAAAATTGTACAGTTTCAGCCCCCCTAAACTGCTGCCTGGCCCCCCAAAAAATGTTTGATTAATGTAGGCTACACAAATTCGTGTTCGCTTCAGTCTTGTTATTATCAGATTAAGCGCGTTCTTCATCTTCAATCCGCAGCGGCGCCGAGCAGAGAGCACGTCAGAAACAGAGAGGACAGGGTGTGTGTGTGTGTGTGTGTTCATCTGAGCCTCATTGTTCTTTCACTACTCGTCAATGTCAGAATATTTGAGATGACCAATCAAATCGAAGTAGGAGGGCTTTATTTTCACAGACGCTGCTGAGCGCGACTCGATGCGTAGGCTACGGTCAAGTGCGAGATAAGATGTAAGTAGCTAAACTTAACATTTTGTATTTGACTTTTTTTAGCTCATAAATGTTAAACGAATGACAAAAAATAATCAGGGAAACTAATATCGTTGTGTCTATTTTCGCCATTTTGAACTGAAAATAGGCCTATGTAACGTGTAATGAATAATTTGTTTACTGTCATTGGCCCTCATTTATCATTCTTGCGTAGAAACGGGCGTATATGTTGGCGTAAGATTATGCTTACACTCCTCTCACCGCCTGATTTATGAAGCTGTGCGTACCTTTGAAATCCAGGTGTACGCAATACCTGCCCTTGATAGATGCCGCGGCTGAAAACGATCGTCATGCCCCTATATATTCAAGTATCCGCTTCCCCTACATCCTCATTTAACGCCATGGACACACGGAAGACGGCAAAGAGGAGACACTTCTCTGGAGATCGAGACCATCACCATCATGAAAAATTATTATTAAATCAAACAATAATATTGTTGATGATAAATTCATCTTTTCACATTTTTTTCAAAACGCTATAAATCCATCCATTTTTTGTCTAAAAAAACAACAACAAAAACAACTACAAGAGAACATGCAACATATAATCAGGGACTCATACTATAAATTAATATAAATTAAATAAGTGCAACTGCATGAAATAAATAAAAGCCAAACAAAATAAATAGTAAAATAAATTAAATAGTAAAAATAAAATAAATATTTCCAATGACACGTTCCAATATTGTCCACCACATAAAACAAATAATTTAAAAATAACACACAAATACAGTCCTTAAATACAACAATGTTAAAAATACATTGAAATCATTTAGTAACACATTTAGGCTAATAGTCATTCGTGCCGAACTTGAAAAAAGTAATGATAACAATATTCAGGCCTACTATTAGGCTACGTGTTGTAGCCATTAACTGCATTAAGTGCATTTAGTTTCATATTTGTTAAAAAATAATAATGTTATTTTTTCCCCATCTATGTTGATTATGAAAAGTGAACATAGGCTAAGATAGGATGCGCAATATATCGGGAGACATGCTCAGACATGATTTTGGCCACATAATTAAGTTTTGTTTTGTAGAAAGCCTTTCTTTAAAGTGAATTTCGTTTTGTATAAATTGTATCTTAATTTTAATATTTTTTTCATCAACCAATTGCCTGGATTTAATAAATAAGAAGCAAATAGCAGACAATATAATCATGAGTCATGACATGGAGGCGCGGGTGCGGTCCCTTGCATTGCACGTGAACTGGAGCGAATCTCATCACAAATTAACCGAAACTCAGTATATGCCTCACAGACATGAGAAATATATCTATAAAGAAAGCTTGAAATGTCTTTAAACTAAACAATTATAAATGAAAAGAAATAGGCTACTCTCTCTATAGGCACGTTCACTACGGAGATGGTGATCATCAATTTCATCTTTGCAGACACAACACTAGTTTATTAGTAGAAATAAAATACAAATTTATTTTTAAAAATGGCGTTTATCGCGTTTTGGAAAAGAGCTCCTCATATCTTTTAGTTTGTCAGTGCGTTTTGTGGTGTTAGGATTAGTTTTTCTGCGCATTTCCACACTAACTCAAAACGTGCGTACATGTACACCACCTCCTGACCTGGCGTAGGATTTGAGCGTGCCGTACGCCAACGTCCATATTGATAAATATCAAAGTCACCGTGGTTTTGGGTGTACGCCAGGTGTACGCTGGAAATTTGGTGTATGCACTTTTGATAAATGAGGGCCAATATGATGAACAAGTCTAAAAATGTTCCACATATGGTGGAAAATACCATCATTGGCCTAAAGAGAAATAACATTCTGAGAGTTAAGACTATAAAAGAGGAAGGATGCCCTCCCCTCACTGTCATAATCTGCAGCCAATCTGTGTGACTCTATGACTACTGGCCTTTTCTTGAGAGAAAATAAACCTCATCAAAGACAATTAGTCTATTTGTCTCTTATTCAGAATTGTTTATTTTTTATTTGCCACAACTGTCCGTCTCGCCTGCACTTTTTTCACTCCTCCCCTCATTGTAGCCGCCTACTCTTGCCTATATTTCAGGCGAGGCGCATCCAAACGAGCCTTATGACTTTACGAGTCGGTTCTTTTTATTAAGTTAAAAGGCTTGTTCGTTTAGAAGCGGCGCTGCACAGACGGTGTATGACATGAATGTACAGAGAGAGCTATTAGAGGGCAGAAGACACTGTATGCTTTTGAATCGCTCTTGCAATACTTTGATGTCATACACTGTCTGTGTCTAAGGCTAAAACATAAGCAGAACCAAAGTTGTCCGATTCCCAAATGGTTCTTTTTGCTGCTTTTGGCGACCATAGAATATCAATACCTAGAATATCAAAATCGACTGCTGGCGGTAGATCCTTTTCCTATTTAGCACCAAAACTTTGGAACAATCTTCCTAACATTGTCTGGGAAGCAGACACAGTCTGTCTGTTCAAATCTAGATTAAAAACACATCTCTTTAACCTAGCATGCACATAACACATTATAGACTTCTATAATTCAATGTTAGGCTGCATAGTTTAGATCAGTCGGAACCGGGAACACTTCCCAAAAATCCTGATGTACTTTGTACATCATAAGAAGGATGGCGTCTACACTTATATTAGTCTCTCTGTTTATCCCGAGGTTTACCGCAGTCCACCGGATCCAGGCCGTATCCGGATCTGATGAAGGACCTGCGCCTGGACACGACGACAACGCAGTCCTGAAGTGTCAACTAGTCTCTCCACTGTGAAGGCCTCCTTCCCTTTACCTCTGTACAGATAAAACGTTGTCGGGATAATACGCAGAAGCGATAAAAAATTCTCAGAGCCACCAGGCAGTTTTATGCAAATGAGTGGCCGGATTGCATTAAAGAATTTTCTGTTCTAACGGTGTCGTGTAAGCGGACCCTAAGTTAATAACTAATGATCGTTGCGACGGAAGTGAATCAATCAAAACTGACTTTAGCTGGACAATAACTTTATTCTAGAGCTGCTGTAAAGCCAAAACAATCTCTGTTACATTAATTTCCGATTATCACTGTAAAGCTGACTTGACTTAACTTACTTTAGTGGATCAAAAAAACATTCCAGCGGTTTCTGATCTAATTCATTTACTGAACTGAGAACTACCGAAACAGAATTAGCATTGGTTCTACAGTAAATGAAAAACAATATTGAAATATCAGCAATTCGAAATAGTTGGTGTCACATGGGTTCTTCCAGTTAACATGTTCTCCTTTTTACTTGTGTGTACAGAAATAAATATTATAACCCAACAAAACGTACCTTTTACATTATTTACAATGTTATTTTAAGCTTCATTATTTCATTTTTATATTTATAATAAATATATAACCTAGCAACACTTACCTTTTACATTTATTTATAGTTTCATTATTTCATATTTATATTCTATTTTAATAAATTGTGTCAGAAAAAAAACGAAATTTGGAAATCATTTTTTTTACCTGATTGTACCGTCAGATACAAATAACCGGCGTCTTGGGTGCCATAGTCACCAATCTCCACAGCGCACCAGTAATATCCAGAGTCTGACTTCTGTAGTTTGTCCCATCGCACTGTAAAAATACTCTGGTCTGGATAATCAGTGATGGAATATTTTCCTGTCTTTCCTGCATATACCAATATACTGCAAGAGCTCCAAGGTGTCCCCCAACACAAATATTTGCGGTTTTCTTTATGTTCTATTTTATACACACATGGAATAATGCCAGGTGATCCAGATTTCACTGCTATATGAAGTTTCAGTGCATTAACTCCAGCACCACCTGTAGTCAAGAATAAACGTAGGGGAGAAAACGTCTCGGGTTACGTATGTAACCCTGGTTCCCTGATAAGGAACGAGACGCTGCGTTTGAGATGCGGTGGGAACGCTCTGCGTGATTACGTCATGAAGCACGTGTAAAATCAGTCCAATGGAAGCCCGCTACGACATAGGTGACGTCATAGACCAGGAAACTATAAAGCACCCCTGAATTCAGACCGCGACAGCTTCTGAAAGGCCTGAAGCAAGTCGATCAGGGCATGCAGGAAGTATGGCATATAAACGCAGCGTCTCGTTCCCTATCAGGGAACCAGTGTTACATACGTAACCCGAGACGTTCCCTTTCAAGGGAACTCGAGCTGCGTTTGAGACGCGGTGGGAACCCCATACCCACTACGCCATAGTAACAAATGCCCGTTCTGTGTGAAAGTCCTGCGCACACTTAAGAAGCAAGCAACCTCGCCCCAGGAGTGGAGAGGTCAAGGTCATAAAACCTGACAAATGTAAATGTAAGGGAAACACCCGAAATTAAGGCCATAGAGGCCGCCATACTCCGAGTAGAATGGGCCCGCACAGCCATAGGTGAAGGCTGTCCGGCCGCTTCATAAGCCAGTGAAATAGCCTCGACTATCCATTTACTCATAACCTGTTTAGATGCAGGGCATCCTCTCTTGAGTGACCCAAAACAAACAAATAGTTGCTCAGATTTACGCCACAGGGCAGCTCTGTGAACGTAGGCATCTAAAGCCCGTACTGGACATAACAGGTTAAGCTGTTCCTGGTCTGGGGTATTAAAGGGTGGAAGAAAAAAGGCCTGCAGCACTATTGGGCCCCCAACATTCAGTGGGACCTTAGGAATATACCCCGGCCTGGGGTAGAGAAATGCCTTCACCGTAATAGGTGCAAATTCCAGACATGAAGGAGCAACCGACAGAGCATGTAAATCACCAATTCTCTTGATAGATGAGATAGCAAGGAGAAATAAAGTCTTAAGAGTGAGGAAATTTTCTGAAACCTCTTCGATGGGCTCGAAAGGAGCTAAAGCCAGACCCTCGAGTACAATGGCCAAGTCCCAAGCCAGTGCTCTAGAGTGCAGTGCAGGTCTCAACCTCAATGTACCACGGAGAAAGCGAGTAATTAAAGGGTTTCTCCCGATAGAAGCACCCCCCGGAGGGGTGTGGTAGGCAGATATAGCCGCCACGTAAACCTTTAGGGTGGAAGGAAATAACCTGGCAGAGAAACGGTCTTGCAGAAAATCAAGAACTGAACCAACAGGGCAGTTAACAGGATCTAACTGACGATCAACACACCACGTGGTGATAAGTCTCCATTTTAGCGCATACAGCCTTCTCGTGGAAGGAGCTCTGGATTGAAGAATGGTTTCTACAACATCGGTCGAAAGACCGGTTCCCCTGAGCCTGGCCCCCTCAGAGGCCAGGCCCAGAGTTTCCACAACTCCGGCCAAGGGTGAAATATCGTGCCCCCGGCCTGGGACAGGAGATCCACCCTGAGTGGGATCTCCAAGGGGGAGCCGTCCAGAAGAGACACCAAGTCCGAGAACCATACTCGGGTCGGCCAATAAGGGGCTACTAGTAGCAGACGAGCCCCTTCTTGGCGAACCCTCTCCAGAACCCCCGGAAGCATAGATATCGGGGGAAAGGCGTACAGGTGCAGCCTCGGCCACACCTGCACCATAGCATCCAGACCGAGAGGAGCTGGGTGAGTTAGAGAGAACCACATGGGACAATGGGTTGAATCTGACGATGCGAAAAGGTCTACCTGAGCACGACCGAACTCTTCCTACAGGAGCTCCACCACTTCGGGGTGAAGTCTCCACTCCCCGGGCCTTAACCCCTGTCTTGACAGAAAATCTGCTCCCATATTCTGACGCCCTGGGATATATACCGCCCTGAGCGACAATAACTTCCTCTGGGCCCATAGGAGGATCTGATGGGCCAATTTGCAAAGATGACGTGACCTCAGACCCTCCTGATGGTTGATATAGGAGACCACCGAAGTGTTGTCTGTGCGGACCAACACATGATGGCCTCTCAGGTCTGGCAGGAAATATTTGAGAGCTCGAAATACCGCCATCAACTCCAGACGATTTATGTGCAAGGAACATTGATGGTCCTGCCAAAGACCTTGCGCCGAGCGGCCACTCATGACCGCGCCCACACCCGTGAGGGAAGCATCCGTCGAAAGCGTGACGCGTCGTCAAGGAGCCCCCAACACTGGGCCCTGGGTGAGGAACCAAGGTTTCTTCCACATGACCAAGGCACTAAGGCATAGCCGCGTGACCTTGATCTTGCGGAACGGATTTCCCCTCAGAGAAAACCCCTTGGTCCTGAGCCACCACTGCAGGTGTCTCATGTACAGAAGGCCAAAAGTAATAACGTTGGACGCCGCTGCCATGAGACCCAACAGTCTCTGGAACTGTTTTACAGTGCGGCTGTGAGAATCGCAGATATACCAGCAGGAGACAGACGTGCCTGCATTGTGGTCGAATCCCAAATTACACCTAGAAAAGTGGTGAGCCGGGAGGAGCCGGGAGGAGCACACTCTTTTTGGTATTGAGCCGCAACCCCAAACTCCTTATGTGGGACAGAACAACATCTCGATGTTGAACTGCCAACTGCTCTGACTGTGCTAAAATCAACCAATCGTCGATGTAATTTAATACGCGGATGCCCTGGAGTCTCAACGGAGCCAGAGCTGCATCCACGCATTTTGTAAAGGTGCGCGGTGATAAACCTACGCCAAATGGAAGAACCCGATACTGGTACGCTTCGCCCCCGAAAGCGAACCTCAGGAACTTCCTGTGATGAGGATGGATAGATACATGGGAGTACGCGTCCTTCAAGTCTATTGTGACAATCCAGTCCTTGGACTGAATCTGTGATACAATCTGTTTGAGTGTAAGCATTCTGAACTCTGCTGTTTAGATAGCGCAGATCTAGAATAGGACGCAACCCTCCATCCTTCTTTGGAACAATGAAGTAACGGCGGTAAAACCCTGACTCTCTGCTGGGAGGAGAAACCCTTTCTATAGCTCCTTTTTGAAGAAGTGTCAGAACTTCCTGCTCCATAACCAGAGCCTGCTGTGAGTCCACTACCGTAGAGGGGACCCCTTGAAATCTGGGCGGACGAGAACCGAACTGAATTCTGTAACCCTTTTCTATTATGTGCTGGACCCATGTAGAAATATTTGGCAGAAGTTTCCACGCTGCCAGAAATTCCGATAGGGGAACCAGTCCCTCGAGACTGGACTCTGGATTTGATTGAACAATCATCTCGGTGCCCTGAAGCGGCGAACCGGCAGGGAACAACCGAACTGACCGTTCTACAACCCTCCTCAGAGGATTGCACGGGGACGCTGACACCTCGGCGCCCTGAAGCGGCGAACCGGCAGGGAACAACCGAAGTGGCAACGCTGCGACTCTCCTCGGAGAATCGCCCCCCGGAGGGTGCCAAGGAGGGACGGTTCCTCGGAATTGTTCCTCCCTGGAGGGGACCACCCTGATAAGCCTGAAAGCCTTGGCGTCAGGACTTCTTCTTAGACCAAACTCTCTTAGTGATGACAGTCCTCAGATCTTGTCTACCTCTAACAGGCTTGGACTGCGACCGCCACTCAGGAATCCCAGATTGAGGAGGAGCCCGAGCGGCTTTATGTTGCGAGCAGCCTCGGGGACACTGGACCGGCGAGGAAGAAACCTCTGAAACGCAGCCGCTTGTTTCTTGTTTTCTTGAAATCTATCGACAACACAATTTATAGCGTCGCCGAACAGACTTGTAGATGAAAGCGGTGCGTCCAGAAGAACAGACCTATCTTTATCTTTAATATCTGATAGATTTAACCATAAATGGCGCTCCGTGGCCACCATGGCTGCCATAGAACGGCCCACAGATTTGGCCGTCTCCTTGGTGGCCCGGAGAGATAGATATGTCGTGCGACACAATTCTCGAATTGCATCAGCACTAACTTCCTCACAATCGTCCATGTCCCTCAGCAGGTCAGCCTGGTATGCTTGGAGAATCGACATAGTATGTAAGCATGCCGCGGCCTGACCTGCTGCCGAATAGAGAAGAAGAAGACTCGGGGGAGAGATAGCTCGCTAGCGTGTCTTCAGCACGGGGCATATTCAAATAACCATAGTGATCAATCCCTTGAATCTTACTATAATTACTAGTCTGTGGGTTATGCACTCTGAAAGACGCTGGTTTAATCCACGATCTTGAAACCTCTGTGTGGAGATCGGGAAAAAACGGGAGTTCCCGACGAGGACTTCGTGATCTAGATGGTAAATAACGTTCGTCTAAAAGACTTTTTCTAGATTCAACATCAATATCATCGGCTGGCCACTTAATATTTAATTTAGTAACAGCACGAGATAAAACCTCCAAAAGATCCTCATCAGCAGGGGTATGAGCTGGCGAACACTCAATATCCCCCATACCAGGGACATCCAGATCCTCAGAACTGGATAGCTGCAATTTTGGTGCCTCAGCCTGGGAAGGAGAAGCCGCAGAGCGGGCTCCTTCCTTGGCAAAGACACCGGATTCAGCAGGTAAGGGCTGAGAAAGGGCGGGGCCCGTCTCAAACCCCGCTACTAGATCCATCTGCGAACCCCAAGATGAAAGCCGACGCTGTGCCTCGGCAGCAGCGGAACCCGCACCTCGGGGAGTGCGAACCGAACCGTCCTCCTCAAAGAACGCCCGGCGAGAGCAGAGAGTTTTCATGGATAAACTCATGCAATGCTGGCAGTCAGCCCCCTCGAGGACTAACTGGGCATGCTCCACTCCCAAACAAGCAATACACATACGATGTGTGTCCCCACCCGTGATATAACGAGGGCAGGGCACAACACAACGCTTATAACTTTGCCTGCTCGCCATAGTGATATATATATATATATATATATATATAAGGGGCTTGACAGACAACAATAAATAGACAAGGACAGATATACAGAGAGCGCTTGCTGAAGGTACAGAAGCTGTCACGGTCTGAATTCAGGGGTGCTTTATAGTTTCCTGGTCTATGACGTCACCTATGTCGTAGCGGGCTTCCATTGGACTGATTTTACACGTGCTTCATGACGTAATCACGCAGAGTGTTCCCACCGCGTCTCAAACGCAGCTCGAGTTCCCTTGAAAGGGAACATAAAACACTCACAAACTCCACATGATGTAAATGTATATAGAATTATAACTTAAATAATTCAAGTTAAACCATTTTAACAATTTACTGTACAATGGTTGAGTAATGCTTTTGAAACAGAATTATAATTATTTGTTGTTGTTTTTCAACCTGAGATGTAAAGTAAAATCCCAGAGAGAATCAGAAGGTAAATCATGTCTATAGCGGAGTGTGTGTAAATGAGAGGAGCTGGTCACTTCTTGAACTGTCTCTGTTTCCGTTTCCATTTCACAGCAGAAATATCGCCTGAAACCACATGAAATAAGTGTCAGCAAGTGAGAAAAGTTTGGCTAATTTTGGCAAATTGGCTAATTTGCAGCAGCAACCTTAAACTAGCCACAACACAACATCAATCAACATTTTACTAATTGTTAATTTGATTTGTGAACTGGTTAAAGCATGTAAAATGTAGCCTATAATATAAATCAGCAGATCTTCTTGATCAATTTGATAAAACACTTTCTTCACCCATAATTACTGAACAAAATGTTACATTGTTCAAGCCACCATTTTGACAAAACTGTGAAAGTGAAACTGTTTAATTGTTACTTTTTTTGTTTTCTAATCATGTTTTCAATAACTTTGCGGTTATACAAGAAAATGTTTTTTAAATGGCTTGAGTTGGTGGAAGGGGTTCATAAGGGGTTGGTTTAAGTTTGAACAAGCAAATTTGAATAACAAAATAAATGCATGAACAAAATCTAAACTGTCCATGTTTTAAAACATTACAACTCAAAATATTTCAAAACACAATTCAAGAATATGGGAAATTATATCAAAGTTTGAGATAAATTATTACAATTAAAGTATTGCAACCATCCGCAGTGTCTCATATTTCCTTAAAATAATTCTCAAGTATGTATTAAAAATGTATTTAAGTATCATTTTAAAATGTGTTGTTGCTGCAGTGGTTCCTGTAGTGAGTGTGCTGAGCCTCTGAGCAAGTAAAATACACACATAGTCTGGATTAGTTGAAACATACCTAACATATATGTGTAACATTAGGAAATAAGGATTTTTTGCAAAAAATGGATTTTAAAAAGCTTTTTATTCAACACAGGCTTTGTGTGCGTGTGTGCGTGAGTGCGTGCTTGCGTGCGTGAGTGCGTGTGTGTGTGTGAGAGAGATTTAAAAGCAGGGACCAGAATTAAACTAAATCACAAACACACACACACAATCCCGCATACATGGGGCTAGTGACAGTGATTGAAACTGGGAACAGAAACAGGGAATGAAGGAATGAAAAGAGTTTTAAGCATCTGAACAGAACCATCAGTTTCTGATTTGAAAGCACCTTGAGGTCTGCAGCTTGTAATAAACCTCTGTTTAGTTATTAAATTGTTAATGGATATTTGCAATGCCTTAGCCGTAGAACAAGTGTGTGGATGCAGTCTCAGGATAAAGTCTTGATGCTTCCGTGAGTCAATGGTGTTAAGTTTACAATCAATTTCTTCAACGTTAAACGAAGAAATGATGATGAATTTGCGATGTTAGTTTGATTCTGTAATGGTTGAGGAAGTTACACATGTCTTGATGTGCTGTGCCAGCTCTGAGGCCGCGTGAGATCACACTCGAACAGCAAACAGAAGACAGAGAGAAGAGAGAAGGAGAGAGTGGCCTTAAACTCCTCAGATATCAGAAAACTTTCTGCATTTTTACATCATCAATGTCAAAATTTTACACAATTTTCTATCTTTGTGGGGACATTTGGTGGTCCTTCTCTGTAGCCCAGGTCAGGCGCTTCTGCCGCTGTTTCTGGTTCAAAAGTGGCTTGACCTGGGGAATGCGGCACCTGTAGCCCATTTCCTGCACACGCCTGTGCACGGTGGCTCTGGATGTTTCTACTCCAGACTCAGTCCACTGCTTCCGCAAGTCCCCCAAGGTCTGGAATCGGTCCTTCTCCACAATCTTCCTCAGGGTCCGGTCACCTCTTCTCGTTGTGCAGTGTTTTTTGCCACACTTTTTCTTTCCCACAGACTTCCCACTCAGGTGCCTTGATACAGCACTCTGGGAACAGCCTATTTGTTCAGAAATTTCTTTCTGTGTCTTACCCTCTTGCTTGAGGGTGTCAATGATGGCCTTCTGGACAGCAGTCAGGTCGGCAGTCTTACCCATGATTGCGGTTTTGAGTAATGAAACAGGCTGGGAGTTTTTAAAAGCCTCAGGAATCTTTTGCAGGTGTTTAGAGTTAATTAGTTGATTCAGATGATTAGGTTAATAGCTTGTTTAGAGACCCTTTTCATGATATGCTAATTTTTTGAGATAGGAATTTTGGGTTTTCATGAGCTGTATGCCAAAATCATCAGTATTAAAACAATAAAAGACCTGAAATATTTCAGTTGGTGTGCAATACATCTAAAATATATGAAAGTTTAATTTTTATCATTACATTATGGAAAATAATGAAATTTATCACAATGTGCTAATTTTTTGAGAAGGACCTGTACTTTTATTTCATTTTTTTAATTTTAAAATGTGCATGTTTGTAAAACTGCAAATAGAAACAAATCTATAACTACAAAATAAATACCATTAAAAAAGACAATCGCATTTCAAAGAAGGCTAGTTATGAACTCAACTAATAGATTAATTTACGGTCCGTATAACGCTGTGTATATGGGTCCTTTTGAAAAAATGGGTCAGAGACGGGGATCAAGCAAACGTAAAATTGATTTAATGTGTTTGTATCTGTGGATCTGTTAGATGTTCATGTAAAGCAAGCCTAAAAAAAAACTACAAAAAAATCATATACATATAATTATATTGAGTAAACCTTTATGCATATTTGTCTCACTAAAAGTGTGGAGAAGGGTTGGTGGAGGGATGCTGATAAACTGTAAATGAACAGAGGCACGTCTGCTGTATATATACCTCTTATTGTTAATTAACTGAATGCTCTCCACTCGTTAATTATGTTAATTATCTAAACGTGCTCCTCCCAAACTTTGTTAGTAAAACATCATTTAGTGATTAATGACACCTCTCTATGTGGATCGTCATGTGTTAACCCGTGTAAAGCAGAAGAGGGAAACAAAGAGAGTGTCGTATCAATCACTTTGGCTAAATTCTCAAATTAAATTTTTTCCCCCTCAAAACAATAAGTTCAGATCTCTGAAACAATTACTTTTTTGTCCATGCCAGATTTTAAATTCTTATTCATTTAAGCATTGAACATGTTTTGACGTGTGAAAAAAGTACAAAATATATAACTGTTAAAAGACAATCCCATTTTAAGAGACAAAGAAGGCTAGTTATGAACTCGCCTAATGGATTCATTTACGGTCCGTATAACGCTTTTTTCTTGACCCTCACATCTGCTCATATGGGTCCTTTTAAAAAAATGGGGGAAGGAGGGGGATCAAGCCAATGCAAATTTAACTTTAATGAGTTTGTATCTGTGGACCTGTTAGATTTTCATGTAAAGTAAGCATAAGAAACTACAAAATAAATAGTCCTCTTCTGTTCCTCACTGTCGCTGTTAGTGTGGAGCCACAGTGCTGTATATTGTTCCCCCTACTGGAGGCTTCTGGAAGTGCAAGATCATTTTCAATCTAACAGCAGTTCAATAAATACATTAAATAATATATTTCTGTAAAACTTGCTTCACTCACAGGAGTATCATCAATAATACTATAGGTTACGTCCTTGGGATCCTGTGGAGAAAGGGATCATAATTGAATATTATATATACTCATGAAATCTTGCTCTTAAAATGTCATATTTCTGAGCCATTGTGTTAGAGGTATGTCTGGTTTACTTACTGTTGGGCATTCATCATTTATAGTGTTGTATATCACAGTTTCTTCTTCAGGTTTAGAGTAGATCTGCATTTCACACAAACCACAGAAAACAATAAGGAAAAAGAAATATCAAGAAAATGACCCGTGACTCAACCCGGGACAACAGGTTCCATGGCCAACCTAATGCAATGATATGAGGTGTATGGGGATAGAAACGAAAAAATATGTTTTCTTTTCTCATATTTCACTCGTTTTTGACTGGCCTGGAGATTGATGTGTTATGTAGATTGTTTCATTTGTTAACCCGTGTAAACCAGAAGAGGGAAACAAAGATTGACGTATCAATCGCTTTGGCTCAATTCTCAAATTAGATTTTTTCTCTCTCAAAACAATAAGTTCAGATCTCCGAACAATTACCGTTTTGATGTGTGAAAAAGTAGGCCTAAAATTGTTTACAATTTGCACAATAATAAAACATTTTCTGATTGAGTTTGGGTTCGTTGCCACTGCCGCCTCTGGCTTACTTGGGGAAACTTAATATTAAACAATATTATTGATCTGTCTGTTTGACGCTGTTGGATGAGAACTGAACTGAGTTGGACGATGACATCATTTCTGCGGAACTGCTTTAGGCTATAGATGAAAACAACTAATTAAGCAACTGATGATCTTTAAGTTTACAACAGAACTGAATCAACACTGAACTGACTTAAGCTGAATAACAGTCGAAATGCAGCATTTTCCTGTTATCACTGCAAAGCTGTTTTATATAAAGCGCTATATAAACAAAGGTGACTTGACAATAACTAAATGCATATGGCTTGCTTGATTCTCAATGAATTTGTGCTCTTCGCAGCTTCTAAACAACATGAAATGGGAATCAGTCTTACACCATGTCTAAACCAGAAAGAAACTGCACTAGACAACATGAAAAAAGCTAAATAGAACACATATAATCTATACTGGATGTGGCGCTACACGACATGACAAATCCCTGACATTAAACTGATGTCCCGCTCTATATGGACAGCTTCAAGTGGTGTAGACACAGGGTGTTACCAATCAAACAGTGAAGATTGGAAGCATACTGTATATGGAGCTGTCCTAGATGTCATTTTGTGGCAATTTTCTGTTTACCATATAAGAACTTCGTTTGTTTAAAAAAGACATGTAAATTCCTTTTCAGTTTACATGAACGAAAATAAATAGGTGCGTTCACACCATGTCGAAATTACCACAATTACATAATTTAAACGTGTAACAAGCGTTCACATCCTCGTAGAGCTCGTAATTGCAGCTTGTAAGATGTGAATTGTCTGAGAGCTCCTACTTAAACCATGTGACCGCTGTACCACCTAACCACTGCAGATTCATTTAAGGTGGATTCCAAACTTAGCCCACATGCTGTATGAACTACAAACTGCTTTTTTGCACCCTTGAAGGGCACTTCGGGAAGGGGACGCCATTTGTAGCAGCGTTCCAAACGAAAGTGAACAACTGAATGAATCCCTTCACGAAGGGCCCTTCCACAAGTCTTAGCAAAGGGAACTGTTGCGATGCTCACTTCAAGGAAGTGGTCATGTGACCCAGGGGGACCTGTGTCCTTGTGCACAATTCATTTTCAATCCAGAAATGGCGGGGGAGTTAGAGTTAACGTATAAAACAGAATTATTCAAGTTGTTTTGTTGTGATATAGCTATTACACACATTTCCGTCATGTATTTCATATTAAGTTTTAAAAAGTTTCAAGTTCTTCTTTTGAAAAGTCGTGAAAATGCTATTGTGATTTTTTTTTTTTAATTTTGCTATTAGAGTAAATTTGAATAGAAAAAAATATATTTGCTGTCATCTCCCATGACAACTTCTGCTTGTGAGAAACACGGAAATATATGAATAGGGTCCATTATGGGGACATTACATTTGAATGAATTCAATGAATGATGTATAAATAACGTTTTTTGAACAAAAGTTTTGAGATTATTAAAGAATATTAATATTCTATTAACATACTGTCAGAACATTTGTTTATAACTTTGAGTGAACTTTGCCTGAACATTAGCCAAAGTTCTGAGAATTTTCCTTGATAGCTGGGATATTTTTTCTGTGTTCAAGTTTGTTCAAGTGTTTAAACGTTTAACTATATACTGTTTACTATCTGTATCTATCCAGCTCAGTGTGTACACACAATAGCATCCAGCTAGACAAAAATTACATTCTTGCATAGTATAGAAAGAATTGAGTGTCAACAGAATAAAAAGTTGAACAAAAATGAAGAACTGTATACACTTGTATTGTCATGTTATGAACATTTTTATAACAAGATGCTCATAAATTAAAGGACTTACTGCGTCAACGGTCCTGCTGTCGTTTCTCTCTCTGTTTTGGTGTTTATCTTGCTCTTTATTTTTTTTAAAGGGGGAAACAATAACATGACATTAACAGAGGATATATCTATAGAATCTGTGCTGTTGAAATAAATGATAAAATGGCAGTGCATAAAATGAACTTTAAAAGGGAGTGCAGGTGAAACTGACTGGGTCTCCGTTTCAATCTCCAGGTGAAAACACCGACCAGAATCAACAGCAGCAGAAGTGCAGCTGAAACTGGAAGCCACACAGTCAGACCTTTATTTCTGTGGGAAATAAGAAAACACTTTTAAATCGGTTCATTCAAAAAGCTCAGAAAGAGTTCTGGAACTAATTCAGCTCAATAAAAGCACCAGAGAACAAGGCATCTGAACTCAATTTCCACCAGACCTTTATTAAACTTTAATGCATTTCAGGCTCATAGTCTTAGAATTAGTTTAAGCTTCTTCTTTTTTTTAAACAATACAGATGTATTACTTTTGTTCTTCAATGTCTTCAGCTTTATTATTAGGCCTATTCTGGTTTTCTGTTTCCCATTTGCAAAGATAGAAAAAGAAAGAAAGAAAGAAAGAAAGAAAGAAAGAAAGAAAGAAAGAAAGGCTAGGGTAATAAGGAAATGATTACGTAAGCATTAAAAACAAAGAAATTGAGGAAATTGAGCATTGAAGACAAAACAGCCAAATATAGAATAATTCTATGAAGATTTTAAAGAGAAACATTTAAATACTAACGAGTCTTTCGGATTGTCTGTGGCTCCGTTTACTGTCAAACGTAGAAATCAAAGCAATTTTAGTTGTGTTTTATTAAAAAATATAGTAGAAACATATTTATTAATGAAAACTTGTACCTGGTTCTGCTTCGGTTACAGTGAGTTGAACAGGATTCAGTGCCTCTCCAGCACAGCAGTAATACCATCCAGAATCACTGAGTCTCAGTCCAGTCATCAACACAGTGAAGGAGCTTCTCCCATCATCACTGATCTGGACTGATGAATTCTGGGATGTTTCAGTCCTCCCCACTGTGTAACAGTCCTTATCTTTATATCTGCACCACTGTTTGCTTTTATTCTGATATCCAGAACTGTAGAAACACTGGACACTGATATTATCACCTTCATGTCCAGATACACTGCTGTTCATCACAGACACATCAGGAGCTGAACACACAGACACAAGTCATCTGATTATAAAAGATTATAAAATACATGTGTGTGAAGTCAGAGAATTTGACAGTGATTAAAATTACAAAATCTCATACCAGGCTGAACACTGAGATAAAGCTCATATGTGAAATTCAGATTTCCTTCAGTTTCCACAGAACAATAATACTCCCCATTATGTTTGTTCTGCAGGTTTCTCATAGTCACAGTAAAGAGACTCTGATCAGGATGATCAATTACTGACAGATTCTCCTCTGTTGTGTTTATGGATATACTGTAATTATCAGTTACAGAGAACCAGTATTTCTTCTGCGGAGGGTTTTTCTCATCATAATGACATGGGATGGTGACAGATCCTCCAGTCTTAATAGTTACGATGTGATTTGACCCACCAAAGCATTCAACCCCTAAACAAACAACACACACTGTTATTATGTCCAGGATTAACAATAACCCACTCCTTGATTTGTTCTATCTTCACATAAATCACATTAAAAGCAACATGAACAGCCGAGCATAAAATCTGTTATAGCAAAATGATAAACAGGATCCATTAGAAAGTAAAACAACATTTAAAACTCACCTAAAATGAGCCAAAAACCGACTGAAATGTAGATCATTTTTTTCCCTTTGCGTATGTGGCTCTAAGTTCCTCTTCCTGTATCTTGAGTTGTCTAACTGTAACTTTTGCACTTCATACACTGATCTCTATGCGCAGTCTGAGAGACAGATCTGAAGGGATCGTCTGCAAAGTGCAAAACCCGAAAAGCGCTACAACAAAAACAGTCAATAATTCAGTCACACACCATGTGTGATCAAATTCAGTTTACACATCACTGCTGTCCTGCTGGTTATACTACAACACTTATTTTGGTATACAAGTATTTTTGCATGATTTTTTATGATTTGTATTTATGGTAAATATTCAGTAACTTAACTGTACACTGCATTGTTGCCAAATTCAGTTCACACATCACTGCTGTCTTGATGGTACTACAACACTTATTTTGGGAAACAAATATATTTTTAATTGTAGCTATAGCTATATACAATTGCAAATGTATAATTTTGATGATTTTTATTATGAAACATATTTATTAACTTCACTGTAATACACTGAATTGTTACCAAAATTAGTTCACACATCAATGCTGTCCTGTTAGTTACTACAACACTCATTTTGGAAAAAAGTCTTTTAGTATATTTTTTATGATTTTTATTATGAAAAGTATTCAATGACGTAACTGTAATTCACTGCATTGTCACCAAATTCAGTTTACACACCAATGCTGTCCTGCTAGTTATGCTACAACATTTATTTTGGATAAATGTCTTTGTATAATGTTTATAATTTTTATATATCAAAAATATTCAATAACTTTACTGTAATTCACTGCATTGTTGCCAAATTCAGTTCACACATCACTGCTGCCCTGATGGTTATACTACAACACTTATTTTGGATAAATATCTTTTGCATAATTTTTAAGATTATTATTTATGAAAAATATTCAATAACTTCACTGTAATTCACTGTATTGTTGTCAAATTCAGTTCACTTATCACTGCTGTCCTGCTGGTTATACAACACTTATTTTGGATAAATATATTTTTGCTTTCTTATTTAATCATAATTAAATCATATTTTTTATGATTATTATTTATGAAAAATATTCAATGATGTAACTGCAAGATTCACTTGCCAGATTCATTTCAAATTGGTTATACTACAACACTTATTTTGGAAAAATATATTTTTAATTGTAAATACAATTGTAAATGTATAATTTTGATGATTTTTATTATCGAAAATATTCAATAACTTCACTGTAATACACTGCATTGTTGCCAAACTCAGTTCATAAATCACTGCTGTCCTGATGGTTATACTACAACACTTATTTTTGGAAAAATGTCTTTTTGTATACTTATTATGATTTTTATTATAAAAAATATTCAATAACTTTACTGTAATACTGCATTGTTACCAAATTCAGTTTACACATCACTGCTGTCCTGCTGGTTATATTACAATTTATTTTGGAAAAATATATTTTTCAACAAAGATCAAGTTACTGTCCATCAGTGAATTTCATTCATTACAGTGAAGTTATTGAATATTTTTATAAATAAAAATCATAAAAGTTATGCAAAAATATATTTATCCAAAATAAGTGTTGTAGTATAACCATCATGACAGCAGTGATGTGTGAACTGAATTTTGTAACAATGCAGTGAATTACAGTTCCCTTTCGTTGTCACTCCGAGTTACGTCGGATGACGACGAATGGGGTTTCGCTTAGAAAGCCTATCAACTTCGAGTATTACAAAACGAGCCAATGGCAAAGAAATGCCATGGGTCTGCGGAATTTGCATGGCGTAACTCCGCCCCACCTCGTGGGTATAAAAGGAGGAAGCCGGCAGCAAGCAGATATGTTTTCGCTTCGGAGCCAAGTGTATTCTTCTCTCCACAAGCCATCTCTGAATTGTCAGCTTTACAAACGAGTACCTCGAGTGTTGGTGTGACGGCGATCTACGGCGAGAGCGTGCTTCCTGCTGATCTGTTGCAGTGGTCTGCCAGTCGGTGCGTTTCTCCCCGGGTGCTTCAACACTTGAGTTTTCTCTCACTAAAAGAGCTTACACGTGGCACGTCTTTTTAAAGACGGCTCGCCCGTGCATTTCTGGTTGCAGCGGACTGGTATCGGACTCTGATGGGCACGAGCGCTGTCTAGTGTGTTTGGGCTTTGATCATGCTTGAACAGCGGTCGTGGGTGACTCATGTTCTCGCTGGGAACGTGATCATCGCGTCATATATAGGTCGAGACTCGGTGAACTCGCAAGAGTGAGAGTCCCCTCATCCACCCCCCGATCTTCGGCTGGTGGCCAGGGTGACCTGAGGGTTACGGTCTGGATCTAGGCGCCGACTATGTGTCCGTGTCCCCAGCCCCCCTCTTCAATGACGGTGCCCGCTAGTGAACTGCTGATTCCCGCGAGTCTACCCTCTGGTGGCCCGCGTGTTTCAGTTGAAGCTACAGAGGAAGATGCCATGTCTGTTGCAGCATCACTAGGTGGGTTTGAGTCTTCTGGAAGTGAGGGCTCGTCACAGCTGCCACCTTCCGGTGTGCATACGGCTGTGCCTGAGTCTGATCCGGAGATGACGACCATGCTTTCCTGGGACGATGGGTTTTGGGTAAGGCCGCCGACCCTCGTCCACGGCAAACCCCAATACCTCTCTTCCCGGACGTGCATGATGAGATCTCGAAGTCCAAGAAGACCCCCTTGTCTTCTCGGGACCGCTCGCTGATCTCATCCGCCTTTCCTCCTCTCGATGGGGCCGCTGCCCATGGGTACACTGGGGTTCCCCCGGCTGAACGCTCTGTTGCGATGCTATGTGTCCTCAGAGTGCTTCTTCTCGGCGCAATCCTAAGCACCCGCCCGTGGCCTGTAGTTTTTCGTCTACGCTTGTGGCGAGATCCTATAGCGCCACGGGACTGGCAGCCGCCTCACTGCATGCCATGGTCATTCTGCTGGTCCACCTGACCCAGATGCTCATGGACCTGCACGAGGGCGGGACTGACCCAGGGCTCTTCACTGAGCTGCGCGCCGCCACTGACCTTGCTCTCTGAGCGACGAAAGTGGCCGTACGCTCCCTGGGTCAGGTGATGCTCACCAGTCTGTGGCTGAACCTGTCTGATGTGCTGGATGTCGCGCGGACCCGTCTGTCCGACATTCCCATATCCCAGGTCGGCCTCTTCGGCGGGCGGTTGAGGGCTTGCCCAACAGCTCTCAGCCGCCCATGAGCAGAGTGAGGTTGATTCTGTCCCGACGGCCCCGCCGTCCGCTCAGATCCCTCGTCTGCCCACCGCCGAAGGCGCCCTCCCGCGGCTCCCACCCCGCCCGTTCACGGGTCGGCTCTGGGGGCCGCGGGCGGACGCCACAGCCCTCTCCAGCCCCGCCCCCCGCTACACGCCGGGTTAAGCGGCGCTCGTGAGACGGGCACCTCGGCGATGGAGCAGACTGAGGTTGATTCTGTCCCGACGGCCCTCGCCGTCCGCTCAGATCCCTCGGTCTGCCCACTGCCGAGGGCGCCCCCCCGCGGCTCCCACCCCGCCCGTTCACCCGGGTCGGCACTGGAGGCCGCGGTCGGACGCCACAGTCCTCTCCAGCCCCGCACCCCGCTACACGCCGGGTTAAGCGGCGCTCTTGAGTTGGGCTCCTCAGAGATGGGACTCAGTTCTTTCCAGGAGTTGGTAGCAGGACCACTCCTTTCCCCGGGGAGGGCCGGGGAAGAATCCTTATTCTCCAAAGATCTGATTCTCCCGTCTCTGAGCACAGAGTTCTCGGACGTCACAGAGCGCCGCCCACAGGCCGTGCTCTCCTCGTCCCCCTCTGTCCCAGAGGTGGTTGACATGGCGTGCCGTCCACGGACCGCTTCGCCGCTGTCCCCCTCTGTCGCCAGACCCCTGGCAGAGCAGGCCCCCGCGGGACGACCAGCCTGGTCCTCCCCTGGCCCCCTCTGCCAGGGCGCGGTTGCTAACTGTGCCCCCTCTCCGGGCCGCTATGCCGTCCACATCTGGGCCAGTTACTCCGCTTCGCTGCCCCTCCGGGGGGACGCCTTTGGCTCGCATGATCCCGTTGGTTCAGTTCCTGGGAGCCTGGCTAGAGCTCCCCGTCTGTCCCACTGGATCGTGCGTACCGTCAGGCTCGGCTATGCGATTCAGTTCGCACGGTCTCCTCCCCGCTTCAGGGGAGTCCGCTCCACTTTGGTTGGTGGCAATGCCCCTATCATGAGAGCAGAGATTGCCACCCTGCTGGCGAAGGGTGCAATCGAGACTGTCCCTCCAGCCGAGATGAGGTCCGGCTTCTACAGCCCCTACTTCATTGTCCCCAAGAAGACCGGTGGGTTACGGCCAATCCTAGACTTGCGCGTGCTGTACCGCTCCCTTCACCGGATGCCGTTCAAGATGCTCACCGCCAAACGCGTTTTCGAATGCATACGGCCCCAGGATTGGTTTGCAGCGATCGACCTGAAGGACGCCTACTTTCATGTCTCCATTCTTCCTCGACACAGACCGTTCCTCCGGTTTGCTTTCGAGGGGCAGGCATACCAGTACGCGGTTCTCCCTTTCGGGCTAGCCCTGTCTCCTCGCATCTTCATGAAGGTCGTCGAGGCGGCCCTTGTTCCCCTTCGAGAACAAGGGGTTCGCATCCTGAGTTATATCGACGACTGGCTGATCCTAGCTCACTCTCGAGATCAGGTTTGCGAACACAGGGACCTAGTGCTTCGGCACCTAGCCCGTCTGGGCCTTCGGGTCAACTGGGAGAAGAGCAAACTTTGCCCCGTGCAGAGGATCTCTTTTCTCGGTATGGACATCGACTCGGTCGCCATGTCCGCGCAGCTTACGAGCGAGCGCGCGCAGTACCTGCTGACTTGCCTAAGACAATTCGAGGGCAAGAGTGCGGTTCCACTGAAACTTTTTCAGAGGCTCCTGGGGCATATGGCATCTGCAGCCGCGGTCACGCCAATCGGATTGCTTCATATGAGACCGCTTCAGCTTTGGCTTCGCGACCGAGTCCCGAGGTGGGCATGGCAACACGGCACGTTCCGAGTACCAGTTACTCCGACCTGCCGTCAGTTCTTCACCCCGTGGGCGAACCTCGGTTTTCTTAGGGCCGGTGTCCCCCTGGCACGAGCTTCCCGGCATGTTGTTGTCTCAACAGATGCCTCCACCACGGGCTGGGGCGCCATGTGCAATGGACATGCTGCTGCGGGCTCCTGGACAGGACCCCAGCGGCTGTGGCATGTCAATTGCCTCGAGTTGTTGGCAGTACGCCTTGCCCTGCACCGCTTCCGGGCGTTGCTCAGGGGTCAACACGTACTAGTCCGTTCAGACAATACCGCCACTGTGGCGTACATCAACCATCAAGGTGGTCTACGCTCCCGCCGTATGTCACAACTCGCTCGCCACCTCCTCCTATGGAGTCAGAAGCATCTGAGGTCGCTTCGAGCCATCTTCATTCCCGGAGCGCTGAACTGTGCAGCCGACGAGCTCTCACGGCTTCAGCCCCTCCCTGGAGAATGGCGACTCCATCCCCAGTCGGTTCAGCTGATTTGGGACCAGTTCGGGGACGCGCAGATAGATCTGTTTGCCTCTCACGACTCGACCCATTGCGCCCAGTTCTATTCCCTGACCGAGGGCACGCTCGGCACGGATGCTCTGGCGCACAGCTGGCCGCAGGGCCGCAAGTATCCCCCAGTGAGCCTTCTTGCGCACACTTTGCGCAAGGTCAGGGAGGACGAGGAGCAGGTCATTCTGGTTGCCCCTTACTAGCAACCGGACCTGGTTCCCCGAACTAGTACTCCTCGCGACAGCACCTCCCTGGCCGATCCCTCTGAGGAAGTACCTTCTTTCTCAGGGACGGGGCACCCTATGGCACCCTCGTCCCGATCTTTGGAACCTCCACGTGTGGCTCCTGGATGGGACGAGGCAGGTTTGAGTAGCCTACCACCAGCGGTGGTGGCTACCATCACTTCCGCTAGAGCGTCGTCCACGAGACACGTCTATGCGTTGAAGTGGAACCTCTTCGTCAACTGGTGCTCTTCTCACCGAGAAGACCCCCGGAGATGCTCGATCAGTGTTGTGCTTTCCTTCCTTCAACAGGGGCTGGAGCGAAGGCTGTCTCCCTCCACCCTGAAGGTCTATGTTGCCGCCATTGCCGCACATCATGACCTCATCGAAGGTAAGTCGGTGGGGAAGCACGACCTGGTCATCAGGTTCCTGAGAGGAGCGAGGAGACTAAATCCTCCTCGTCCTCCTCTCGTTCCCTCTTGGGACCTCTCAGTGGTTCTAACTGCCCTGAAGAGTGCTCCCTTTGAGCCCCTGCAATCAGTCGAGCTTAAGTTCCTGTCTATGAAGACAGCGCTCCTGGTTGCACTGGCCTCCATCAAGAGGGTTGGGGACCTGCACGCATTCTCCGTTGACGAAGCGTGCCTGGAATTTGGGCCGGCTTCCTCTCACGTGATCCTGAGACCCCGGCCTGGATACGTGCCCAAGGTTCCTACCACTCCCTTTCGGGACCAGGTGGTGAACCTGCAAGCGCTGCCCTCGGAGGAGGCAGACCCAGCCTTGGAACTGCTCTGTCCAGTACGCGCTCTCCGCGCCTATGTAGACAGAACGCAGTGTTTCAGGACCTCAGACCAGCTCTTTGTCTGTTATGGTGGGAAGCTGAAGGGAAAGGCTCTCTCCAAGCAAGGTTGTCTCACTGGATAGTGGACACCATTGCTTTGGCTTACCAGCAGCAAGGTCGACCGTGCCCCCTTGGTGTGACTGCCCACTCCACCCGGAGTGTGGCGTCCTCTTGGGCTCTAGCGCATGGCGCCTCGCTAACAGACATCTGCAGAGCTGCAGGCTGGGCGACACCTAACACATTCGCCAGATTCTATAATCTCCGAGTGGAGCCTGTGTCCTCTCGTGTACTCGCTTCAACCAGCTAGTACCGGACCCGCTCAGGTGTCTTCGCTTGCTCGCCATTCCACTCCACGGACTGGATACGTGCGATATTTTCCTCAGGTGAGCTTTTCCGAAAGCCCTGAGCTCCTCCAGCACTCCTGACGTCGGCGCCAGTGTCTATTGCCTGCGCGTCGGCTAGGTGCCTCCCGTGTGCATGGTCCCTCCTCTGAGCGACCCCCACATGTGTATTTCCACTGTAAGCCTCTCTGAGCGTGTGTCTTTCCCTTGGCAAGCCACCTTGCCACCCCTGGGGTTGAAATATTCCACCTGCGGCTGGACACCCCAGTGTTTTCCATATGCTTCCTTCGGGTCATATGTGTATTCTCTAAGTCCCCCCCCCTCCGGGCTGGCATTATTTGCATACTTCCCCTAAGCTTGGGATATGCTTCCCAGTGTACCATGGTATTCCTGTGATAAATGGAGTCCTTTGTCCAGGCTGACAGGGATCTCGATTTACGCAGGGCACTGGAAGACAGCTGAGAAGGTGGCGTGATTAGACTGGTAACCCCATTCGTCGTCATCCGACGTAACTCGGAGTGACAACGAAAGGGAACGTCTACGGTTACGTATGTAACCCTCGTTCCCTGAGTAGGGAACGGAGACGTTACGTCTGCCTGCCACTTTCCGCTGTACCGCGGGGATCGCCTGAGCTCAGTCTTGGCTCCTCAGCGAAGAAACATATCTGCTTGCTGCCGGCTTCCTCCTTATATACCCACGAGGTGGGGCGGAGTTACGCCATGCAAATTCCGCAGACCCATGGCATTTCTTTGCCATTGGCTCGTTTTGTAATACTCGAAGTTGATAGGCTTTCTAAGCGAAACCCCATTCGTCGTCATCCGACGTAACGTCTCCGTTCCCTACTCAGGGAACGAGGGTTACATACGTAACCGTAGACGTTACCTGACGTCATTGAATATTTTTAATAATAAAAATAAAATAAAATATACAAAAATAAACTTTCCAAAATAAGTGTTGTAGTATAACTAACAGGACACCAGTGATGTGTGAACTGAATTTGGCAACAATGAATAAAAATCACAAAAACTATGCAAAAATACTTTTATACCAAAATAAGTGTTGTAGTATAACCATCAGGACAGCAGTGGTGTGTAAAACGTCTCAGGTTACGTATGTAACCATGGTTCCCTGAGAGGGAACGAGACGCTGCGTCAAGCGCTGCGGGAACGCCCCTGCGTGAACGCGTCATGAAGTACTCGTGAAATCAGTCCAATGGCGTGACGAGACGTCATAGGCGGGTGACGTCATTGACCAGGAAGGTATAAAGCACCCCTGAACCAAACAATGTCAGCTTCTAATAGGTCGAACAAGTTGGTCACAGGCATGCCGGGAGTATGGCAAAGCGTCGCAGCGTCTCGTTCCCTCTCAGGGAACCATGGTTACATACGTAACCTGAGACGTTCCCTTTCAAGGGAACTCGCGCTGCGTCAAGCGTTGCGGGAACGGAATACCCACGTCGCCATAATCCTCAAGTGCCTGTATGTGTGAAATCGTAACGCACATTATACAGAAATAGAATAGAAGCTACGTCCAGGTTATAAAATCTTAAAAAGGTGTGCGGAGAGGACCACCCTGCCGCATCACATACCTCTTGAAGTGAAACCCCTGACAACAGGGCCATAGAAGCAGCCATACTCCTAGTCGAGTGGGCTCGGACCTTTAGTGGTGAAGGATGACCGGCCGCCTCGTATGCAAGAGAAATAGCCTCGACTATCCACTTACTTAAAGTCTGCTTAGATGCGGGCTTCCCCTTACTCGGGGACCCAAAACACACAAACAGTTGATCAGACTTGCGCCACAGGGCAGCTCTGTGGACATAAGCATCCAAAGCCCTAACTGGGCAGAGTAAATTTAATTTCTCCTGGTCCGGATTCTGGAATGGAGGCGGAGAAAAGGCCTGCAGCATTATAGGACCCGCCACATTAGTGGGGACCTTAGGCACGTATCCTTCCTTTGGAAACAGGAACGCTTTCACCATACCAGGCGCAAACTCAAGACAAGAGGGAGCAACTGACAAAGCTTGTAAATCTCCGATTCTCTTAAGAGAAGAGATCGAGAGAAGGAACAGAGTTTTTAATGTGAGAAACTTCTCTGACACCTCTTCAATGGGCTCAAAGGGGGCCAGGGCTAGGCCCTCTAATACAATGGCCAAATCCCAAGTTGGCACTCTCGAGCGAGCCGCAGGCCTTAGCCTCAAAGTACCACGGAGGAAGCGAGTTACCCAAGGGTGTCTCCCCACTGACGCCCCTTCTACAGAACTGTGATATGCAGATATAGCTGACATATACACTTTTAAGGTGGAGGGGGACAACCCTGAAGAAAACTTTTCTTGAAGAAAATCTAGTACTGAACCAACTGGGCAGTCAACTGGATTCACAGACTGGCTTGTACACCAAGCAACGAAAATTCTCCATTTTAGGGCATAAAGCCTCCTCGTAGAAGGAGCTCTGGAGTGCAACATGGTCTCCACTACCTCAGTAGAGAGACCTGACTCTATGAGCTGAACCCCCTCAGAGGCCAGGCCCACAGTTTCCATAGCTCCTGACGCGGGTGAAATACTGACCCCGCCGCCTGGGAGAGAAGGTCCCTCCTGACCGGAAGTTCCCACGGAGGACCCTCGAGGAGAGACACAATGTCTGACAGCCATACTCGACCGGGCCAGAACGGGGCTATCAACAAGAGCCGAACCTCGTCCAAGCGTACTCTCTCCAGAACTCCTGGTAATAATGCCAGAGGGGGTAAGGCATACAGACATAGCCTCGGCCATGTCTGTACCATGGCATCCAACCCCAAAGGGGCTGGGTGCGTTAGGGAATAATACAGGGGACAGTGCGTAGTCTCTCGAGACGCAAACAGATCCACCTGAGCTTGCCCGAATCGGCTCCAAAGGAGCTCCACCACCTCGGGGTGGAGTCTCCATTCCCCTGGCACTACTCCCTGTCTCGACAGAGAGTCTGCCGTCTTGTTCATATACCCCGGAATATAAAGTGCTCGAACTGATAGCAACTTTCCCTGGGCCCACACCAGAACTCGATGTGCCAACCTCCAAAGTCGGCGAGATCGTAAACCCCCCTGGCGATTTATGTAGGAGACCACCGCTGTGTTGTCCGTACGAACCAACACATGGTGGCCCCTGAGGTCTGGGAGAAAATGTCTGAGTGCCAGAAACACGGCCATCATCTCTAGCTGGTTTATGTGCCAGGAAAGCAGATGGTCGCTCCACAGACCCTGAGCCGAGCGACCACTCATGGTCGCCCCCCAACCGGTGAGGGAAGCATCCGTCGTTAGCGTTAAGCGACGACAAGGAGCTCCCAGCACCGGACCCTGGGATAAGAACCAAGGATCTTTCCACACTACCAAAGCACGTAGGCACCGCCGCGTGACTCTGATCATGCGAAACAGATTTCCCCTCGGGGAGAAACGCTTGGTTTTCAGCCACCACTGCAAGGGTCTCATGTACAGCAGGCCAAAAGGAATCACGTTGGACGCAGCTGCCATCAAACCCAGAAGTCTCTGAAACTGTATTACAGTGAGTGACTGGCCTAGTCTTACCCTGCGCACGGCTTCCAGGATCGATCTTATCCTGGCAGGCGCCAAACGGGCTCTCATGATGTTTGTGTCCCAAACCACGCCTAGAAAAGTGGTATTCTGTTGTGGAATTAGCCCGCTTTTCTTTATGTTTAGCCTCAGCCCCAGTGTTTTCATATGAGCTAGCACAGCATCTCGACACTGAGCCACCTGATGTTCCGACTTTGCCAGAATGAGCCAGTCGTCTATATAATTTAGCACGCGGATGCCCTGCAGTCTCAAGGGAGCCAGAGCTGCATCCATGCACTTTGTGAACGTGCGGGGTGACAGTGCTAGGCCGAACGGAAGAACCCGGTACTGATATGCTTCGCCCCCGAAAGCAAACCTGAGGAACTTCCTGTGTTGTGGAAGGATGGAAACGTGAAAGTATGCGTCTTTTAGGTCTATTGTGACACACCAGTCCTCGGACCTGATTTGACACACAATCTGTTTCAACGTGAGTATTTTGAATCTCAACCATTTTACTGCTCGGTTTAGTTGGCGCAGATCTAAAATGGGCCGCAGCCCCCCATCCTTTTTCGGAACTATGAAGTACGGGCTGTAAAACCCCGACTGTCTGCTGTGGGGAGGAACCCTTTCTATAGCCTCTTTTTGCAGAAGTGTCTGTACTTCTCCTTCCATCACCAGAGCCTGCTCGGAGTTTACTACCGTATGTATTACCCCGTTGAACCTGGGCGGATATGACCCAAACTGAATTCTGTATCCTTTTTCCACTGTACGCAGGACCCAATCTGAGACATTTGGCAGAAGTTTCCACGCTGCCAGAAAATCTACTAAGGGAACCAGCCTCTCGAGGCTGGTCTCTGGTGTTATTTGAGCGGCCAGCTCGGTGACCTGAAACGGCGCACCTGCAGGAAGCAACCGAACTGACCCACTTCGAACCCTCCTCGGAGGGTGGGAGCGTCCCCATGCCGCTACGTTTCCGGGCGGACATGAAGACATGTGCTCGTTGAGGACCGTTGCGCCCTGAAACACCGGGGGTGGCAGGGTTGGCAACATGGCCCCCTGATGGCACCGAGAGAAAACGGGTGCCTCGACACACCGAATCCCCTCGGAGGGGACTGCCACCAAAAATCCTGACGCCCTTCGCGTCAGGACCTCTTCGCTGAGGACTTCCTGGAAACAATCACAGTCCTCAGATCTGTTCTACCTCGGGAAGACCTCGGCTGAGCGCGCTGTCCCGGTCCCCAGTCTCTCTGTGGGGGAGCACGGGCAGCCACGCTCTCCTTTTGCTGGACTCTATAAGAAGATGGTGTCCTCGTTTGGGGCCGCTCCCGCCCAGCAGCCCCAGAGACATAGGTTTTACGGGGGAGAAACTTCTGAAACGCAGCCACTTGCTTTTTTGCTTCTTGGAACCTCTCAACGACCGCGTTTACTGAGCCACCAAAAAGACCAGTAGGGGAGACAGGAGCATCTAACAAAAACTTTTTGTCCCGCCCTTTGATATCAGACAAATTCAACCAAAGATGTCTCTCCGTAGCCACCAGTGCTGCCATAGAGCAGCCGATAGATTTTGCCGCTTCCCTGGTGGCTCGAAGAGACAAATCAGCTGCTCTCCTGATCTCTGCTATAGTTTCTCTTCCCACTTCTTCACACTCATCATCTATATCCCCTAACAAGTCAGCTTGATATGCTTGAAGGACCGCCAGTCTACAGTCTAGTGTGTAGACTGGCGGCCGCTTGACCTGCTGCCGAGTACGCCCTACCCACTAAAACTGATGTTGTTTTTACTGGCTTATTGGGCAGCTGCGGGGCTTTCAGCGATGATGCAGACTCAGGGGCGAGATAGCCCGCAAGCGTCTCTTCCACCTGAGGCATCGCCGCATAACCATGTTCCTTTAACCCTACTAGATTAGAATACTCAGATGTTGCTGGGTTAAATACTCTAAATGAAGTAGGTTTATTCCATGACTTCGACATCTCAGTGTGAAGGTCAGGAAAGAACGGTAAGCCCCGCTTTGGAGGTTGAGATCTGGGTGGCAAAAATCGCTCGTCTAACTTGCTCTTTGACTGATGCGGTATCTGCTCACGGGTTGGCCAATCTAGATTTAATCTAGCAACAGCGCGAGTGATAACCTCCAAAAGCTCCTCTTGTGTGTGTGTGGTTGTGTGAGATAATGCAAAATCTTCATCTGCATCCAGGCCCACAACATCCATTTCCTCAGAACTGGAATGCTGCAACACCTGCGCTTCAGCGCGAGCAGAAGAAACCGCAGCGCGTGCTTCTGACTCGCAAACTGAAGCGTCGGATCCAACGGGTAAAGGCAGAGATAGGGGATCACCCGTCTCAAGCCCCGCCGCCAGATCCATCTGCGAGCCCCAGGAAGAGCTTCTCCGCTGTGCCTCGGCAGCAGCGGGACCCGAACCCCGAACACCCTCCTCAAAGAGTGCTCGGCGGGACCGGAGAGTTTTCATTGCCAGCTTCTCACAGTGCTCACAGCCTGCCCCCTCAAGGGCTGACTGGGCATGCTCTAGCCCCAAACACCTCACACATAACTCGTGTGTATCCCCACCCGTGATAAAACAAGGGCAGGGAGTAACACACTGCTTAAACTGCTGCTTATCCATATAGAAAAGATAATACACACCAAAATTGCCAGACGATTTCACATGGAGCACTTGTGAAGACACAGAAGCTGACATTGTTTGGTTCAGGGGTGCTTTATACCTTCCTGGTCAATGACGTCACCCGCCTATGACGTCTCGTTACGCCATTGGACTGATTTCACGAGTACTTCATGACGCGTTCACGCAGGGGCGTTCACGCAGGGGCGTTCCCGCAGCGCTTGACACAGCGCGAGTTCCCTTGAAAGGGAATCTGGTGACACTATAGTGTGTGACTGAAGTCATTGACTGTTTTCGTAGTAGCGCTTTTCGGGTTTTGCACTTTGCAAACAGTCCCTTCGGATCTGTCTCTCAGCTTGCGCATAGAGATAAATATATTTTGTCCACTGCGAAGGAAAGCTCGCTTCGAGGAAAATTAGGTTGTAGCTACTTGTCTACGTTACTACAATTTAAAAAAAAATGTATTCGTGTAGTAACAACGTTTAGCTCACGGGTTATTATTAATCCGGGAAGTTCGAATCTGTGAACCAGAGGCTTGCGCAGACCTCCTCAGGGGCAAGGATGGAAGGACACACACACAAAAAAGAAGAGTTCCTTGTTTTTTCTTTTTATCCTTTATTTCCTTGGCATTCTATGAAAATATGTTGATACAATTATAGAATGCATAACACATCAAACGAAAATAGGGAAATTATTAGTAGCCTAAGTAAGTACATTTTATTACAACACATTTAAGCATAGCAGAACTATCCAAAGTGCTGAAAAAATAGCATCAAATAAAACAGAAAACAACCAGCCAAAACAGACAACAAACAAAGCAATTTTTTTTAAATGCTATGGGGAATAAAGAAAAGTTTTCAATTTGGATTTGAAAGTAGTAATTGAAGGTGCAAGGCGGATGAACAGAGGCAGTTGGTTCCATAAACGGGGGGCAGCAACAGCAAAGGCTCTATGTTTTTAGACGGGAGCGAGGGATAGACAGAAGAGCCATACCTGAACATCTTAAAGATCTAGTGTATGACAGAGGAACAATAAGATCTCTAAGATATAACGGAGCTTGATCATTAAGAGCTTTAAAAACAAACAACAGAATTTTAATGGATTGGGGGCCAATGAAGCGAAGTTAAAATTGGAGTGACATGATCAAATTTATTAGTCCCGGTCAGCAGCCTTGCAGCTGCATTTTGCACCATCTGAAGAAGTGCAAGCGACAATTGAGGTAGACCCAAATACAATGAATTGCAGTAGTCCAAGCATGAGGTAATAAAAGCATGAATGACCTTCTCCAAGTCTTGGAATGACAAAAATGATTTGAGTTTGGAAATTAACCGCTGTTGATAAAAACTATTCTTTACAACAGAATTAATTTGTTTGGATAAACATAATTCTGAGTCAAGAATAACACCAAGGTTCCTATCCTGAGCCAACACTGAGGGGAAATGGTTACCCAACTCTGTAATGAGACTATTTCTTGATTTTGCGGGGCCGAAGACAATAATTTCTAATTTGTCCTCATTAAGGCCCTGTCCACACGGACACGGGTATTTTTATAACCGTGACTTTTTTTACGCGGTTCGGCCGTTCGTCCAAACGAAAACGCACTGAAACCAAACATTTTTGAAAACCCCTGCCAGGGTGAGGATTTTCAGAAACGCCGGTTACAGTGTTGTCGTGTAGACAGTGAAACCGGGGTTCCCTTTCGAAGGGAACTCAACAATACGTCAACGACGCTATGGGGAACGCCTCAGGCGTGACAGGTGTCTGAAATCACTATCAAATCACGTCAATCATATTGACCGGCGACAGCCCGTGAATCATTAGCGTGAATGATTAACGTGCGACCTGGAAGTATAAAGGGGCGCCTTGCAAACATGACAAATCATCTCATCGTCTTCAGGGACTGTCTGTTTGAAAATGCTACTCAATGAAACGGTAAGAAAATGAAATGTACAGCACACGAGTGTGTTTTTTCCTGCCTGGGAGAAGAGCGCGCACGAGAGGTTCTCGAGGGAATTCTCTGTGTGAACTGTGAGCGTTTTTCTCTTAAAACGCTCCGCTCTCGTCTGGCCCTCTTCTCGAGTGAAGGGGGTTCAACGTCTGGTCCGCGTGGTCCCGCTCGTGCCGAGGCAGAGCGGCGACTTGCATCATGGGCTTCCAGATAGAGCTCATCGATCATCTTGAAAGTCCTGTAAACCTCTCAAATGATTCGACGGCTGACGAGGGCGAACTGCAGGCACCAATGGTTTCCTGCAGTTGCTGCTCTTCAGGACGAGCAGGAGATGGCTGAGGAGGTTTATAATCAGGTAGATCCTGAACCCTCTCAGCCACCCTGCCCCGTGTATGCAGACCTGGTGGATGTTGTGGAGCGCGCCGCCAACAGGCTGTAGCTGCCATGGCGACGCGCTAGAGGAGAGACCGCTCGCGGTAGGCTTGGCGATCGGTTTCTCCCCTGCCATACACACCAGCTCAGGTGAGCCTTCCATTCCTTCCTGATCTTCACACGGAGATCGAGAGGGCATGGAAGAGCCCATACTCTGCCCGTATTCACCGACATCAGCGGGTTAATTTCGCTGATGTTGAGGGGATCGCAGAGCATGGGTATGTGTCGATGCCGCCCATTTGACGAGTCGTTTGCGAACTATCTCGTGTCTGGGCAGGCGTCGACACTGAGAGCTCCAACCCTGCCATCCAAACCGCTAAAGTCAACAGCACGTTTGAATGGCAGAGCATACACGACAGCGGTTCAGGCTGGTGCTTCCCTGCACACTATGGCAGTGCTGCAGGCATATCAGGCCGACCTGCTGCAGGATCCTGCATACCGCTGAGATCCGGTTCCACACCCAGGCAGGCGGGAGGGCCTGGCCCTTCACGGTCCGAGGACCGTATACAGGGCCAGAGAGCCAGTGTCGCCTCTCGTGCGCCCCCTCCGTGGAGGAACAGGGCGCAGAAGAGGCGTGACTCCCGCAAGAAGAGGGATCTGAGGGAGGTTATCCAGCACAAGCGCACACAGTGTCGCTGATGGATAATCTCCCCGGAGGGCTTCATTAAAAAGAAATCCAGCCCTCTCCTCTCTTCTGACTCCCCAGACGTTCATTACATCAGGCCTGGGGCTGGGCCTATGATAAGAACGATGTTCCAATGGCCCGCCTAGGCTTGGCTAGTAGAAACGCCTCTTTCAGGCATGTAAAGTGGTGGACCCCAGGGTCATAAAGAACTATCTGGCGAGTCTTCACTCCGCACGCCGCAGGTGAGCTGACTGGTCTTTTAAGAGTAATTTTTTGTGAATTAAAATTCCGAGATGTATCTCTCTACAGACCTCGTTCCCTGTATAGAGCTATGGGGTCATGTCAAGGTAATAAGGTAAGAGAAGTTTCCTGGATCATTAAGGCCCTGAAGTTCCCCGTTAGGTGGCCAGAACGATAACTATGTTAGCCTTCCGGCTGTTAGCCACCTCAGGGTAGAGTAGTTGGTCTCTCTCTTAGAATTTTTTACTTAGAGTGTTGACTGACGCTAGAGCTTCAGATAGATCTTATGTCCGGCCCACGGGTCCGTTGACTTCTTCCTGAGTATTTCGCCCCTTGAGCTCTGTTTGGGTTTCATTAGGCTGAGCGATTCTGCAGCCCTTTGTATGGAATAATACAGACTATATTCTTTAGTAAGGCTGTGGCTCCTCCGAGCCCTCAGATTGATCTATGCTTGCAGGCTGGCCCTCACCAGGGCCGCCTCTGTAGCTGGCCTAGGCTGTGCCAGGGATAATAGAGGCGCTCTGCTAAAAATTTTAGCATTTCTTCCTCTGACCCTTCACTGTGTGAATGTTGGTTTCTAGCATCCCTGTATAAACAGCCTCCTCCCGTGGGAGTCGTTAGGCCAAGGCCCGCCCCCTTCTCTGCATTCTGGGGTGCCTAGAGTAATGCAGCGTGGTGCTGAGGATGGTTTGTAAGGACATGGTAGGCCTCAAACAGGCCTCCGTGGTATATATGTCTTTATTGAGCAGGGTTAGGCCGTCTTTCGCTTCACGAAGAAGACTGGGTTTCCTGCCCGACTCTGCCATGCAGAACTGGCCTACGGATTTAGGCCGCCAGTTTAGGCTTCACTCACCTCGCTGAGCTACTGCTCGAGCGCTAGGTTGTAGGTGGTTGGCTTTCATTCAAGCCCCACTCCCCTAGGTTGGGCACAGATACATTTCTGTCACCCCTAGAGCCGCTGGCAGGCCCGCACCCTGGTAACCTCAGGGTGAGGTGTGAGTATTCCCCTGTGATACAGGGTAGGTCTGAGCACTTCACTCCCAGTTCTGTTTTATCCCACCTCGCACCACTATGGCTCGGGTCGAGTATGAAGTAAGCTTCACTTCTTCTTTGGTCGAAGTACGCTCCCCTGAAGCCAGAGCATTGCCCTGAGCTGACGCCCATGTATAGATGGTAGGCCCCTGACTAACTGGGGCCTCCGTTGAGGCAGAGTGGCGTATGTTGTACTCCCCTTGTTTTAAGGGTGCTAGCTTTCTTGCGGAGTACACTGCCATGGGCAATGTGATTAGGCACCAGGATGCTGTAGGCGCTGTGTAAACAGTTTTTCTGCCAACTAAGGCTGCGCCATTAGGTAGTAGGCCTCAGCAGGCCTCCTTGATTGGACAGCCCCCCAGAGGGCACTGTAGGCCAGCTCACTTTACGTGGTTGGCCTTGGTGGTTCGGGCAGTTGACTCACTGATGGGTAGTAGGCCTTAAACAGGCCTCCTCGGAGGTGAGTCCCAACATTGTGGGACATACCTTATAGCGCTACTGGAAGCCCATTAGTGAATTATGCTGTGTAGTATGGTTTCCAACAGTGTACTTTATGGCAGAATATGACTTGCTATTAGCTAGTAGGCCCGACCAGGCCTCCCTGATAGGCGAGTCCCCAGCTGGCTGGCCTTAGCAGGCCACCTTATACTTTCACCCGGACTCAGGGCTCAAAGCTACCAGTGGTTATCAGGTAGTAGGCCACTCAGGCCTCCCTGAAGGTGAATTCCCACTTAAGATGGTTATCAGGTAGTAGGCCTCACCCGGCCGCCCTGAAGGCGAATTCCCACTTACGTTGGCTATCAGGTAGTAGGCCTCTCTGGGCCTCCCTGAATGTGAGCTCCCAAATATTGTGGCTGTCAGGTAGTAGGCCGCTCTGGGCCTCCCTGGATGTGGGCTCCCAAATATTTTGGCTGTCAGGTAGTAGGCCTCACCAGGTCTCCCTGAAGGTGAGTTCCCACATGCTGTGATTATCAGGTAGTAGGCTCCTCCAGGCCTCCTTGAATGAGAACGGTCAGGTAGTAGGCCTCACCAGGCCTCCCTGAAGGTGAGTTCCCACAGATAGTGGTGACCAGGTAGTAGGCCTCACCAGGCCTCCCTGAAGGTGAGCTCCCCACATACTGTGGTTGTAAGGTAGCAGGCCTCACCGGGCCTCCCTGAAGGAGGAATTCCCACTTACTGTGGTTATCAGGTAGTAGGCCTCTCTTGGCCTCTCTGAAGGTGAGCATCTCACATACTGGGGTTATCAGGTAGTAGGCTCCTCCAGGCCTCCTTGATTGAGAACGGTCAGGTAGTAGGCCTCACCAGGCCTCCCTGAAGGTGAGTTCCCACAGTTTGTGGTTACCAGGTAGTAGGCCTCTCCAGGCCTCCCTGAAGGTGAGCTCCCCACATACTGTGGTCGTAGGGTAGCAGGCCTCACCGGGCCTCCCTGAAGGTGAGTTCCCACGTACTGTGGTTATCAGGTAGTAGGCCTCACGTGCCTCCCTAAAGGATCAGGTAGTAGGCCTCTCCGGGCCTCCCTGTAACGCTCCCTAGTGGTGCTGGGTTTATGAAGCTAGTGGTCGCTTGCTATCAGTTTCAGCTAGCCTTAATAGGCAGCTGCTGAAGGCGAGCTTGCACCCTGGCTCGCTAAAGTGTTCATTCTCTGCTAAAGGTTCCCTCCCGGAACCTTTTCTGCCTACAGCCTGGTTTGCCTACCAGGCAGACCTTGTGCTCCCCTCACGAGGGTCTCTTTGAGCATGCGGCTTCCTGAGTCTGGTCAGACGGTCGTAGGCCTCTCGTGAGGCCTCCCAGTTAGATCAGCCCTTAGGCCTTCACAGGCCTCCTCAGTGTTTTGAAACACAGACACTGGGTTGATCCGTGGATCGAGTAGAGAAACTCCCCTCGCTAGCAAGGGTCGGAAAGCACTATGCTGAGTCATACTCTCCGGGATATCCCGTCTCTGAGATCCGGGCCGAGTGGTTCACTGCCAGCTTCGCAGTCCCTCGGGTTGGATGCCTTACCTAAGGCATTTGTCCAGAGGCTCTGTCTTCAGACAGACAGGATTTGGCCAGACTAAGTGTCTATGTACTGGCGCCAGGTCAGGCCGTCCTGGTGGCATTTCGGGGTGAGTACGTTCCCCTGAATAGTGACTGGCTGGGGTTCCCTTGGGTTCCCTAGCCACATTCCCTAGAAGGGACCCCTTCTAATTGGAAGCTGAGGTTCCAGGCCCGGAGCCGGCCCAGGTAGACCTTTCATTTAACCATGTTTATGAAGGTTTTTCTGTGAGGCTGTAGCTTGGGCTATGACCGTAGGGAATGCTGTCACTGACAGCCCAGTGTGACCTGAGGGTGAGTGGTTCTAGCGTTTCATTTGAAGTTGCTGGTTCTGACAGTTGTCACTGCCACTTGGCATGCACTCCCCTTAGCATGGCGGCGTTGGTATATCGTTCCCCATAGCGTCGTTGACGTATTGTTGAGTTCCCTTCGAAAGGGAACGTCTCAGGTTACGACTGTAACCTATGTTCCCTGAGAACAGGGAACGAGACAATACGTCTCCCTGCCATGCCGCGGGGCTTGCCTACCGTACAGTCCCTTCAGACGATAAGGTGATTTGTCATGTTTGCAAGGCGCCCCTTTATACTTCCAGGTCGCACGTTAATCATTCACGCTAATGATTCACGGGCTGTCGCCGGTCAATATGATTGACGTGATTTGATAGTGATTTCAGACACCTGTCACGCCTGAGGCGTTCCCCATAGCGTCGTTGACGTATTGTCTCGTTCCCTGTTCTCAGGGAACATAGGTTACAGTCGTAACCTGAGACGTTTTTGCCTTGCGACGTCAGAGTGTGCGCCGTTATCAGCTGTGTTTGACATCAGATTTGCGCTTCTGATTGGCCAACGTGGCTTTAGGGTTAAGGTTTATATCACCGCCTGCTGGCGTGGCATGCTCTTGACCGCGCTTGATTGCGTGTTTTTACGTTTTCATGTAGACGGAGACCGAGCATGTGTGGACGGGATTTTTTTTAAAAACGCTGTAGGAAAAACTCCGGTTATAAAAATACCCGTGTCCGTGTGGACATGGCCTAAGTTGGAGAAATTTATTTGATAGCCATTCCTTAATGTTCTGGACACAATCAATCACGATCTGAATGGAATCGCCAGCTTTCAGTGGCAGATACAGCTGTGTATCATTGGCATAACAATGGAATAAAACATTATGGTTCTTAATAATATCCCCCAGCGGACGCATATATAAGTTAAAAAGAAGCAGACCCAAAATAGAGCCCTGAGGTACTCCACTAATGATAGGAGCAGTAGATGAAGAAAACTTGCCTATCTCCACAGATAAAGTTTAGTATTATAATAATATTTATTATATATATTTATTATTATAATATTACTAAATATTATTTACTTTACCAAACAAAACAGTGAGAATCAAGAAGGTAATTATGAGGCATTCATGTTTAGTTTTGTTGATGTTGTACATTTTATGTATGTATTATATGCATATAGTATTAGCTATCATTAAATCAGTACCACTTTACAATAAGGTTTCATCAGTTTAATTTGTTAAAATGAACTGCACCTCTTGTCAGGGTGTGTGCAGGTAGTTGAAGACGAGGACAAGAGGACTTCCAAAAATAGCTGATTTATTTACAAAATAAACTTCTATAAACATACAGGAACAAAATAACAAACTCCAGGAACTTCAGGTAAAACACAACCATACAGGGACGACGACCAACCAAACACTGAGGGAAAACACAGGGCTTAAAAGAACTGGGACTAATGGGATAATTAACAGAACACAGGTGAAGAAACTGAACACAAATGAGGAGCGGGAAAAACTTACAGGACTAAACCAAAATCACAAAGACAGGGGGAAACCAGATCACAAAACAGAACTTAAACACATTGAAACATGACAGTACCTCCCCCCTCCCCGAAGGCGCGTCCTCGCGCCGTTTAACATCCAAAGGGGAGGGAGGGTGGGCGCCCTGGAGGCTGACGAGGGCGCGGTTGCACAGGAGCGGGAAGCCTCCAGGGCGGAGCTGGTAGCTCAGGGAATCGGGGTGGAACAGGCTGTGGACATGGCCTGCAATGTTGCAATGTGGATACTGCAAGCTGTGGGCGTGGCAACGGTGGAGCAGGCTGTGGGCGTGGCCAGGGCGGAGCAGGCTGTGGGCGTGGCCAGGGCGGAGCTGTCGGTCCCTCGGGCGTCCAGGGCGGAGCTGTCGGACCCTCGGGCGTCCAGGGCGGAGCTGTCGGACCCTCGGGCGTCCAGGGCGGAGCTGTCGGACCCTCGGGCGTCCAGGGCGGAGCTGTCGGACCCTCGGGCGTCCAGGGCGGAGCTGTCGGACCCTCGGGCGTCCAGGGCGGAGCTGTCGGACCCTCGGGCGTCCAGGGCGGAGCTGTCGGACTCTCGGGCGTCCAGGGCGGAGCTGTCAGTCCCTCGGGCGTCCATGGCGGTGAGGACCCTTCGGGTGGCCATGGCGGTGAGGACCCTTCGGGTGGGCGCCCCCCCAAAATTTTAATGGGGAAATTGACAGGAAAGGGGGGATCCGGCAGCAAAGAGGGTCTTAGGCTGGGCAGGACCAGCGGTGAAGGAAATTCTGGGCTGGACAGGACTGGTGCAGGATCAGTGGGCTCTGGTGCAGGATCAGTGGGCTCTGGTGCATCTGGTGCAGGATCAACGGGCTCCGGCGCAGAATCAACGGGCTCTGGCGCAGGATCAACGGGCTCTGGCGCAGGATCAATGGGCTCTGGCGCAGGATCAACGGGCTCTGGCGCAGGATCAACGGGCTCTGGCGCAGGATCAACGGGCTCTGGCGCAGGATCAACGGGCTCTGGCGCAGGATCAACGGGCTCTGGCGCAGGATCAACGGGCTCTGGCGCAGGATCAACGGGCTCTGGCGCAGGATCAACGGGCTCTTGCGCAGGACTGGACGGGACCAGCACATCATGGGACTCGGAACTGGACGGGGCCAGCACATCATGGGACTCGGAACTGGACGGGGTCAGCACATCATGGGACTCGGAACTGGACGGGGCCAGCACATCATGGGACTCGGAATTGGACGGGGCCAGCACATCATGGGACTCGGAACTGGACGGGGCCAGCACATCATGGGACTCGGAACTGGACGGGGTCAGCACATCATGGGACTCGGAACTGGACGGGGCCAGCACATCATGGGACTCGGAACTGGACGGGGCCAGCACATCATGGGACTCGAACTGGACGGGACCAGCGGCGAAGGAAACTCTGGGCTGGGCGGGATCAGCGGTGGAAGTTCTAGGTCTATCGAGACCAGCGGCGAGGGCTCTGGGCTAGACGGAAACGGTGGTGGATGGAGCCCTCACCAACCCAGGGTTGAAAAGAGGCCAGAATGTAGAGTGGTGTCGGGCTTCTTCTCGACCACCTCCTCTACTGCGGCCTCCACGGGTCCCGCTAAATATGGCCAACCGGGTCCCCGCAAATGGATGTCCTCTCTCCCGCTCGGTGGTTGGGGAAGAGACAGTGGCGAACATACTGCTGGATCTTGTGTGGTGAATTCTTCTGTCGGTATGGTCAAGCCTTCTGTCGGTACGGTTGGTCGTTCTGTCAGGGTGTGTGCAGGTAGCTGAAGACGAGGACAAGAGGACTTCCAAAAATAGCTGATTTATTTACAAAATAAACTTCTATAAACATACAGGAACGAAATAACAAACTCCAGGAACTTCAGGGAAAACACAACCATTCAAGGACGACGACCAACCAAACACTGAGGGAAAACACAGGGCTTAAAAGAACTGGGACTAATGGGATAATTAACAGAACACAGGTGAAGAAACTGAACACAAACGAGGAGCGGGAAAAACTAACAGGACTAAACCAAAATCACAAAGACAGGGGGAAACCAGATCACAAAACAGAACTTAAACACATTGAAACATGACACCTCTACAGCATTTATTAATCTTAGTTAATATTAATTGCAGCATTTACTAAAACATTATTAAAATCAAAAGTTGTATTTGTTAACATTAGTTAATAATGCACTGACTGTGAAATAACATGAACAAACAATTAGCAGGTGTATTATTATTATTAACTAAGATTAACAAATACACTAACAAATGTGTTGATAGGTCATGTTAGTTAATATATGAATAATAAACAAATGAACCTTATTGTAAAGTGTTACTATGAAATCAAATATATAAATTCCTTACAATTTGGAGTTGGATATGGACTTTAGGACTAAGGATTAGTTCACTTTTTAAAAATCTTTTGCTGATGATTTACTCACCCCCATGTCATCCAAGATGTCCATGTCTTCTTTTTTTCAGTCGAAAAGAAATTAAGGTTTTTGATGAAAACATTCTTGGATTTTTCTCCATATAATGGACTTCAAATGCTCGCCTTGCTCTGTTCTGTGATGCACGTTCGTGACTCTCCTATTCGAACTCGTTCATCAAAATGAACAAATCTTTTTTCGAGTCATTTCGTTCATTTTGTTCGTTGAACAGGAGTGTCACGAACGTGCATCACAGAACAGAGCAAGGCGAGCATTTGTGCTTATAAAACTTAAACTTTTTTATTTATTTTTGAAATGACCGATCGTTTCGCAAGATAAGACCCTTATGCATCGTCTGGTGTCGTTTAAAGCCATTTGAAGCTGCACTGAAACTGTCATTTGGACCTTGGACCGTTTGGTACCCAGTGAAGTCCATTATATGGAGAAAAATCCTAGAATGTTTTCATCAAAAACCTTAATTTCTTTTCGACTGAAGAAAGAAAGACATGGACATCTTGGATGACATGGGGGTGAGTAAATTATCAGCAAAAGTTTTTTAAAAAGTGAACTAATCCTTTAAGATTTAATTTCACTAGATGTATTTCCCCAAGCTAAAAACACTTGCCTTGGATAAAAACGAATGACATCGTCAGACTCAGAATGCGGCTGAAATCGAGTTTTATTACTTTTATTTTAGTTAAGCATAACTTGCATACTGCCGCAACTTATACAGTAGCATGGTAGGATAAATTGAACTTGTTTATATTAGCTTAACGTTACCTGCTGCTCCTGTAGTTTGAAGACTCGCGGCACTGCTGCACTCCGCCTACCACTTCATCTCCGCCAAATGTTTCAGACAAAATGTATTTTTATATAATATTTTTTTTGTATTATTATTGTAAGTGGCAATAGTGTATAAGTGTATTGTTATCTGTTATACTATTTATAATAATACTAATTAGTATTGTTTACAATTATCAGAGAGGGGCATACATTTTGAGACTAAAGGTAAGAAGACATCTAGAGACAGATCAACTGAGCAGCACAGATCTTCAGCAAAGACTAGACAAGTCCTCTTCACAGACCCCTATGGCCATCTTCTATTGCCATCTTCACCAAATGAAAGTGAAAGTGATGTGACGCGTCTCAGATTCATACTCAGAATTTGTGCTCTGCATTTTACCCATCCAAGAGCACACACACAGCAATGAGTATTGAACACAACCTTACTCAAGGGTAATGAGAGTGAACGAGAGCGCTGTTTATTCACTCCCCACACCTACATTTCCTACCGCGACTTTCGGGTTACAAGTCAGACTTCCATAACCATTAGTCCAACTGCCCCCTAAATACCAGCGTGTCGTATCCTGATCCAAAAGCAAAACTAAATGGATGAAATATTCTGAATGATACCAAACCAAAATCTGATCTGATATTAAAACACACAATGTTGATTTGTTTGGCCGGAGGAGAACTGGTCCCTCGACTGAGCCTGGTTTCACTCCAAGGTTTTTGTCTCCATTTCTGTCACATGATAAGAGTTTGGATTCCTTGCTCCTGACGCCTATTGGCTTGCTTAATTAGAAACAAATAATTGTCAGCAATATTATTGATTTGACTGTACTGAAACTATTGGATGCGAACTGAACAGAGCTGGATGATGACATCACTGTTTTCTCCAGAGCTGCTTTATAGATTATTTAAAACTCCTTTCATATTGATGAACTTTACAGTTATTGAACTTAACTGAATCAACACTGAACTGACTTCAGCTGAATAATTACACTACAGCAGAATTGAACTGTTTGCATCACTGATCATTATTTTCCTGTTTATCAATGTAAAGCTGCTTTAAAACAATCTATATAAGCAAAACAGTCATGTAAAAATTAAAGAACACTTGAATTCTATAGTTTTACGTACCAGGACAAAGAAAAATCTGGTTCATGGCAGGTCTTAAAATTAGGTAAATACAGATGAACAGCAATACATGACATATTGCACCGTGTCATGGTTTATTTAACAAAGGTCAAAATGTAGAAGCCATGTGTGACAAATAAAGTTACTGCTTCCATAGGAATTAAGAGGGTAAGTAGCAGTCCGGCGCTGCTAATCAAATGACTTTGATTAATTGATCATCAGCAATTGCGACCAACTCTATGGAAGCAGAAGTTTTGGCAGTTTGCTGGTCTGGAGCCTTCAGGTGTGTGTTAACACAATGACAAGGAGGAAAGACATCAGCAATCATAGAGAAGCAATTGTTGCTGCCATCAATCTGAGAAGGGTTACAAGGCCATTTTTAAACAATTTAAAGTCAATCATTCACAAGTGAAAAACATTCAAGACACTTGCCAAACTTCACAGGAGTGGATGTCCCGGCAAATTATCTCCAAGATCAGACCATGCTCAGAGAAACTGCAAAAAATCCAAGAATCTACAGGCCTCACTTGACATGATAAATGGTAAAGTTTGTGTTTGGAAGGTTGCCAGGAGAAAACCTCTTCTCTCTAAAAAGAACATGGCAGCACAGCATAGGTTTACAAAGTTGCATCTGATGTCTGGAACAATGTCCTTTGGACAGCAAGACCAACGTGGAGATGTTTGGCAAATCTACAACAGAATGGCTGAAAAAGAAAAGAATCAAGGAGTTGCTTTGGCCCAGTCCAGACCTCAACCTGATTAATACTGTTGCGGGACCTTCAGAGAGATGTGTATAAATCTTCCAAGCTTTATAATGGCAGTGAATGGCTGTTTCTGTTTTGAAGTCCATCAAAGTGCATCCATTCATCATAAAAGTGCTCCACGCTGCTCTGGCGGGTTAATAAAGGCCAACTGAAGTGAAGCGATGTGTTCGTGTAAGAAAAATATCCATATTTAAAACTTTATCAGCTAAAATATCTTCCAGCAGACTTAATAGTGCATTTTAACGTCCATTCTCAAAACGGGGGATGACAGTTAAGGGGTTAAAACTTTATTAAGTAAAATAACTAGCTGAACTTTTGACTTCAGCTCGGCGTCTTCTAAGGCCCACCCCCCCCCCCCCCTGCCTCGGGCCCTGCCTAAAATTACCCTTTTTCCCCCCGCTACCACGCCCCTGCCTGGGATGTCTTGAGGGTGAGTAAATCATGGGGTAATTTTAATTTTAAAGTGAACTACTCTTTTAAGTATTGATAAACGATTGTTAGCAATTGTAAAAAACTGTAGGTACAGATTCAGACAGTGGGTAAAATCAATAATGTTGTAGCAACTGAGACCAGTCAGACACAATTATTTGTTATGGTTAACAGATAATCTTTAAAACTCACTCTGGGACGGACTCTGCGTTCCAGTGTGTGAATGATTTACTGTCTTGTGTACTATTATGTATATACTATGGTATGTATTTTATTATACAACCATCCAACTGTCAATGTAACCTCACCTGTATCATGTCTCCTACCTAATTAATCTTCATTTAATGACTCACACTTTGATGTACATCACCTTCTCTTAGAATACAGTGTGGATTTGTTGTATCTATCTGAACATTAATGAACAGAAAAAGGGTAAGGCAGAGGTCTAACCACACTTAGGACAAAGACTCATAAATCTTGCCCACAGAGGAAACTCTCGCCAGAAAGTCCCCCCTTCTCATTGGTAAAGCCAACTTGGAGGTGGGACTTTTTCCTCAGGCTTTATTAGAGACAGTCCACAGTGACCTCCCTCTCTTAGTTTTTCTCATCCGGTCGCAATACTGCTTCTGCTGATACTGGGGAACCCCTCTTCACTGGGGCCCGAGGGCCCAGCAGGCCGTGAGCAGCGTTGGCCATGCTTTCACGCTCCCAGAGGGAGTCAGACTGCCTTTTCTTCAATCCAGAAAACAGCAATCTTACCATCACTGAACGGGCAACGATCAACTCTTGTTTTGCTGGACCTCCGGGCTGCTTACTTCGGGTGGGTGTCTGAGACCCCCTCCCCCAAACGGCTCATGGCCCCTGCACGCTGTGACCACAGCCTGCCAGGCCTTGACTCAACCAGCCATGTGCTCATGGAGAGAGGGAAAACGTCTCGGTTACGTATGTAACCCTCGTTCCCTGAGTAGGGAACGGAGACGTTACGTCGGATGACGACGAATGGAGTTTCGCTTAGAAAGCCTATCAACTTCGAGTATTACAAAACGAGCCAATGGCAAAGAAATGCCATGGGTCTGCGGAATTTGCATGACGTAACTCCGCCCCACCTCGTGGGTATAAAAGGAGGACGCCAGCAACAGGCAGATATGTTTCTTCGCTGAGGAGCCAAGACTGAGCTCAGGCGATCCCCGCGGTACAGCGTAAAGTGGCAGGCAGACGTAACGTCTCCGTTTCCTACTCAGGGAACGAGGGTTACATACGTAACCGAGACGTTCCCTTTCGTTGTCACTCCGAGTTACGTCGGATGACGACGAATGGGGTTACCAGTCTAATCACGCCACCTTCTCAGCTGTCTTCCAGTGCCCTGCGTAAATCTGAGGTCCCTGTCGTGAGACTGGCACGGACGAAGGACTCCTATTTAGCACAGGAATACCAAGGTACACTGGGGAGCATATCCCAAGTTCAGGGGAAATATGCAATTACTGCCAACCCAGAGGGGGGGACTTAGAGAATACACATGTGACCCGAAGGAGACATGGAGAACACTGGGGTGTCCAGCCGCAGGTGGAATATTTCAACCCCAGGGGTGGCAAGGTGGCTTGCCAAGGGAAAGACACATGCTCAAGAGGCTTACAGTGGAAATACACATGTGGGGGTCGCTCAGGGGAGGGACCATGCACACGAGAGGCACCTAGCCGACGCACAGGCAATAGACACTGGCGCCAGCGTCAGGAGTGCTGGAGGAACTCAGGGCTTTCGGGGAAGCTCACCTGAGGAGAATATTGCACGTATCCAGACCGTGGAGTGGAATGGCGAGCAAGCGAAGACACCTGAGCGGGTCCAGTACTAGCTGGTTGAAGCGAGTACATGAGAGGACACTGGCTCCACTCGGAGATTGTAGAATCTGGCGAATGTGTTAGGTGTCGCCCAGCCTGCAGCTCTGCAGATGTCTGTTAGCGAGGCGCCATGCGCTAGAGCCCAAGAGGATGCCACACTCCGGGTGGAGTGGGCAGTCACACCAAGGGGGCACGGTTGACCTTGCTGCTGGTATGCCAGAGCAATGGCGTCCACTATCAAGTGAGACAACCTTTGCTTGGAGAGAGCCTTTCCCTTCAGCTTCCCACCATAACAGACAAAGAGCTGGTCTGAGGTCCTGAAACACTGCGTCCTGTCTACATAGGCGCGGAGGGCGCGTACTGGACAGAGCAGTGCCAAGGCTGGGTCTGCCTCCTCCGGGGGCAGCGCTTGCAGGTTCACCACCTGGTCCCGGAAGGGAGTGGTAGGAACCTTGGGCACATATCCAGGCCGGGGTCTCAGGATCACGTGAGAGTAAGCCGGCCCAAATTCCAGGCACGCTTCGTCAACGGATAATGCATGCAAGTCCCCCACCCTCTTGATGGAGGCCAATGCAACCAGGAGCGCTGTCTTCATAGACAGGAACCTAAGCTCCACTGATTGCAACGGCTCAAAGGGAGCACTCCGCAGGGCAGTTAGAACCACTGAGAGGTCCCAAGAGGGAACGAGAGGAGGGCGAGGAGGATTCAGTCTCCTCGCTCCTCTCAGGAACCTGATGATCAGGTCGTGCCTTCAAACAGACTTACCTTCGACCGGGTCATGGTGTGCGGCAATAGCGGCAACATAGACCTTCAGGGTGGAGGGAGACAGCCTTCGCTCCAGCCTGTCTTGAAGGAAGGAAAGCACGGCACTAATCGAACATCTCCGGGGGTCTTCTTGGTGAGAAGAGCACCAGTTGACGAAGAGGTTCCACTTCAACGCATAGACGTGTCTCGTGGACGACGCTCTAACGGAAGTGATGGTAGCCGCCACCGCTGGTGGTAGGGTACTCAAACCTGCCTCGTCCCGTCCAGGAGCCACACGTGGAGGTTCCAAAGATCGGGATGAGGGTGCCATAGGGTGCCCCGTCCCTGAGAAAGGAGGTCCTTCCTCAGGGGAATCGGCCAGGGAGGTGCTGTCGCGAGGAGTACTAGTTCGGAGAACCAGGTCCGGGCGGGCCAGTAAGGCGCGACCAGAATGACCTGCTCCTCGTCCTCCCTGACCTCGTGCAGGGACCTTGCGCGAGAAGGCTCACTGGGGGAAATGCATATTTGCGGCCCCGCGGCCAGCTGTGCGCCAGTGCATCCGTACCGAGCGTGCCCTCGGTCAGGGAATAGTACAGGTCGCAATGGGTCGAGTCGTGAGAGGCAAACAGATCTATCTGTGCGTCCCCGAACTGGTCCCAAATCAGCTGAACCGACTGGGGATGGAGTCGCCAATCTCCCGGGAGGGGCTGAAGCCGTGAGAGCTCGTCGGCTGCACAGTTCAGGGCTCCGGGGATATAAATGGCATGAAGCGACCTCAGATGCTTCTGACTCCATATGAGGAGGTGGCGAGCGAGTTGCGACATACGGCGGGAGCGTAGACCACCTTGATGGTTGATGTACGCTACAGTGGCGGTATTGTCTGAACGGACTAGTACGTGTTGGTTCATGAGCACGGCCCGGAAGCGGCGCAAAGCAAGACGTACGGCCAGCAACTCGAGGCAATTGATGTGCCAGAGGCGGCGGGGTCCTGTCCAGGAGCCCGCGGCAGCACATCCATTGCACATGGCACCCCAGCCCGTGGAGGAGGCATCTGTCGTTACAACGACGTGCCGCGAAGCTCGTTCCAGGGGCACTCCGGCCCGTAGAAAACTGAGGTCCGACCACGGGGTGAAGGTCTGACGGCAGGACAGAGTAACTGTTACTCGGAAGGTGCCGTGTTGCCATGCCCACCTCGGGACTCGGTCGCGAAGCCAGAGCTGAAGCGGTCTCATATGAAGCAATCCGAGCGGCGTTGCCGCGGCTGCAGATGCCATATGCCCCAGGAGCCTCTGAAAGAGTTTCAGTGGAACCGTACTCTTGCCCTCGAACTGTCTCAGGCAAGTCAGCAGTGACTAAGCGCGCTCGCTCGTAAGCTGCGCGGACATGGCGACCGAGTCGATATCCATACCGAGAAAAGAGATCCTCTGCACGGGGTAAAGTTTGCTCTTTTCCCAGTTGACCCGAAGGCCCAGACGGGCTAGGTGCCGGAGCACAAGGTCCCTGTGTTCGCATACCTGGACTCGAGAGTGAGCTAGGATCAGCCATTCGTCGATGTAGTTCAGGATGCGAACCCCGTGTTCCCGAAGGGGAACAAGGGCTGCCTTGACGACCTTCGTGAAGACGCGAGGGGACAGGGCTAGCCCGAAAGGGAGAACCGCGTGCTGGTATGCCTGCCCCTCGAAGGCAAACCGAAGGAACGGTCTGTGTCGAGGGAGAATGGAGACATGAAAGTAGGTGTCCTTCAGGTCGATTGCTGCAAACCAATCCTGGGGCCGCACACATTCGAAAATGCGTTTGGCAGTGAGCATCTTGAACGGCAGCCTGTGAAGGGAACGGTTCAGCACACGCAGGTCCAGGATAGGTCGTAACCCACCGGTTTTCTTGGGGACAATGAAGTAGGGGCTGTAGAAGCCGGACCTCATTTCGGCCGGAGGGACGGTCTCGATCGCACCCTTCGCCAGCAGGGTGGCGATCTCTGCTCTCATGATAGGGGCGTTGCCACCGACCAAAGTGGAGCGGACTCCCCTGAAGCGGGGAGGAGACCGCGCGAACTGAATCGCGTAGCCGAGCCTGATCGTCCGTGCGACACATCGGGACAGGAGGGGGAGCTCTAGCCAGGCTCCCAAGAACTGTACCAGCGGGGTCATACGGACCACAGACTTCCCACCGGTGGTGCAGCAGGGCGGAATGACTGGCCCGGACGTGGACGGCATAGCGGCCCGGTGTGGGGGCACAGTCATTAACCGCGCCCTGACAGAGGAGACCAGGGAAGGAAGAACGTTCCACGGGGGTCTGCTCTGCCAGGGGGCTGGCGACAGAGGCGGAAGAGAGCGGCATGGTCCGGGGACGGCGCGCACTGTCAACCGGCTCTGGGACAGAGGGGGACGAGGGGTGCACGGCTCGGGGCGGCACACCGTGTCGTCCGAGAACTCTGTGTGCTCAGGGATGGGAATGTTACTTCTTTCTTTAACCACATTAGGGTGCTGCCCACCCGTGGGTGAGCAGCGGGGAGTGGAGAACAAAAGATTCTCCCCCGGCCCTCCACCGGGGGAAGGAGTGGTCCTGCTACCATCTCCTGAGAAGTAATCTTCAGCATCCCTGAGCAACCCGTCTCAGGAGCGCCGCTTGGCCCGGCGTTTAGCGGGGGGCGGGGCTGGAGAGGGCTGGGGCGCCTTCTTACGGCTTCCTCCGCGACCGGGCCTGGGTGGAGGCTGCTGCTTGGGCCGGGCGGGAGGGGCGGGAGCCGCAGGAGGGCGCCCTCGGCGGCGAACAGACTGAGGGATCTGCCCGTTCGGCTGGGTGGAGGCAGCAGCGGGCCGTCGGGGCAGAATGTGTTTGATGGCCTCAGTCTGTTTCTGGGCGGTGGAGAACTGTTGGGCGAAGTCCTCCACCGCACCGCCGAATAGGCCGGCCTGGGACATGGGGGAGTCGAGCAGGCGAGAGCGCTCAGCGTCCCGCATGTCAGCCAGGTTCAGCCATAAATGTCTCTCCTGGACCACAGCTGTGGACATCACCAGACCCAGGGAGCGTGAGGTCACCTTAGTCGCCCGGAGGGCGAGGTCGGTGGCGGCGCGCAGCTCATCGAAGAGCCCTGGGTCCGTCCTACTCTCGTGCATGTCCCTTAGCATCTGGGCCTGATAGACCTGCAGAGTGGCCATGGCATGCAAAGAGGCAGCCGCCTGTCCCGCCGCTCTGTAGGACTTCGCCACTAGGGTAGACGAGAACCTACAGGCCTTGGATGGGTGCTTAGGCTCACCGCGAGAAGAAGCACTCTGAGGACACAACTGCATCGCAACAGAGCGCTCAACCGGGGGGAGCCCAGTGTACCCACGGGCGGCTGCCCCATCGAGGGGAGGAAAGGCGGATGAAATCAACGAGCGGTCACGGGAAGACATGGACAGGACTTCGAGATTTCATCATGCACATCCGGGCAGAAAGGTATTGGGGCAGGCTGAGGATGGGAAGCCGCAGCTGCACCCAAAAACCAATCGTCCAGCCGCGAGCGCTCAGGGCAGGGTGGAGGGTTCCACTCCAAACCAATGCTCGCGGCCGCCCGGGAAAGCATGGCCGTCATCTCTGGATCAGACTGAGCCACAGCCGTATTCACACCCGAGGGTGGCAGCTGTGACGAGTCGTCACTTCCAGACGAATCAGACCCGCCTTGTGATGCTGCGATTGACATCGCATCTTCCTCTGGAGCGCCAAAGGACACCCGCGGGACCTCAAAGGACGGTCCCGCGGGGATCCCCTGAACGCTCGCGGGTTGCAACACTGGAGAAGGTGCTAGATCGGGGTGTGGATGAGGGGACTCTCACTCTTGCGAGATCATTGAGTCTCGATCTAAGTGTTGCGATGGTCATGTTCCCACAGAAAGAACATGACTCATCCACGAGCGCTGCTCTAGCGTGATTAAAGCCCAAACACACCAAGCAGCGCTCGTGCCCATCAGAGTCAGACACCAGCCGACCGCAACCAGAAGTGCACGGGCGTGGCATCTTTAAAAAGACGTGCCGCGTGCAAGCTCTTTTTGTGAGAGAAACTCAGTGCTGAAGCGCCCGCGGAGAACACACTCGCTGGCAAACCACGCTCAGATAGGCAGGAAGTGTGCACTCGCCGGGAGATCACCGTCACACCAACACTGGAGAGTTGCTCGTCTCGTAAGAAGCTGACAATTAGATAGCTTAAGGAGTGAAGAATTACACTTGGCTCCGAAGTGAAAACATATCTGCCTGTTGCTGGCGTCCTCCTTTTATACCCACGAGGTGGGGCGGAGTTACGTCATGCAAATTCCGCAGACCCATGGCATTTCTTTGCCATTGGCTCGTTTTGTAATACTCGAAGTTGATAGGCTTTCTAAGCGAAACCCCATTCGTCGTCATCCGACGTAACTCGGAGTGACAACGAAAGGGAACCTCCAACCAGAACAGAGTCGAACTCAGTGGCGGTTCTAGAGGGGGGGCCGGGGGGGCCCGTGCCCCTGTGACAACAAGCTTGGCCCCCCTTGTGGCCCCCCTAAATGTGGAGTGTGAAATAATTTTTACAAAACTGTTTTTTTTGCTATCGTTGTTATCGTTGTATGCATATAATTTTTTTATTATTCTATCTTTGTGGATTTGCTTGTTCACGTGACAATTCGCATCACATTCGCGGGAATCGCGGCAGAATAACGTCTGTCTCCTGCTCGCGAGAGAGGAGAGAAGGAGAAAGTTGGTAAATATCAGTTCAGTTGCAAGTTCATTCTTTATGTGTGTAGGGGTGTGCGATGTGTATTGTCTATTATGATATTGTAATCAATGTTTTAACTATGTACGAGGCACTGTGAGCTGACATCGCATTTGTCTCTCGTCCTTTCACTGCTGTGTGCGGGTCATAGGTAGGCTATGTCCCCAAATTAGTTTATGTCTTATATTTATATCATATTATGTTCTTATATTAGAATATCACATCAGCAAGAGTGCCGTTTTCCCGTGCACAATTGCAACTGTGATATTGATCTTATACAAAAGTTAAATTAACAATAAGTGAACATTGGGCATTACATTTTAGACACAATATTGTCAATATTGTTTGTTTTCCCTTTATTTCGCCGACTAGAATTTCAAAATGAAACCGTAGCAGAGTCTCAATGCAACAGACAGCGATGATTTCTTGACTGAAATCCGCGTTTTGAAGGAATCACTTGCTGCTTTCCCGAATGAATCAGCCGTTTGAACGAATCGGTTGAATGAATGAATCCTTCAACTCCCTTATTAAGACAGTGACTTGCCGCTGTCTACTGGCGGTTTTAGTTTCATATTTAAAGTACCCTTTAATTAAAACGTTAAAATTAGAAATAATTTCATGTTTAAATATTGATTTAAAAAAAATCTCATAGCTTTATTTATGCAATTGTGAATGGAGTGTAAATATATTAATGCCGCTTCTGTGTCACCTCTGCACTGCAAAGATGGATTTTGATTAAATGATTTAATTTGACTGGTAACAGTGGTACGGTATAATTATTGTATAATTAAGTATTATTGTATAAATACGTATAATTACTGTATAATTTGTATGTTAGTATTTGACATAAAAGGTGATTCATAACTCTAAATAAGTTTAGAAAGAATGTCCATATATAGGTGAAAATGCCCCTGGAAATCAATTTAAGGTGGCAAATTAAATTAATTAAAAATTAATTAAAAAATGAATTTCGGTCCCTGCTGTTAACTGACCACTGCATAGAATATTAAAAAATATGAATATCTTTGTGAGTCTGCTGTCAACAACAGGCCTAAACCAGCCATTGCACCAGCACACAAACACAATCAGTAAAATATCATCTAATCATCAAAAAAACATTGAAAATATTGAGATATATTTTTGTCAATATTGCACACCCCTAATGTACGGTATGAATTTTGATTTCTTCAGGTTTTAAAAAGCCTTAAATTCGATTTTAAAAAGTGTGCAGGAACCCTGTAAACGGTTCGTAGTTACCTAGCAAGTCAGTTATTTTCAGTAAATGAATTAATACGCTTCTTGGTCCCCATTGCTTTTGCTCTATAGTTCTCACCAAAATGAAGAGAAAGAAGGACATCATGTCAATTACAGTTACTGTGACTAATACTGAATATGTAATGCAAATGTAAAAATATAATGGAAATGCAAATACATTGTTGAATGATTTATAAACATGGTATTTTGCCTGTTAATGCCTGCAGTGCAGTGCAGAAAATGAAATGACAACAATAAGGTCTAAATGCAACTGGCCCCTCTAACACCACGACTGGCCCCAGCTTGGCCCCCCCAGTTGAAATGGTCTAGAACCGCCACTGGTCGAACTACCCATGCAAGTTCATCACCTTCTTCATCCAACGGATAAGAAAACGATTGCAACTTCAACATTTGACACTCACGGAACCGTCAACTACGTCAATTTTCAACAACTTCAAGAATTGTGTCCACTGCAAAGCCATGCAATGCAAGTATCAAATTAAGAAAGGTGCTTTGAAAATGATAATATTGATGATTCTTTTCATAGTTAAATGGATCTTTTCCATAGTTCCATTTCCTACCATTTCTGGTTTCATTCTGTCACTTTCACCATCTATTTATGTATACATGTATGTATGTTTGTGTAGTTTAGTTATGTTCGTGATTTAGTTAATAAAACGTGTGCACAATATGTATTTGGTTCGACTTCACTGCTTGCAAAAACAAAGTCTCTTATACGAATTTTGATCTCGTTACATGCTCAAAGCGCTGTACATGCTAAGAAATAATTATTCTTCCATGGCCATGGAAGATACCCTTTTCTTAGAATAAATGGATAATCAAGAGTTCGTTGGACGAACTGATTAAGTGATTGTAATATTAAGTTAGCTACATCAAGTTAATACAATTAACTGACCCAAATATTCATAATTAATCATAACCAGTTATTATTGATTATTAATATTTCCCCTCTGAGCTGACTCGTTACAATGTAGTACATTAAAACACAATCTTTGTATTTATACAGTACATCTATTTTTGTAGGAATGTGTTATATGCAAACTGAAAATTCTTAGTTGCATTTTTACACACTCTATTATGTCTTTCCCTCACACTGTAAAGCCCGGCTCGATCGATCCAATAGCGGCATTCGATCAGCGGGTGAAGATCTCTGCGCGTTACCATCTTTCCGCGTGGAAAAGTAATTTAATTAAATAAAATACATTTTCTCATATGTATTAACTCGTTATTTCATCTGACTCCATAAATGAAAAAGGTTTTAATGATATCTCTATATCATTTAGTGTGTGCGAATGTTTGACTATTCTTTTTAACTCTTTACTGAAAATAATGAATAAGAATAAAATCAAATGTTTACAATTTATTATGTCATGTAAATGTATTACGCCAGTTGCATAATCAGTTCAAAGATAATAGATACAAACATCAAATGCCATAGAATAAATAGAGAAGATGCAATACCTTGACATTATAGAATACAGAACACGGTGCTGGTCATATAATTAGAATATCATCAAAAAGTTGATTTATTTCTGTAATTCCATTCAAAAAGTGAAATTTGGATATTATATTCATTCATTACACACAGACTGATATATTTCAAGTGTTCATTCCTTTTAATTTGGATGATTATAACTGACAACTAATGAAAACCCCAAAATGTGTATCTCCGAAAATTAGAATATTGTGAAAAAGTTCAAACTTGAAGACACCTGGTGCCACACTCTAATCAGCTAATTAACTCAAAACACCTGCAAAGGCCTTTAAATGGTCTCTCAAGTCTAGTTCTGTATGCTACACAATCATGGGGAAGACTGCTGACTTGACAGCTGTCCAAAAGACGACCATTGACATCTTGCACAAGGAGGGCAAGACACAAAAGGTCATTGCTAAAGAGGCTGGCTGTTCACAGAGCTCTGTGTCCAAGCACATTAATAGAGAGGCGAAAGGGAAGGAAAATATGTGGTAGAAAAAAGCAATAGGGATAACCGCACCCTGGAGAGGATTGTGAAACAAAAACCATTAAAAAATGCGGGGGAGATTCACAAAGAGTGGACTGCAGCTGGAGTCAGTGCTTCAAGAACCACCACGCACAGACATATGCAAGACATTGGTTTCAGCTGTCGCATTCCTTATATCAACCCTCTTGAACAAGACACAGCGTCAGAAGCGTCTCGCCTGGGCTAAAGACAAAAAGGACTGGACTGCTGCTGAGTGGTCCAAAGTTATGTTCTCTGATGAAAGTAAATTTTGCATTTCCTTTGGAAATCAAGGTCCCAGAGCCAGGAGGAAGAGAGGAGAGGCACAGAATCTACGTTGCTTGAAGTCCAGTGTAAAGTTTCCACAGTCAGTGATGTTTTGGGGTGCCATGTCATCTGCTGGTGTTGGTCCACTGTGTTTTCTGAGGTCCAAGGTCAACGCAGCCGTCTACCAGGAAGTTTTAGAGCACTTCATGCTTCCTGCTGCTGACCAACTTTATCGAGATGCAGATTTCATTTTCCAACAGGACTTGGCACCTGCACACAGTGCCAAAGCTACCAGTACCTGGTTTAAGGACCATGGTATCCCTGTTCTTAATTGGCCAGCAAACTCGCCTGACCTTAACCCTATAGAAAATCTATGGGGTATTGTGAAGAGGAAGATGCGATACGCCAGACCCAACAATGCAGAAGAGCTGAAGGCCACTATCAGAGCAACCTGGGCTCTCATAACACCTGAGCAGTGCCACAGACTGATCGACTCAATGCCACGCTGCATTGCTGCAGTAATTCAGGCAAAAGGAGCCCCAACTAAGTATTGAGTGCTGTACATGCTCATACTTTTCATGTTCATACTTTTCAGTTGGCCAACATTTCTAAAAATCCTTTTTCTGTATTGGTCTTAAGTAATATTCTAATTTTCGGAGATACTGACTTTGGGATTTTCATTAGTTGTCAGTTTTAATCATCACAATTAAATGAAATAAACATTTGAAATATATCAGTCTGTGTGTAATGAATGAATATGATATCCAAATTTCACTTTTTGAATGGAATTACTGAAATAAATCAACTTTTTGATGATATTCTAATTATATGACCAGCACCTGTACATGATGCGAAGTGTTTTGCGTACACTTTACATCACGGGCTAATCTGAGTTACAGAAAACGCCCCAACCTCTAGTTTCATTTCATTATATAGACAGACCTCATTTTAAATGTAAACATGAGTTCACAGTGGGAATTTACATTAATCACCATCCCAGACTTACTGGGGGCAGAAGTTAACAATGGAAATTTAAATTGAGTTTATACCTTCTGAGAGCAGGAGACCATTTGCCTGGAAGACAACACCCCACCCCCACCCCCTGTCTCGAATGGTGCACAAGACAGAAATTCAAAACTGTAATATGAATGTGACTGTGAGTTGAACAGGGTTCAGTTCCTCTCCAGCAGAGCACTCAGTTCAGTCATTCTCACTGTTGCTGTTAGTGTGGACCCACAGTGCTGTATATTATTCCACCGGCTGGAGGCTTCTGGAAGTGCAAGATCTTTTTCAATATTCTGGCAGCAGTTCAATAAATACATTAAATTATATATTTTTGTAAAACTTACTGCTTTTCTCCCAGGCGCATTACCAATAGTACAGTAGGTCATGTCTTTGTTGGGATACTGTGGAGAAATAGATTGTAATTAAACATGATTTTGAAATCTCACTCTTAATATGTCATATATATGAACCATTGTGTTAGAGGTATGTTTGGTTTACCTTCATGTGAGTATTCATCATTTATAGTGCTGAGTAGTACTAACCATTTACCTTATGTCAAAATGATTTATGACCCTATGATTGACAGGTGGGCGGGGCTAACCTTTGACCTTCCGGAGGGGTGTTCCGGAGGTCCCTTTGATCTAGGGATTAACCTTTGACCTTCGAGAGGGGTGTTCCGGAGGTCCCTTTGATGTAGGGATTAACCTTTGACCTATCGATCGATCAAGTTGACAGTTGTCTTTGATCCTGGGTATGACAGTTGTCTTTGATCTGGGGGTATAATAATTTATTTTGACAGTTGTCTTTGCCCTATTGACCTTTGTATTATACATCAAGTTGACAGTTGTCTTTGATCTGTATTATGATGGATGATTTTGACCCCCGGGGGAAAATAACTTTTTGCTGTGGGAAATCCCCTCCATGCCAGCCGTGTCGGGGTTAGTGAGAAAATTATTTTTCTAATGTCACATATAGATTAGAATAATCTTTTCAAAACAAAAAGTAAAATCATCTTACCGTTTCAGAGTACTGAAGAATTGGGTTTAAGTTGAAAATAGTCCGGTTGAGGATCTTTTGAAAAAGTTGAAAAGAGTTCCTCCGAGTGATTCTCTCACCGGCCTTTTGCATCTGACAGTCTCCGCACTGTGTGTGTGTGTGTGTGTGTGTGTGTGTGTGGCTGCATGTGAGAGGGAGGGGGGGCATATGATACCCTCCCATTCCTGAAGCAGGGGGTATAAATGGGGATAGTGAGAAAAAAGAGATTTTTTCTAATCATGGCACATATCTTACACTAAAGTTGAAAAGCACTGATCTTTAAAATTATATAAATGAAATGGTTAATAAAATATCTTTTCAAAACAAAAAATAAATAAATACATTTTCACCTGGGTTGAAGAAGTAAATCTACCGCCATGTGTCTGGCCTCGTGGGTACAAGGGTTTGATTTAATGGAAGTTGTGAAGGTTTTATGTTTGAACTTTGACACACGGCTTCACAGGATCTCCCTCCATATTCCAGAGGAGAGGGGATCGCTGAGGACGGTGAAAGTGAGAAAAGAGTTTTTCTAATAATGCCACATATTTTACACTAAAGTTGAAACACATTCTGTTCTTTAAAATTATATAAATGAAATGTTTATAAAATTTACATTTAGTCATTTACAAATATAATATTTTCACACTAACTAAAGTTGAAAAACATTCTGTTCTTTAAAAGTATATATGAAACGGTTATAACATTTACATTTAGTCATTTACAAATATAATATTTTCACCCTAAGTAGAGTTGAAATACATTCTGTTCTTTAAAAGTATATAAAGATATGATTATATCGTTCATTTTAAAAATAACCATCTTTTCTAAATTTACTGAAACACAGTGCACCAATTAGTTTTGTTTTAGATGAACACAAAATAAAGAAAATCATCTTACATTTTCAGAGAATTGAAAAAGTAAATCCCAACACATCATTGTCCATATAACGTATGAATATATTTACAAAGATGCAATAAGTTTAAAGTTTTGATACAAAATATCCCAAAGTGTTTTTCTCCCACACCGGCGTTTTGAAACTCTGTGATTCAGAGTGGAGGAGGAATGGGTGTGTGTGTGTGTGTGTGTGTGCGTGCGTGCGTGCGTGTGTGTGTGTGTGTGTGTGTGTGTGTGTGTGTGTGTGTGTGTGTGTGTGTGTGTGGGTGTGCGTGTGTGCGTTTGTGTGTGTGTGTGTGTGTGTGTTACATGATACCCTCCGCATTGCTGGGGACAGTGAGAAAAATAAAATAAGATTTAAATTCAATTCAATGAATTATTTAAAGTCTTAATAAAAACGTTGTAATACAGTCGTATCTTCTATTTATCTTTTGAATGATTTTGTTGAACGGTGACCTAAAGTATAATTTTATTAATATAGTCATAGCCATAATGATTTTTGTACTGTATCCCGTACACCTAAACACGACCATCACAGAAAACAGCATTTTTACATTTTCCAAAATACATAAATAAAAATAAATAAATCATTTAATATAATTTCTAAGCTGTTTTGCACTCATACTAGTTCAGTTACATAAAATAACTAATCTCTATATTTAAATTAAATGATTATAAATAAGTATATAACTCAATGAATAATAACAAACATGTTACTAAAATGTATTCAAACGATTTAAACATAGTTTTAGCTAAATTAATTTATATTTATTTATATATATATATATATATATATATATATATATATAAATACCTTACAATTTCATAGTGCCGAAGATGTAGTTCTTTATGCAATGATAAAAACAGTCCAAAAAGCAAAGAGTTTAAGTTGTCATAAACAAAGCCCTTCCAAGGAACCTTCAGTGATAAACTACAGGGTGAAATGAATGCTTGAGCCCCGAGATGCAGGACAGATGAGCCTCTGGGGTACACTGTCACAGTAAAGTTAGTGTGCTTTCCAGAGTTTTATTCATACTAAATTCATTTAAAAGCATAATATTAAAAGTTTAAATTAGATCTTTTAAAATTAAAAGACTGTTTAAATCAAATCTTTAACTTTTTATTTATTTAACCTAAGGTATTATTTTTACTAAAGAGTTTAAAGCAATTTTAAAATTTTAAAGCAAAAACTGTACTTTGGTATCTTAGATCTTATACAAAAATATTTCAAACAGTATTTTTGTCCATGCCACAACATGTTGTCAAAGTTTGTCACAATGTGTTTGTTTGTTTTTGTTATGTTTTGTTTTGTTTTTAAGAAATCTTTTAAAATGTTATCATTTGTTGATGCGACAGTTTGTCTGTTGGAACAGCCTTTGGGGGAGCTGATGATACTCTATAGCAGGAAAACATGCCCTTTGACCTCCTCCATTTTGAAAGCTGTTTGTTAAAGACGCTACAATTTAGTCCTTAAAGGTACGTTGTGTAGGAATTTCTCCCATCTAGCGCATCGCTTTTTCAAAAGCGTGTTCAACTACGGTAACCATTATGTACCGAGAAGCTACGACATGTCTTCCAATAGCACTTCATCGAGTTTAACTATACATGTTCTACTGTTATGCTGCCTATATCATGAATTAAACAATCAAACAATGAAAAAAGCTTGTAATTTAAACCATAAGATTGACTTACCTACGAGAAGAAAGCAGGACTTCAGCGTCCCTTTCAACGTCTTTCTCCTTCATTAGCTCTATCCACCGGGGAAAAGCTAATATTTACCCTCGTTTTGAATTTGCCGGTCACGTTTCCTTTTAAATAAAATGTTTATGCTTTTTGGTTATTAGGATTGCATTATGAAGTACCGCGCAGTGCAGCCTTTCAAATTTGCCGGGGGAGTGACAACAAGCGCCTCTCACTGACCTCCTTGGGAGCTTCAGCTGGGTTCAGTCTCTGGTTCAGTCAGCCGGCTCTGAACGAAAATGCGTTGAGGTTGGCTAGTGCTTTTTGTCCCTCTCTGCTATTATAGTTTTTCAAGATGGCGGAACGACATGGCGGTCTCCATGGACTTACCCGTACCATGTAATTAAAGATAAGAAATTCTTCGCTTACGAGGATAAGTCAGATCATTGGCAGGGCTAATTTTACACCAATGAGATCATATTTATGAATAAAGACATTGATTTTAGCTAATAAAATACTTTTAAAAAAACTACTGTACCTTTAATTTCAGATGTGTAAATTACAAAAAAGCATTTTTCAACCGAGTGAATCTACTCGTGAGAGATCTTCAGAAGTCATAACTTCAGGGGTCAAGGGGTCTCCCGAGAACATTTAATTTCCCTTAAAAACCAAAGATTAAGTTTAACGACGCTAGTTTGCAACGTTCCCCCAAAAATCAAATACTGTATTAACCTTTTCAAAGGATAATCTAGCTTTAAAGTTAGAATAAATTCTGACACAATGTTTTTTTAAGAAAAAGCAATGTTTTAAAATACAACTAAACCATGAGAACAGATGTCAAAAAATTGACAGACCTAGAAATGCATGTTGATTACTAAGTTTCAGGCATAGTGCAATTGTGCAATGTTCGAGAAAGCTAATATTGGTGTAATCTTTTGTGCGGTCTCACCCACAACGCAAAACTTTGTGTTGGCTGATCCAGGCATAGCTTTACTAAAAGAAAATAATATGCAAGTCATTATCAAACTTTAATTAAACCATATTTTATTTATTAATATTATGGTTTCATGCTGATTTAAAGTTTTTGTTTGGTTGTTATTAACCTTTATTTTTTACATCCAGCAAAAATTAAAGAGATGTATGAGCTAATGGTGTTCGCAGACCCCAAATACACAGATGGTGGAATGTTCACAAGCGTCAGTTAGATATTCTCCCGCTTAGTATGGGTGCACATAGTTGTGCTTAAATGTTTGGGTGTATTTTTACACACCAACATATTTTGTCACACCGCAGCGATATTTATTCAACATATTTTGTCACACACTTGTAAAGACTATGGCCTACCTTTAAAACATAATCTTTATAATCAGGAACAGGAATATAAACAGGAATCACCCGGTCCAAAACATCCATGTAAGATTCAAAAGACCAAATCACTAAGAAAAGAGGATTGAAAAGCATCGTTTATAACAAATACACAAAAGTTTGCAAATTATGGTTTTATTACTATTACTATTCAGATAGCAGACGACACTGTTTCACATTTTGAATGTCGGACTGTATGTGTTTTAAGTGAAGACTTTTCTTTGAGAGCCGTCAACATTCAGTGTTTATAGGAATAAATGACCATTAATAATTTAAGCGATAGTATTTCTGTTTGAGAACTAAATTGATACTTCGTTTTTTAGTGCAACTTTCCCTCTATCTACAATGTGAAATCACACAAAGTATTAACGCAAAAGTAAGGGCATGCTGTTTCACACTTAAACTATTACAGCAGAATCACAACTGACTATTGCGCTGAGATAGGCCTATTCATTAAAGCTCGAGGCTGTTAAACAAAGTCCCGCACTACGGCTGATAAAATTGCACAAAAGTAAATTCTAGAGGCCAACTTGCTAAAAAAGAAAATGCGGCACGAACCATTTAAAACAAATACAGGAAGACCAGTTGTAATCAGTTTTGAATGTTTGTAATTGACATTTTATATACTAGTCGATTACGCCGTTTACATATTGTTTCTTTTTGTTTTTGTACAGTTTGCAAAACTATAGTCTACGAGTGTGGTCAAACATTTAGGAATTTATGAGAAACATGGGCAAATATGAGATAATAAAGAGAATTAAATCCTTCCATGTGAGTGTTTAAGACTAAACCAATAAAATTTCTTTTAGAACATCTTTCTGCTATGTCTACGAAACATCATCATGGAAGATGAGTATTACTGTTTTTATGGTACCTATAAAACTATTACGCTTCAAACTCGTCTAACTATTGCACATTTCACAGCACGGTCATAGATACACAGTTATTTTGTGCATGTAGCCGAACAGCAGTTAAGCTAATGAATTGCCCTTGATAAGCAGTATTTTTACGTGTAAGGTGGGATGATTCATTTTTATTCCGTCCACACCAATACTTTGACACCAGAGTTTAAGGTCTGATCCAGAAAACAGATGGTAAGCAGTAAGTTATGAAAACATGTGGTAAGCAGTTTTTGCCCCATCATCAAAATGTTTTACTTTTAACATATCGTGAATTTCAATTGTTTGATAAATTATCTAACGATTATACCTAACTATCAACAGTTATATGTGAAACGAGCTCAGTTGCATTAGAGTTGGATTCTTGTTTATACTGAACATTGTTATTGAACCGCATGTTTAACAGCTCTAGTGTTCTTAAATTGTTTACCACGGTTTCATTTTAACAACACTATTGTAACACTTATCGTATCGCCGGGTGTGATTGTAATGTTTTGGATGGTGTTTTTCTTTACACTTTCCCCTGGATATCTGTTTCCTACAGTTAGCGGTAATGTTAGTGAACTCTATGTCTTCTCTTTGTTCATATACGACAGTATTCACAGGAATTGGTGTAATTTAATAAAATGATGGTTCAAACCATCATCTTCACTTGAGACATGTAGGTTGTGTAAAACATCTATCAATGTTTTAAAAAATACACCAAAACAAAGAATTAAGACATCCTTGAGTGACCCTCAAAATCGTCCCGGGTTACGTATGTAACCCTAGTTCCCCGAAGGGACGGACGCTGCGTGAAATCGCAGTGGGAACGCCCTCAGCGTGACGCGTCTGAAGCATGAATGAAATCAGTCAATGGAGAGAATGAGCGTACGGCGAGTGACGTCATCGACCAGGAAGCTATAAATATCCCCTGAGTACACAACACGCCAGCTTAAAAGTTACTGAAGCAGCGACCCAAGGGGATGCCGAGAGTATGGCAGGACACGCAGCGTCCGTCCCTTCGGGGAACTAGGGTTACATACGTAACCCGGGACGTTCCCCTTCAGGGACTACCGCTGCGTGAAATCGCAGTGGGAACGCAATACCCACATCCCCATACGACCAAATCCCCGTCGTGTGTCATTAGGAGACACAAACCGACGAGAGAACCTGAGCCCCGGGAGTGGAGCAAAGATCGAGGGAATAAAATCTAACGAAAGTGTGCGGTGAGGACCAGCCTGCCGCATCACAAACGTCCTGAAGAGAAGCTCCTGAAAGAAGAGCTGTAGAAGCAGCCATACTCCGGGTGGAATGAGCCCTTACAGCCAAAGTGAAGGCTGATGGGCCGAACCATAAGCAAGTGGGATGGCCTCGACCACCCACTTGCTCATCCTTTTTCTAGATGCAGGACACCCTTTCTTAGGTGACCCAAACAGACGAACATTTGTTCCGATCTCCTCCACAGGGCAGCTCTGTGGACGTAAGCATCAAAACCCAAACTGGGCACAGCAAATTAATTTTCTCCTGGTCTGACGTCAGAAAAGGCGGAGGACAGAAAACCTGCAGAACTATAGGTCTAACTGAAACAGTTGGAACCTTAGGAACATAACCTGGTCTCGGAAAGAGAAAGGCCTTAACCAACCAGGAGCAAATTCCAGGCACGAGGGAGCCACCGAAAGTGCTTGAATATCTCCAATTCTTTTTAGAGATGAGATAGCGAGAAGAAGGATAGTCTTTAGAGTAAGAAACTTTTCCGAAACTTCCTCGATGGGCTCGAAAGGAGCAAGGGAGAGACCTTCTAAGATGACGGCCAGATCCCAAGCTGGTACCCTTGTGCGAACTGCAGGCCTCAGCCTCAAGGTGACACGAAGGAAGCGAGACATAAGCGGGTGTTTCCCGAGGGAACCTCCACTTGAAGGGGTGTGGTAAGCAGCTAAGGCCGCCACATACACCTTCAGTGTGGAGTGGGATAACCCTGTGGAGAGACGGTCCTGCAGGAAATCCAGGACTGTACCAACCGGGCAGTTAACTGGGTCCTGCTGGCGCTCTCCACACCAAGAGGTGAAAAGTTTCCACCTCGCGCCATATAACTTCCTCGTGGAGGGAGCTCTGGATCGGAGGATGGTCTCAACGACCTCAGCCGAGAGACCAGAATCTGTGAGCTGGGCCCCCTCAGAGGCCAAGCCCACAGCCTCCATAGCTCTAGACGGGGGTGAAGGATCGACCCACTCGCCTGAGAGAGCAGATCTCTCCTGATCGGTATCTCTAGGGGAGAGCCGTTGAGGAGAGACACTAGGTCCGCAAACCATACCCGGGCCGACCAGAACGGGGCTATTAGCAGGAGACTGAGCCCGTCCCGGCGAACCCTCTCCAGAACTCCTGGGAGCAGAGCGATCGGGGGAAAAGCGTACAAGCGTGACCTCGGCCACGGATGTACCATCGCATCCAACCCCAGCGGGGCTGGATGGCTGAGAGAGAACCACAGCGGGCAGTGTGATGTTTCTCGAGAAGCAAATAGGTCTACCTCGGCAAGACCGAAATGTTTCCATAGGAGTTCCACCACCTCGGGGTGAAGACTCCATTCCCCGGGCCTCGGCCCCTGTCTTAACAGGATGTCTGCCCCCTGATTTAAATACCCCGGGAGATAAAAGCTCTCAGAGAAAGAATTTTCCCCTGGGACCATAGAAGGATCTGACGTGCCAGTTTGTAAAGCGGGCGAGAACGCAAACCCCCCTGATGGTTGATATAAGAAACCACCGATGTGTTGTCTGTCTGGACAAGAACATGGTGGCCCCTTAGGTCTGGGAGGAAGTGTTTCAGAGCCTGAAACACCGCCAACATCTCTAGGCAGTTTAAGTGCCACAGACGATGATGGTCCTCCCACAGACCCTGAGCCCACCCGTGAGAGAGGCATCTGTCATTAGCATAACGCGACGACAAGGAGCTCCTAACACAGGGCCTTGGGACAGAAACCAAGGATCTTTCCACATGATCAGGGCGTGATGACACCGTCGCAAACTCACGATCATGCGAAGCGGATTTCCCCTCGGGGAGAATCCCTTGGTCCTGAGCCACCACTGTAACAGTCTCATGTGCAAGAGGCCAAGAGGTATCACGTTGGACGCAGCTGCCATGAGACCTAGCAGTCTCTGGAACTGTTTTACAGTGGATGACTGGCCTAGCTTGACCTGATCTACTGCAGCGAGAATCAAAGCAATACGAGCAGGTGACAATCGAGCCTGCATCGTCGTTGAATCCCACACTACACCTAGAAAAGTGGTTCTCTGTAATGGAGAAAGAACACTCTTTTTGGCGTTGAGCCTCAGCCCCAGTCACTTGATATGAGCAAGAACGACATCTCGGTGCCGAACCGCCTGTTGTTCCGATTGAGCTAGAATCAAGCAATCGTCTATATAGTACAGAAAGCGGATGCCCTGTAACCTCAGCGGGGCTATAGCAGCATCCGTACACTTCGTGAATGTTCGGGGTGACAGTGCTAGGCCGAACGGAAGAACCCGATATTGGTACGCTTCGCCCCCGAAAGCGAACCTCAGGAACTTCCTGTGTTGAGGGAGGATAGATACATGGAAGTAAACGTCCTTTAGATCTATCATGACAAACCAGTCCTCGGATCTGATTTGAACATCCCCAGTGACAGACATAGCGCCCTGTAACGTACTGGCAGGGAACAGCTGGTCTGGGCACTCCACAACCCTCCTCGGAGGGGGCGAGCGTCCCTCGGGAAATCGCTCGCCGAGTCTCTCTACGCCCTGTGAAGGCAGGGTTAGTAGAGCAGACCACTGAGGGCATCGGAAAAGACAGGGCACCGTGTTCTTGTGCAGTGAACTCAGGTCTTTCACGATAGGGACCACCCTCAGAACCCTGACGTTCAGCACGTCAGGATTTTTTTTTTTTCGATGAAGTAGTATCCTAACTCCCTGCTGGGTGGGGGACCCATTCCGCCAGGAACTCTACTAAGGGAACCAGCCTCTCGAGGCTGGCCTCCGGATGAACATCCCGAGTGACAGACACAGCGCCCTGTAACATACTGGCAGGAAACAGCTGGTCTGAGCACTCCACAACCCTCCTTGGAGGGGGCGAGCGTCCCTCGGGAAATCGCTCGCCGAGTCTCTCTACGCCCTGTATAGGCAGGGTTAATAGAACAGACCCCTGAGGGCATCGAGAAAGACAGGGCACCGTGTTTTTGTGCGGTGAACTCAAGTTTTTCCCGATGGGGACCACCCTCAGAGTCCTGACGTTCAGCCCGTCAGGACTTTTTCGGCGCGGCCTTCTCGGGGCAGGACTGATCTGAGGACAGTCATTGTCGCCAGAAAGGCCGCGCCGGAGAGCACCCCGCCTCGTCCCTCCAGTTTCTCTGCAGGGGGGCACGAGACGTGACACTCCGCTTCTGCTGTGCTCTTTTTGAAGACGAACTCGACGAAAGACTTTGCTCTGGTTGAACATTCTGCGTGACAGACACAGTGCCCTGTAACGGCGCACCGGCAGGGAACGGCTGGTCTGAACACACTAGAACCCTCCTTAGAGGCGGCGAGCGTCCCTCGGGAAAGCACTCGCCAGACCCTTCTACGCCCTGTTTCGGCAGGGTTAGTAGGACGGGCCCCTGAGGGCGCCGGGAGAGACAGGGCACCCTTAAGGGAGGTGAACGCAAGTCTCTCTCGGCGGGGACCCCCCTCAGATTTCCTTTGAGCAGGTCGGCCTGAAAAGCCTGCATAAAAGTCATCGTATGCAAACATGCAGCCGCCTGCCGAGCCACCGAGTAAGCCTTCCCCACCAGCACAGAGGTATATATATTTATTTATTTATTTATTTTTTGGTGGAAGAGCCGGTGCTTTAAGTGAAGACGATGAAGCAGGAGAGAGATAGCTCGCAAGCGTCTCCTCCGCCTACAGTATCGTCACATAACCAGCAGATTTAGCACCAACAATGTTACCATAAGCATTGGACTGATTTGTGTAAATTCTGCTTGAAACCGGTCTAACCCAGGTCTTTGAAACCTCAGCATGAAGATCTGGGAAGAACGGTAAGCACCGGCTAGAAGGTTGAGGTCGTGCAGACAGAAACCTATCATCTAGATTGCTTTTAATTCTAGAAACCTGTCTATCAGCTGGCCACTCGATACTGTTATTTTTTTTTTTTTTTTTTTAGCTTTTCAACAGCCCGAGATAATACATCCATCAAACCTTCTTCATTTGCAGTATAATGTGATAAACTAGTTTTCTCTGATAATAAACTTTCGACATCCAGCTCTTCAGAACTGGAAAATCTCAATTCAACATCATCATGTGCCTCCACCCGGGCAGAAGTAACCGCCGCAGCGCGTGCTTCCAGAGCCGGGTGAGAGGCACTAGATCTCGTCGGAGATAGCTGAGATAGGGCGGAGCCCGTCTCAACGTCGCCAGCGAGATCCATCTGCGAGCCCCAAGACAAGCGCCGCCGCTCTGCCTCAACAGAAGCGGGACCCGAGCCTCGGGGAGCTCGCAGCAAATCACTCTCCTCGAAGAGCGATCGCCGCGAGCGCAGAGTTCTCAAGGGAAAACGCTCGCAATGCTGACAATCGACTCCCTCGAGAGCCGACTGGGCATTGCTGCACTCCCAAACAAGCCACACTTAGCTCGTGTGAATCCCCACCCGTGATGTGCCGAGTACAGGGGTGAACACACTTCTTATACTGCTCGCTCATATTGGTTTTTTTATATAAAATATATATAGTGAAAACTCCTGACAAAACAGACAAACACAATCGACAGATTCAGACACACACAGAGCTGCTGAAGTAACTAAAAGCTGGCGTGTTGTGTACTCAGGGGATATTTATAGCTTCCTGGTCGATGACGTCACTCGCCGTACGCTCATTCTCTCCATTGACTGATTTCATTCATGCTTCAGACGCGTCACGCTGAGGGCGTTCCCACTGCGATTTCACGCAGCGGTAGTCCCTGAAGGGGAACTCTGCATACAACAAAACACAGTGCATCCGTGTACAATGATTTATAAGAAAATTACTTTTGTCGCTTTTTCTGAATAATCTCACCAAGTGCGGGTGCTTGATAACCATTGAACAACCCTGAATTCGGCTACTCAATAAAAAATTCAATACATTTGAATGCGCTAAAGGTCTATAACTGAACTTTAACATCTTAATAGTTGGTAAAAGTTCACTTAAAGTCTGCGCAAAATAATACATCCTAGCTACTTTCTAAACGCTTTATTACGGGGCTTATTGCGATCCATCCACCCATCCATATGTTTATGTTGTGTGTACGGTGGGGGTCGTCATCAGGACGTCATAAATAACCATGTCCTGCATATCGTCCGAGAGAATTCAGCCGAAAATTATTTTACGATACTGTTCAGTTTATTTAAAAAATATTTTTCATTGAACACCGCTGTATTAGCTTTCTCATTCAAACACAATGCATTGCGTTAAACTGACTTAACTCAATATTGTCATGTTGAAAGAACATGTATCAGTTAAGTAGACCAAAATAATTACTTAAGTAAATGGAGTTAAATCAACACAATACTTTTCAAACATTTTACTTTATCCATTTGAGTCGAGATTACACAAATGAGTTTAATTAAAATAGCAATATAGCAAACTAGGAACAGTACAATTTGAAATAAAACGTTATTTATGTGTTTTTACAGCAAGATAAAAAAATCGCTGACTTGTTAATGGTTTTATTTAAAAGAGTTTCTGATATGTTAGTGTTTTACCATAAAATGTAGACCATGCTAATAATAATTAAAGCGGTTTTAATCATTATAAAAACATCTACTTTGGGGTGCATTGGATGCGACAAAACCAATAAGAGTCTTTACAGAGTAAAGATTTTGTAAAAGGTTATCTTATTAGATATATTTGTAAAGGTTGTTGAACACAATCCCTAAATAAACGAAACAATTGGATTATTTGAACTTAATAGTTTTGGACTAAATTAAGAATGTTAACCTGATTCAACTAAATGGCATTGAATTAATCTTATGTAATAAACTTAAGTTTACTGAAATAAACAATGTTAATTAAATGCAACATTACCCTGTAGAACCTGTCGACATAAAAAGTTGAGTAAATCCACCAAATGTTTTCCAACAAAATGTTGATTAAACATTAAAAGTTCAAAACATATGGATGGGTGGATGGATCGCAATAAGCCCCGTAATAAAGCGTTTAGAAAGTAGCTAGGATGTATTATTTTGCGCAGACTTTAAGTGAACTTTTACCAACTATTAAGATGTTAAAGTTCAGTTATAGACCTTTAGCGCATTCAAATGTATTGAATTTTTTATTGAGTAGCCGAATTCAGGGTTGTTCAATGGTTATCAAGCACCCGCACTTGGTGAGATTATTCAGAAAGAGCGACAAAAGTAATTTTCTTATAAATCATTGTACACGGATGCACTGTGTTTTGTTGTATGCAGAGATTTTGAGGGTCACTCAAGGATGTCTTAATTCTTTGTTTTGGTGTATTTTTTAAAACATAGATAGATGTTTTACACAACCTACATGTCTCAAGTGAAGATGATAGTTTGAACCATCATTTTATTAAATTACACCAATTCCTGTGAATACTGTCGTATATGAACAAAGAGAAGACATAGAGTTCACTAACATTACCGCTAACTGTAGGAAACAGATATCCAGGGGAAAGTGTAAAGAAAAACACCATCCAAAACATTACAATCACACCCGGCGATACGATAAGTGTTACAATAGTGTTGTTAAAATGAAACCGTGGTAAACAATTTAAGAACACTAGCGCTGTTAAACATGCGGTTCAAATAACAATGTTCAGTATAAACAAGAATCCAACTCTAATGCAACTGAGCTCGTTTCACATATAACTGTTGATAGTTAGGTATAATCGTTAGATAATTTATCAAACAATTGAAATTTACGATATGTTAAAACATTTTGATGATGGGGCAAAAACTGCTTACCACATGTTTTCATAACTTACTGCTTACCATCTGTTTTCTGGATCAGACCTAAAACTCTGGTGTCAAAGTATTGGTGTGGACGGAATAAAAATGAATCATCCCACCTTACACGTAAAAATACTGCTTATCAAGGGCAATTCATTAGCTTAACTGCTGTTCGGCTACATGCACAAAATAACTGTGTATCTATGACCGTGCTGTGAAACGTGCAATAGTTAGACGAGTTTGAAGCGTAATAGTTTTATAGGTACCATAAAAACAGTAATACTCATCTTCCATGATGATGTTTCGTAGACATAGCAGAAAGATGTTCTAAAAGAAATTTGATTGGTTTAGTCTTAAACACTCACATAGAAGGATTTAATTCTCTTTATGCTATATTTGCCCATGTGATAACAACTGGTCTTCCTGTATTTGTTTGAAATGGTCCGTGCCGTATTTACTTTTTTAGCAAGTTGGCCTCTAGAATTTACTTTTGTGCAATTTTATCAGCCGTAGTGCGGGACTTTGTTTAACAGCCTCGAGCTTTAATGAATAGGCCTATCTCAGCGCAATAGTCAATAGTTTAAGTGTGAAACAGCATGCCCTTACTTTTGCGTTAATACTTTGTGTGATTTCACATCGTAGATAGAGGGAAAGTTGCACTAAAAAACGAAGTATCAATTTAGTTCTCAAACAGAAATACTATCGCTTAAATTATTAATGGTCATTTATTCCTATAAACACTGAATGTTGACGGCTCTCAAAGAAAAGTCTTCACCTAAAACACATACAGTCCGACATTCAAAATGTGAAACAGTGTCGTCTGCTATCTGAATAGTAATAGTAATAAAACCATGATTTGCAAACTTTTGTGTATTTGTTATAAACGATGCTTTTCAATCCTCTTTTCTTAGTGATTTGGTCTTTTGAATCTTACATGGATGTTTTGGACCGGGTGATTCCTGTTTATATTCCTGTTCCTGATTATAAAGATTATGTTTTAAAGGTAGGCCATAGTCTTTACAAGTGTGTGACAAAATATGTTGAATAAATATCGCTGCGGTGTGACAAAATATGTTGGTGTGTAAAAATACACCCAAACATTTAAGCACAACTATGTGCACCCATACTAAGCGGGAGAATATCTAACTGACGCTTGTGAACATTCCACCATCTGTGTATTTGGGGTCTGCGAACACCATTAGCTCATACATCTCTTTAATTTTTGCTGGATGTAAAAAATAAAGGTTAATAACAACCAAACAAAAACTTTAAATCAGCATGAAACCATAATATTAATAAATAAAATATGGTTTAATTAAAGTTTGATAATGACTTGCATATTATTTTCTTTTAGTAAAGCTATGCCTGGATCAGCCAACACAAAGTTTTGCGTTGTGGGTGAGACCGCACAAAAGATTACACCAATATTAGCTTTCTCGAACATTGCACAATTGCACTATGCCTGAAACTTAGTAATCAACATGCATTTCTAGGTCTGTCAATTTTTTGACATCTGTTCTCATGGTTTAGTTGTATTTTTAAAACATTGCTTTTTCTTAAAAAACATTGTGTCAGAATTTATTCTAACTTTAAAGCTAGATTATCCTTTGAAAAGGTTAATACAGTATTTGATTTTTGGGGGAACGTTGCAAACTAGCGTCGTTAAACTTAATCTTAGGTTTTTAAGGGAAATTAATTGTTCTCGGGAGACCCCTTGACCCCTGAAGTTATGACTTCTGAAGATCTCTCACGAGTAGATTCACTCGGTTGAAAAATGCTGTTTTGTAATTTACACATCTGAAATTAAAGGTACAGTAGTTTTTTTTAAAGTATTTTATTAGCTAAAATCAATGTCTTTATTCATAAATATGATCTCATTGGTGTAAAATTAGCCCTGCCAATGATCTGACTTATCCTTGTAAGCGAAGAATTTCTTATCTTTAATTAAATGGTACGGGTAAGTCCATGGAGACCGCCATGTCGTTCCGCCATCTTGAAAAACTATAATAGCAGAGAGGGACAAAAAGCACTAGCCAACCTCAACGCATTTTCGTTCAGAGCCGGCTGACTGAACCAGAGACTGAACCCAGCTGAAGCTCCCAAGGAGGTCAGTGAGAGGCGCTTGTTGTCACTCCCCCGGCAAATTTGAAAGGCTGCACTGCGCGGTACTTCATAATGCAATCCTAATAACCAAAAAGCATAAACATTTTATTTAAAAGGAAACGTGACCGGCAAATTCAAAACGAGGGTAAATATTAACTTTTCCCCGGTGGATAGAGCTAATGAAGGAGAAAGACGTTGAAAGGGACGCTGAAGTCCTGCTTTCTTCTCGTAGGTAAGTCAATCTTATGGTTTAATATTATGCTTTTAAAAGAATTTAGTATGAATAAAACTCTGGAAAGCACACTAACTTTACTGTGACAGTGTACCCCAGAGGCTCATCTGTCCTGCATCTCGGGGCTCAAGCATTCATTTCACCCTGTAGTTTATCACTGAAGGTTCCTTGGAAGGGCTTTGTTTATGACAACTTAAACTATTTGCTTTTTGGACTGTTTTAATCATTGCATAAAGAACTACATCTTCGGCACTATGAAAATGTAAGGTATATATATATATATATATATATATATATATATATATATATATATATATATATATATATATATAAATTAATTTAGCTAAAACTATGTTTAAATCGTTTGAATACATTTTAGTAACATGTTTGTTATTATTCATTGAGTTATATACTTTATTTATAATCATTTAATTTAAATATAGAAATTCGTTAATTTATGGAACTGAGTTAGTATGAGTGCAAAACAGCTTAGTAAATGATTTATTTATTTTTATTTATTGATTTTGGAAAATGTAAAAATGCTGTTTTCTGTGATGGTCGTGTTTAGGTGTACGGGATACAGTACAAAAATCATTATGGCTATGACTATATTAATAAAATTATACTTTAGGTCACCGTTCAACAAAATCATTCAAAAGATAAATAGAAGATACGACTGTATTACAACGTTTTTATTAAGACTTTAAATAATTAATTGAATTGAATTTAAATCTTATTTTATTTTTCTCACTGTCCCCAGCAATGCGGAGGGTATCATGTAACATACACACACACACACACACACAAACGCACACACGCACACACACACACACACACACACACGCACGCACGCACGCACACACACACACACCCATTCCTCCTCCACTCTGAATCACAGTTTCAAAACGCCGGTGTGGGAGAAAAACACTTTGGGATATTTTGTATCAAAACTTTAAACTTATTGCATCTTTGTAAATATATTCATACGTTATATGGACAATGATGTGTTGGGATTTACTCTTTCAATTCTCTGAAAATGTAAGATGATTTTCTTTATTTTGTGTTCATCTAAAACAAAACTAATTGGTGCACTGTGTTTCAGTAAATTTAGAAAAGATGGTTATTTTTAAAATGAACGATATAATCATATCTTTATATACTTTTAAAGAACAGAATGTATTTCAACTCTACTTAGGGTGAAAATATTATATTTGTAAATGACTAAATGTAAATGTTATAACCGTTTCATATATACTTTTAAAGAACAGAATGTTTTTCAACTTTAGTTAGTGTGAAAATATTATATTTGTAAATGACTAAATGTAAATTTTATAAACATTTCATTTATATAATTTTAAAGAACAGAATGTGTTTCAACTTTAGTGTAAAATATGTGGCATTATTAGAAAAACTCTTTTCTCACTTTCACCGTCCTCAGCAATGCCCTCTCCTCTGGAATATGGAGGGAGATCCTGTGAAGCCGTGTGTCAAAGTTCAAACATAAAACCTTCACAACTTCCATTAAATCAAACCCTTATACCCACGAGGCCAGACACATGGCGGTAGATTTACTTCTTCAACCCAGGTGAAAATGTATTTATTTATTTTTTGTTTTGAAAAGATATTTTATTAACCATTTCATTTATATAATTTTAAAGATCAGTGCTTTTCAACTTTAGTGTAAGATATGTGCCATGATTAGAAAAACGTCTCAGGTTACGTATGTAACCCTGGTTCCCTGAGAGGGAACGAGACGCTGCGTTGAGACGCGGTGGGAACGCTCTGCGTGATTGCGTCGTGAAGCACGTGTATAATCAGTCCAATGGAAGAGCGAGACGTCATAGGCGGTGACGTCATAGACCAGGAAGCTATAAAGCACACCAGAAAACAGACCGCGACAGCTTCTGAAAAAGCCTGAAGCAAGTCGATCAGGGCATGCAGGAAGTATGGCGGGAGAACGCAGCGTCTCGTTCCCTCTCAGGGAACCAGGGTTACATACGTAACCTGAGACGTTCCCTTTCAAGGGAACTCGAGCTGCGTTGAGACGCGGTGGGAACCCCATACCCACTACGCCATAAGACAAATGCCCGTTCTGTGTGAAGTCCTTGCGCACACTAGAAGCAAGCAACCTAGCCCCGGGAGTGGAGAGGTGTAGGTCATAAAATCTGACAAATGTATGAGGTGAGGACCAGCCTGCCGCATTACAAATATCCTGAAGGGAAACACCCGAAATTAAAGCCTAGATGCAGCCATACTCCTAGTAGAATGGGCCTGAACAGCCACAGGTGAACGCTGTCCGGCCGCTTCATAAGCAAGTGAGATAGCCTCAACTACCCACTTGCTCATTATCTGTTTAGATGCAGGGCAACCTATCTTAGGTTACCCGAAGCAGACAAATAATTGTTCTGATAAACGCCACTGAGCAGCTCTGTGGACCTAAGCATCCAAAGCCCGGACAGGGCATAACAGATTTTCCTGATCTGGGGTATTAAAGGTGGAGGACAGAAGGCCTGGAGCACAAATGACCGCACATTTAGTAGGGACCTAGAAATACAACCCGATCTGGGGTGAAGAAATACTACCACCAACCAGGTGCAAATCCAAGTACGTGCAGGCCTCAGCCTCATGTACCACGGAGAAGACGAAATTAGGGATCTCTCCTCAGAGATAGACCAGCAAAGAAACATTCATTACAGAAATCAAGTACTGTACCAAAAAGGGCAGAAACGAGATTCAGAAGGCGTTCTCTGTACCAGGCAGAGAACAGCATATTAGTCTTCTCGTGGAGGGAGCTCTAGACTGGAGTATGGTCTCCACGACCTCGGTCGAGAAACCTGAATCTATGAGCTGGGCCCCCTCAGAGGCCGAGCCCACAGTATCCACAACTCCAGAGCTCCCAGGAGCAAAGATATCGGGAAAAGCGTATAGGTGTAATGGCAACCACACCTATTACATTACATCCAGTCCAAGCGGAGCTGGATGCGTGAGGGAGAAACACAAGGGCAATGCATTGTACAAGCGATGCGAAAGGTCGACTTGTAGTTTGACCGAAGTTCTCCCTAAGAAGCTCCACCACCTCGGGGTGAAGTCTCCATTCCCCGGGCCACAGCCCCTGCCTCAACAGGATATCTGCTCTGATATACGAGACCATCAGTGTGTTGTCCGGACCCTTCGCCGACCAACCACTCATGATTGCCCCCGACTTGTGAGGGAAACATCCGTCGATAGCATTATGCGTCGACAAGAAGCCCCCAACACTGGGCCTGGGCGAGGAACCAAGGTTCTTCCACATGACCGAGGCACGAAGGCATAGCTCCGATTTCCCCTCGGAGAAAACCCCTTGGTCCCGAGCCACCACTGCAGGGGTCTCATGTACAGAGGGCCAAAAGTAACTACGTTGGACGCAACTGCCATGAGCCCCAGCCAAAGACCGTTCACCGAGCGGCCACTCATGACCGCCCCCCATCCTGTGAGGGAAGCATCCGTCGATAGCGTGACGCGTCGACAAGAAGCACCCAGCACTGGGCCCTGGGCGAGGAACCAAGGCTTCTTCCACATGACCGAGGCACGAAGGCATAGCCGCGTGACCTTGATCATGCGAAAACGGATTTCCCCTCGGAGAAAACCCCTTGGTCCCGAGCCACCACTGCAGGGGTCTCATGTACAGAAGGCCAAAAGTAACTACGTTAGACGCAACTACCATGAGCCCCAACAGTCTCAGAGACTGTTTGCAGTGAGTGACTGACCTAGTTTTACATTCTTTACGGCTGTGAGAATCGCAGAAATACGTGCAGGAGACAGACGTGCTTGCATTGTTGTCGAATCCCATAATACACCTAGAAAGTGGTCCTCTGAGCTGGGAGGAGTACACTCTTTTTGGTGTTGAGCCGCAACCCCAACCTCCTTATGTGGGACAGAACGACATCTCGATGTTGAACTGCCAAAAGCTCGGACTGAGCTAAAAATCAACCAATCGTCGATATAATTTAATACGCGAATGCCCTGGAATCTCAGAGGAGCCAGAGCTGCATCCACGCATATTGTAAAAGGTGTGGGGTGATAACCTAGGCCGAATGGAAGAACCCGATACTGGTATGCTTCGCCCCTGAAAGCAAACCTCAGGAACCTCCTGTGATGAGGATGGATAGATAAGTAAGCGTCCTTTAAGTCTATTGTGACAAACCAGTCCTCGGACTGAATCTGTGACACAATCATATTTAGCGTAAGCATAATATGCTGTTTAATTGACGCAGGTCTAGAGTAGGACGCAACCCCTCATCCTCTTTCGGAACAATGAAGTAATGGCAGTAAAACCCTGACTGTCTGCCGGGAGGAGGAACCCCTTCTACAGCTCCTTTTGCAGAAGTGTCAGTACTTCCTGCTCCATAACCAAAGCCTGCTCGGGGTCCACCACAGTGGGGAGGACCCCTAGAAATCTGGGCGGACAAGAACCGAATTCTGAACCCTTTTCTATAGTGTGCAGGACCCACCGAGAAATATGTGGCAGTAGTTTCCACGCTGCCAGAAATTCTACTAGGGGAACCAGTCTCTCAAGACTGGCCTCTGGATTTGGTTGAACAGTCAGTACGGTGCCCTGAAGCGGCGAACCGGCAGGGAACAACCGAACTGACCGTTCTACGACCCTCCTCGGAGGATCGTATGGGGACGCTGACACCTCGGTGCCCTGAACGGCGAACCGGCAGGGAACAACCGAACTGGCAGCGCTGCGACCCTCCTCAGAGAGTCGCACCCCAGAGGGCGCCGAGGAGAAACGATTTCTCAAAACCGTCCCTGCCCCGAAGGAGCCCTCAGAAGCTTTATTAGAGATGACAGTCCTCAGATCTTGCCTCCCTTTAAATAACTTAGTTCCAATGGCCCTCCTCGGAGGATCATTGGAAAAAGCAGGCACCTCGGCACCCTGAAACGGCGAACCGGCAGGGAAACCGAACTGACTGCTCTACGACCCCCCTCGGAGGATCGTTTGGGGACACTGACACCTTGGTGTCCTGAACGGCGAACCGGCAGGAAAACCGAACTGGCAGCGCTGTGACCCTCCTCAGAGAGTCGCACCCCAGAGGGCGCCGAGGAGAAACGATTTTCTCAAAAACCATCCCTACCCCGGAGGGGACCACCCTTTAGAAGCCTGATAGCCTCGGCATCAGGGCTTCCTATTGTCCAAGCTTTTTTAGAGATAAAATAGTCCTCAGATCTTGCATATCTCTAACTGGCTAGACTGCTACCGCCACCCAAGTCCCCTTTGATTGTGGAGGAGCCCAAATGGCGATGCTCGCTGTGCTGCGAGGAGCTTAGTAGACTGAGACTGCTCCGCCCAGCAGTCTCAGGAACATAGATTGGTGAGGAAGAAACCTCTGGAACGCCGCTGAACGGTTTATTCTTAGTTTTTTGAAAGCGGAGCATCCAGAAGAACAGACATAATTTTATCTTATTTTTCTTTACTTTTAAATCAGAAAAACGTATAATATATATATATATATATATATATATATATATATATATATATATATATATATATATCAGTCCGTGGCCACCAGCAGGAAAACAACCGAACTGGCCGTGTGCGACCCTCCTCAGAGAGTCGCCACCCAGAGGACGCAGAGGAGAAACGATTTCTCGAAACCGTCCCTCCCCAGTATAGTTTATCTGTTTTTGCACGACGCAATTCTCGAATAGCGTCAGTGCTGACAACCTCACATTCATCCATGTCTTTATAATTTACCCACCAGCGTTGCCTAATAAAAAAAAAAAAAATTTATTTAGATGGCTGGTGGGTAACGTCGGGGTTAAAAATTATGACGCCGACTCGGGAGAGAGAAAGCTAGCAAGCGTCTCTTTAACCCGAGGCACTGTCATACCATGATACTTAATACCCATAGCATTACTATAGTTAGACGTAGGGCATTAAACACATAAAATAGAAACCGACTTATTCCACGATCTTGACACCTCAGTGTGGTGTGGAGATAGGGAAAAACGGCAGTCCCCGACGAGGAGGCTGAGATACAGAGTTTTTCTGTTTTTAGATATATTTCATCTAATAAACTCCTTATTTTCACTCTCATAAAGCTCAGCTGGCCAGAAAATATTTAACTAGCAACAGCACTAGATAAACCTCCTTTTAAAGCTCCTCTTTATTCAACAGAGTTATGAGCTGACTTATTTATTCATTTATTGAAAACTCAAACATCTGCCTTTTTTTAATATCTTTATTTGTTTTGTTCTCTTTTTCTAAACAAAACACTAACGATACCAATCCGTTTGCGAACCCCAAAATGCGAGTCGCCGCCGTGCATCAGCAACAGCGGGACCCGCGCGGGGAGCGCGAACCGAACCGTCCTCCTCGAAGAACGCCCGGCGGGAGCGGAGCGTCCTCACGGACAGCTTCTCGCAATGCTCACAGTCAGCCCCCTCGAGAACTGACTGTGGCATGCTCCACTCCCAAATAGTAACAAAAAGCTGATGTGTGTGTCCCCACCCGTGATATAACGTGGGCAGGGAACAACACAAAAGCTGCTTGCTCTCTTTTGCCATAATATATATATATATATTGCAACTTGACAGACAACAATAAATATGACAAGGACAGAATACACAGATCGCTTGCTGAAGGCAACAGAAGCTGTCGCGGTCTGTTTTCTGGTGTGCTTTATAGCTTCCTGGTCTATGACGTCACCGCCTATGACGTCTCGCTCTTCCATTGGACTGATTATACACGTGCTTCACGACGCAATCACGCAGAGCGTTCCCACCGCGTCTCAACGCAGCTCGAGTTCCCTTGAAAGGGAAATCTCTTTTTTCTCACTATCCCCATTTATACCCCCTGCTTCAGGAATGGGAGGGTATCATATGGCCCCCCTCCCTCTCACATGCAGCCACACACACACACACACACAGTGCGGAGACTGTCAGATGCAAAAGGCCGGTGAGAGAATCACTCGGAGGAACTCTTTTCAACTTTTTCAAAAGATCCTCAACCGGACTATTTTCAACTTAAACCCAATTCTTCAGTACTCTGAAACGGTAAGATGATTTTACTTTTTGTTTTGAAAAGATTATTCTAATCTATATGTGACATTAGAAAAATAATTTTCTCACTAACCCCGACACGGCTGGCATGGAGGGGATTTCCCACAGCAAAAAGTTATTTTGCCCCGGGGGTCAAAATCATCCATCATAATACAGATCAAAGACAACTGTCAACTTGATGTATAATACAAAGGTCAATAGGGCAAAGACAACTGTCAAAATAAATTATTATACCCCCAGATCAAAGACAACTGTCATACCCAGGATCAAAGACAACTGTCAACTTGATCGATCGATAGGTCAAAGGTTAATCCCTACATCAAAGGGACCTCCGGAACACCCCTCCGGAAGTTCAAAGATTAATCCCTAGATCAAAGGGACCTCCGGAACACCCCTCCGGAAGGTCAAAGGTTAGCCCCGCCCACCTGTCAATCATAGGGTCATAAATCATTTTGACATAAGGTAAATGGTTAGTACTACTGTGCTGTATATCACAGGTTCTATAGGTTCACTGTAGATCTGCATTTTACACAGAAACACACAGAAAACAATAAGGAAAAAGATACATCAAGAAATCCACATGGCTAACCTAATGTAATGTAATGGTATGAGAAGATATTTAGAAAAAAACTCTAAAACGCTTTAAAATGTGTTTGATTGGCCTGGAGATTAATAACCTCTGTAGGTGGATTGTATCATTTGTTAATCCGTGTAAACCAGAAGACGGAAACAAAGACTTTGGCAATTCTATTCTATTCTAATTCAACTTTAACCATTAAGTTATAAAAATGTTATTTCTGAAGGTTTTCTGAACGTTCAAAACATCCAGTTTTGTAAGTCTTTTAAGGGAACATTGCATATTATCATTATGCAAACATTTTTGGAAAGTTAATTTTGTATGTTCTCTGATCTTTTTGAAACATATTGTAACATTTAAGAACTGTTTTAGAATTAGAACTTTCAATGAACGATGTATAAATAATGTTTTTGTGCTAATATTTTGATAACGTTATTAGCTCTGAACGAATGTTTTATTAACGTGTTAGCCAAAGTTCTGAGAACGTTCCTTGTTACCTGTGATATTGTTTCAGTGTGCTACATTATTAATTAATAAACGTTTACTGTTGAAATCTGTATCTAAAATGCTCAGTGTGATACACAATAAAATTCAGCTGAACAAAACTGATATTCCTGCATAGTGTAGTAAGAAGTCAGTGTCAACAAAAAAAGTAGGTTAAAAAGGAAATTTGTATATTAGAAACATTTCAGTGTTGACTGACATGGTGAAAAAACATCTAAACACTTTGACCATTATGGCTCACACAATGGAAAATAATTTCTTAATTTTGGTAGCACTGGCCAATTTACTCAATACACAATAGTTACACAATACACAATAGTTTCGAAGCATGAATTGAATATTTTGGGCAAGTTACTACATTTTGCAGACATGCAATAGGGTTGTGATTTCCCATAAAAACATAATGGTAAGACTAAAATTGAGCCAAAGAGATTGGGAAAACTGTATAAATAAACAGATACTATAATACTCTCACGGGTTGTGAGGGAGAGACTAAACACACAACGCAGTTTAATGACGAAATCAAATCAGTGACAAAGACGACAAACAAGGCAGGGAGAAAAGGTGACCTAAAACAAACCGAGTCTTTGATGGTGTGACAGAACACCCCCTCCCGGAAGGTGCGTCCTCGAACCGTAGAGAGGAGGAGAATGAGGAGATAGTGGAAGGATGATGAAAGGGGTTGGCGAAGGGTAGGCGAAACAACCAGAGGACACATGAGGAGGTTCTGGAGACGGACGGCTGACAGGTAGGAGACAGAACTGAAGGTGGTGAAAGCCAGGCAGGAGCCTTGAGCAGGGGCCTCTGGCCATAGCCAGAACTTTGCTCCACAGTAACATCAATGGAGGCAAGAACCATGGTGGTAGAAGTCCTGACACCTCCATGGCGATGACGCTGGAAAAAACAGCCCACCGCCTAGCCGAAGATCCGAGGCGATGGAGTGACGTCGAAGACCCTGGCGACCGCGACTGAGCCCCAGCGACAACCTCAAACTATAACAGAGCAGGTCCAGAGAACAAAGGGCGAGCTGGGGTGACTGAGGCCGGTGGCGGAGCCTGAGGGAAGGCTTAGCGGGCCGAAGCGCAGCGGACGGCATGCAAGGTCAGACCCAGGTGGAGCCGACTGACTGAGGGGTCTACTCTGAAATCGTGGGCGGGAGGAGTGCAGGAGCAGGGAAGTCAGGAGTGCAGGAGCAGGGAAGTCAGGGAGACGGGTCGAGGAGGAGCGATGTCCGCCAAGGTTGTAGGTGGAGTTGTGGGCTCCTCTTGCCTAGGCTGAGATGGTTCACAGCTGGCCTGAGGTGGATCCGCACCACTAAGAGCGAATGGTGGGAGACGATGACGAGTGGGTGGCAAGAATGGCTGAGGGCTGAGGATGAGGCTAGAAAGGGAGAAAAAGTCAGATGATGAGAGCTATGTCTTCTAAGGTGGTAGGAAGAGGTGGTGGGAGAGGGAGGCAGGGTGGTTCTGATGGGACAGATGAAGATTCTCTTAACTGAAGGTAAGAATGTGGTGCTAGCTCGCGCTTCTGTTTTGGGCTCGGCGTCTGCAGTGGGCTCAAACTGCTTTCTTCCGACTGACGGGTTCTGGCTGGGCACTGGGTTTGGAGTGGGGCTGGTGACATCATCAATGGTGAAGAATGAACAGCAGGATACCAGCACCCACTCCACAAAGTCGGCGAAGCTCCCACAAGGAGGTTCCCCGGACAACTGAGCTCGAGTGACGGTGTTGAGGTAACCCGAAGAAATGTGCAGAGGCAGTCATCCAGGAAAGTGGTTTGATGAGCCAGAAAAAAAAATTTGTCCAGATTTTGCATGAGGGAGCGTTCCCCCTGCTCAAGGCATAGTAGCTTAACGGAAGGGAAGTCCATGATGAAATAAAAACCGAAACAAAAACATGAACTGAGTGAAGAAAAACAAACACCAACGATTCACCCTTTAACTTTTGCTTTTGGGTTGTGAGGGAGAGACAAAACACATGACGAAGATGAAGAAGATAAACATGGTTTAATATTCCAAACGAATATTAATATTTAATATTCCAACAGGCAAATCCACTATAATTCCACACCAATGTACACATTGACATAACCCGACAAAGACACACCAACTGATCTGAATTTAAGTAGGGGAGACAATGACACACACACACACACACACACACACACACACACACAAACATTTTCATAACATTTTCATAACCCATAATTTAAAAGACTTACTGCGTCAATGGTCCTGCTGTCGTTTCTCTCCCTGTTTTGGTGTTTATCTTGCTCTTTATTCTAAAAAGGGGAATAATATGACATTAACATAATTTATGTATATGTTCTGTTGAAATAAATGATAAAATGGCAGGGCGTGAAATGAACTTATGACAAATTAAGAATGGAGTGCAGGTCAAACTGACTGGGTTTCCGTTTCAATCTCCAGGTGAAAACACCGACCAGAATCAACAGCAGAAGTGCAGCTTAAAGTGGAAACCACACAGTCAGACCTTCATTTCTGTGGGAAATAAGAAAACACTTTTAAATCTGTTCATTAAAGAAAAAAGTGGTGTTAAAATTGTTTTTCTATGTTGAAGTGTAAATGCACTTCAGCATAGAATTAGCCACAGTCTTGGAATTAGTTTAAAGCTTTATTTTATTTTAAACAATACAGGTTCTTCTGTGGCACTGGCGTAGCCACGGGTGTGCCAGGGTGTGCCGGTGCCACCCACAGTAGCAGCTGGCACACCTAAAATAGATGCAGAATTCTCTTTTAAAGTTTTAATAAAAACGTTTCCTAAACTTGGACTATTGTTGTTTACCTAAAATATTTGTACATTTAAAATGTATTTTAATTTTTTAATTATTATCGTTAAAAAAATATCTGCCGACATTCGCACTGCCAACCAATCCGCAAACAGCCGCAGACTGGTAATACGGTTGTGCTGTTGAGTCTCGCGCCTCATGAGGAGAAATAGAAACAATGAGCGCAGTTCACACAAAGAAACTTAATGAACATAGAGCGGTTAAAAAAATAATGTGGAGTTTTCATATTTATAATATATGATATGATACAGTTAAGCACCACGACTGCTGAATACCATCACGATTGAAAATATGACACTGATTTCATATGACAGTTCAATAAACAAGTAATCAATATCAAGTCACTTACATTTTAGACACAATATTGACTGTTTTTCTATTTGAGCAGCGAAAATAGTTCCAAACAAACATCCCAAGAACCACAGCGCAGCTCACCGGAACACAACTGCATTACTGAATGATTCCGCGCTTTGAATGAATCGATTGAGTCAAAGATTCAATGACCCATTAAACAACTACCTCATTCCTTAACGATTCAGCCGTTTGAACGAATCATTTGAATAAATGACCGAATAACTCACTCATTAAGACAGTCACCTGCCGCCCCCTACTGGTGGTTTAGTTTCGTGTTTAAAAGTAGGCTAAATTCTTTCCAATATCTTTTTTGTATCTTCAAAAAATATTTAAAACAATCTCGTAACATTATTTAATGCAGTTGTAATTTTTCACTGTAAATTAATTAATTTGATTGGTAACAGCATAGTGTCTAATTTTTTCAATTGAATGTATTGATCAAATCTAAGAATTTAAAATGAAAGATGAAGCATACGTTTAAACCGATTTCTGCATTTTTACTTGGACAAGAGAATGGCTGATTTACTTGTTCGAAGGACAAGCACAAGTAAAGCCTTAATGTTGAACCCTGAGTTATATTTTATATACTGTAAGCCTAGTATTAGGCCTATGTTTATGTGGCAAGCAAGTTTTACACATCAGCCCAGTCTATTCTGTAAAGTTAGTGATAAGCGGGGTCCGAGTTTTTTTTGCACATTAATTTGACAATAAATGTGGCACACCCAATTTTTCTTATGCACAGCCAAGGACGCTTTTCTGGCTACGCTAGTGTTCTGTGGCATTATTATTGTTGTTTTCTGTTTCACTTCTGCAAAGATAGAAAAAAGCAAGAAAAAACAGAGCAATAAGGAAATGAATATGTAATAAATAAAGACAAATAAATTGGGGAAATAGCGCATTGATGACAAAACAGCCAAATATAGAATAATTCTAGGAAGATTATTCATTTTAATGAGAACCATTTAAATACTAACGACTCTCTAGGATTGTCTGTGGCTCCGTTTACTGTCAAAAGTAGAAAGCAAAGAAATTTTAGTTGTGTTTTATTTTTATGTGTAGAAGCAAAATATTTAATTATTGAGAAAGAATTGTAGCCTACCTGGTTCTCCCTCAGTTACAGTGAGTTGAACAATAGCCTGCAGATCTCCAGCAGAGCAGAAATACCATCCAGAATCACTGAGTCTCAGTCCAGTCATCAACACAGTGAAGGAGCTTCTCCCATCATCACTGATCTGGACTGATGAATTCTGGGCTGTGTCAGTCCTCCCCACTGTGTAACAGCTCTGATCTTTATATCTGCACAACTGTTTGAGTTTATTCTGATATCCAGAACTGTAGAAACACTGGACACTGATATTATCACCTTCATGTCCAGATACACTGCTGTTCATCACAGACACATCAGGAGCTGAACACAAAGACACAAGTCATCTGATTATAAAAGATTATAAAATACATGTGTGTGAAGTCAGAGAATTTGACAGTGATTAAAATTACAAAATCTCATACCAGGCTAGACCTTGAGATGAAGCTCATATGTGAAATTCAGTTTCCCTTTAGTCACCACAGAACAATAATAATCCCCATCATGTTTGCTCTGCAGGTTTCTCATAGTCACAGTAAAGAGACTCTGATCAGGATGATCAATTACTCAACCCAGGCTCATGGGAAATACGTTACTCTGCCTACATTTTTGCAAAACCTAAAATACGTACCTCCAGGTACGTTTCGCTGCACTTTTCGGGTGAAAAGTCCACTAGAGGCGCTAAGTGGTATCATTTTTTCTCCGTTCCAGATGGTTAAATAAAGTTTATAAAAACAATAATATGAGTAATGTACAGACTTCTCAGTAGGCCTATACACTCATTTTAATATAAATTAGGATTTTTTCCCACGCTTCTGAGGTGCCACACAGCCCAGTCTCACGGCAGTTCGTCACGTCATTTAATCTACTGGTTCGTGATACGGACACGTTTATTTCGTTATTTTCGTGATATCAGCATTTTTATTTATTTATTTAATATATTTATTTGTTTACTAATGTAATGCACGATTATTTCTGCCAGTCGGGCAGCTGTTTAATCGACATTTATTCACGATATCTTATCATGTTTATGTATTTATTTTAATGTTATTATTTCGGTCTTATTGCCAGGGACGCTGGACTGCTTTGCTGTTTATTGATTTAAAAAAAAAGTATAAACGACTACACGAATTTTATCAGTAGGAAATCGCGTTGAAGAAGTCTCCTTCCGAACACATCGCGATATTTGGCATCAGTTCATGTGTGCCAGATGTTGGTGAGTAGCAAAATACACTGTCCTAATAATGTTTGATATATTGTCTTTTCTGATGGTCGAAATGAATCAGATTAGCTCATGTTCAGTCACTGCATTATCTGTCATCTCCACGGAGGCTTTGCGTTTCATTGCTTTCTAATTCAAAACAGGGTGATTAAACACTATCTGTCACGTGACGTGCTACAGGCCTAGACCTTCTATCAGTTAATCATATTCATATTAGGTTTAAAGTAAGTTAGTACAATTAGTTCCAAAGTGGTATTTGTAGTAGAATCACAGTAAAAACAACACTTACCTTGCTTTTACCACAGTAGCCTTAGTTTTACTGTGATAGATGTGGTAAAAGGACAGTAACCACAAAACTTACCACACTTTTACCACATTATTTGTAGTTTTAATGTGATATTTTTTGTAAATGCATATTAACCACAACACTTACCATGCTTTTACCACATTATTTGTAGTTTTAATGTGATATTTGTTGTAAATGCACACAACACTTACCATGCTTTTACCACATTATTTGTAGTTTTAATGTGATATTTGTTGTAAATGCACAGTAACCACAACACTTACCATGCTTTTACCACATTATTTGTAGTTTTAATGTGATATTCGTTGTAAATTCACAGTAACCACAACACTTACCATGCTTTTACCACAGTAACCTTAGTTTTACTGTGATAGGTGTGGTAAAAGGACAGTAACCACAAAACTGTCCGTGCTTTTACCTCAGTATTGGTAGTTTTAAAGTGATATTTGTTGTAAATTCATATTAATCACAACACTTATCATGCTTTTAATGCCAAATAATGTAACAAGAAATATTTGTAAGGTAAATCAGTAATTTTTCCATTAAATAATCCAATTTATTTTACATAATGATATTTTCTTTTCTCTTTTTTTTTCAGCTGAAAAGACCAAAAGGGCCTTTCGGACTCAGTCAGCTCATTATTGTTTGAGGAGAAGTAAACGGGAGACGAAAAGCTACAAAGGCAAATATTCGCAATGGTATGTGTGTGTTGGTTTTAACCCTAAATCAAACATTTCATCTATTATTTATTTTTATTTATTTTATTTATTATTTGTTGTTTCTTAAACCTTTTCTTACAAAACCCATAGCCCAATCAGTACAAACATAGTCTCAAAGTCTTAATAATTCACAAGATTTAACAAGTTGTCAAATTCGTACAATACTTGTACATAATCATGCAGCTTTTACTTCTAGTGCTGTCAATGGCTAGTGCCTCAATTCCTGTACATATTTATCTCCATATTTGTAAATCAGTTGCGCACCTTCTTGGAAAGTAGTCGGATGTCCCATACACTGTCAGAAAAGTTTATATTAATTGCATTGTATTCATTAAAATTATTACAAATTGGACCCTGTCTGTTGATGTTCCAATGATACATGATGTCTCTCCACAACTCATAACCTTCCTCTGTTTGCAAGAGTGCAAAAGCTAATCTGACTTGTCACATGACATCAGATACTCGATTATTTTGTCGTAATCAGATCAGTTACACTGCTGATAACTGTCCCGCTTGCATGTAAATCATGTTTTTTTTTTTTAAACAAGTTTATATGATTATTGCTTGCTATTAAAGACATACTTGTTTTCGTAGAAATGACCACATATCAGTGAGCTTATTACATAAATGCATTTAACATTTAATTATGCAATACTCCTTACAGAAAAATATCCCACAGTTATGGATAAACTCACAACATCATCATCAAGTCCTGTGCTGGGCACATTGGGCAACAAGTGTCCTCCAACGTATTCGATCCGTGGACCAGTTCTCCTCATCTTCCCATGGGACACTGACATTCTTCTGGTCTTCATGAAACATCTGTCTCCATGTCTTCCTTGGTCTTCCCTGTCTCCTGCATCCTCCTAGTGGTGTCCACTTCATAACTGTTTTTGGGTGGTGTAGTTTGGGCATGCGTAGGATGTGTCCAGCGAGGTGCTCCCTTTTTTTCTGTCACAGTTTCTGAAAGTCTTTATGTGGAGTCCCACTCTTATGATCTCTGATATATGCAGAACCATTATTTAAGTTTTGGTAAAGGACATATTCATTGACATCCATTAGTTCTAGTCATGCAGCGACTTCATGACAATAGTCAAATGTATATTTCGGCAAGTGTATATAGCAGGTGTTTGTCCGAACAATTGAAGATAGTGAGAGTGTTCAGGAAAACCTTTTAAAACAAGCAATATTCATGGAGTTCTGTTTGGTGCTGAAAGAGTATTACAGAAATGACACTTGACAACTGGACATTATTCTGTGAGTTTGTTACCTTTACATTTAGATGGACTTGATGTCTTACATTTAGCTTCATTAAACCTTCGATTACAGTGGTCACTATTTATCCACTATAACTACATCTATGTTATCATTGTATGACTACCTGGTTAATGTAATTGTAATACATTAACCAGGTTGTTTTTATTTATTTTATTTACTTTTTGTATTATTTGATTCGGAAGACGGTCGTATTGTACCATGGGGATCTGTATGAGAACTATTCTGCTGACGCTGTTTGTTTTGGAACTTGTGTATCGAGGCCTTGCAGTGCGAAGAAGCGGGGAGGATGGGTGTTTGTCACCGATTACCTACACCAGAGACACACTGTTGTCGCTTCGAACAAGAGACATTTTAATAACTGTGGATTTCTCAGAGGCACGGAATTCTCATCTATTTCATTCGAAGCGCTTACGGAAGAGGGGGAAGAGGGGTGGTGTACGACAACGCATACGGAGGAGAGGAAATAAACCACCGCTTCCTTCGGTTGTTTTTGGAAATGTACGGTCATTGAGAGGAAAGATGGAGGAGCTTCGTATTAACAACAGAGTGTATTATGAATACCGTGAATCAAGCCTCATGGTGTTCACAGAGACATGGTTACATCAGAACATTCCCGATTCACTAGTGGAGTTGGAAGGACGCTCCCTGGTTCGCTTGGACAGAACAGAGGCAGCTGGAAAGAGCAGAGGGGGAGGCATTGGCATTTACATCAGAGACGACTGGTGTAAGCAGTATACTGTGCGGGAGGCGGTATGTAACCCCGATTTGGAGCTACTCTGTTTATCTTTAAGACCTGTTTATTTGCCAAGGGAGTTTGGGAATATTGTCATGTGTGCGGTATATGTTCCCCCGGATGGCAATGCTGCGAGGGCCGCAGCTCGAATAACTGACTGTGTCCAGCAGCAACTGCACAAGACACCAGGAGCAGCAGTTCTTATTTTAGGAGATTTTAACCATTGCAAACTGGAGCAAGTGCTCACTGGTTTTGAACAGTATGTTCAGTGCGCAACACGTGATCAAAATATTCTAGATAAATGCTACGGTAATATTAAAAAAGCATACATTGCTGGACCAAAGCCTCCATTGGCAAATTCCGATCATAATATTATTCATTTATCCCCGATATATAAGACTGTTTTTAAATCTAGGAAACCAGAGGTAAAGACTGTTTCTGTCTGGTCCGAGGACAGCATAGAAAATCTTAAGGGATGCTTTCTGTGCACCGATTGGGATATGTTTCACAGCTTGGACATTAATGAGGCCACAGATACTATCACCGATTATATCAACTTTTGTGTTGACAATGTGCTGGAAAAAAAATGTGTGACTGTTTATCCAAACAATAAGCCATATATCACAAAGGAGATAAAAGACTGTATCAATCGGAAAAAACAAGCCTTTCGAGAACATGATCGAGTGGGTTTGAGATTGATCCAGAAGGAATTGAATTATCTGCTAAGAAATGCTAGGAAAAAACAGAAAGATATTTTAGAACAGAGTTTTATGTCCACAAATTCTAATAAATTATGGGACACCATTAAAATTATGAGTAATATGAATACAAAGGTTGACCGTCTTATTACTAATGATGACCTGAGGAAGGCAAATGAATTAAATGACTTTTACCTCAGGTTTGACACACAGGACTGTGCACTGGAATGTAGAGAAGCTTTGGATTCACTTGTAATTGAGAACACATCTGATAGGATCATTGTGGACCAGCAGAAAGTTTGTTCAATCTTCAGTCGACTGTGTACCAAGAAGTCCACAGGTCCTGATGGTATCTCGGCATTATTGTTAAAATCTTGTGCCGAAGAACTAACTGTGGCATGGTGCCCAATTTTTCAGCAATCTGTGGATTCTCATGTCATACCTGATCTATGGAAAAAATCTATTATTGTTCCATTACCAAAAAAAACAGGTTCAAGTGATAATAAGGACTTCAGGCCAGTAGCCTTGACATCATGTGTGATGAAAAGTTTTGAGAAGTATATCGTTTCTATTTTAAAGACTGAAGTTAACTCTGTACTTGACCCATTACAATTTGCATACAGGCCGGGCCGCAGTACAGAAGATGCTGTTAACACTGTGACTTATTATATAACTAAACATCTGGAAAATCCAAAAGCTTATGCACGTTTATTATTTGTTGATTTTAGTTCTGCTTTTAATACAGTTCAGCCCCACCGTTTAATTCAGAAATTGAAGATGTTCAATGTTAATTCCTTTTTAATTAAGTGGTATCTTTCTTTTCTGACTAATCGGACCCAACAGGTTAGAGTCAATCATACTTTATCAGAGTTGAAACATATCAGTATAGGCGTTCCACAGGGATGTGTTAGTTCTCCGATTTTATTTACATTGTATACTAACGAGTGTTCAAGTTGTGATCATAACAATTTTATAGTGAAGTTCTCAGATGATACAGCGATACTTAGTCTTTTGTATGAGAAGAATGATTTGTCAGTTTATTTCTCAGTGATATCAAGGTTTGCAGAGTGGTGTGATCTAAATCATCTTATTTTTAACACAGAAAAGACTGAGGAGATGATTTTTGATCTTAGATCAATAGGTGATCACACACCAGTGCTTTTACATGGAAAATCAATTAAGCAAGTACGTTCCTATAAGTACCTTGGTATCTACGTGGATAATACACTTAGTTGGGGGATTCACGTTGATATAATTTGTTCTCGTGTGCAGCAAAGACTGTATTTTTTACGTAGATTCAGACTTTATGGAGTTGACCAGAAAATTATGTGGTTGTTTTATCAGGCAGTTATAGAGAGCATAGTCAGATATGGCATTACAGTTTGGTTTGGTAACCTTACAGTTCAGGTAAAGTCGAAGCTTGCACGTTTGGTTAGAATAGCGATGAAGACCATTGGGAGAAAAGAATTTTTGTCTCTTGAGTCATTATATGAACAATCGGTCCTGAGAGAAGCACATAAAATCGTGGTTGATCCATTGCATGTTCTGTACACTGAGTATGAATTGTTACCTTCTGGAAGACGATACAGATTTCCGATGTGTAGATATAACCGTTTTAAGAAGTCTTTTATCCCTTTTTCAATTAAATTGTTAAATGATGAATGATGTGTATATATGTGTATGTAAATGTATGTGTATGTATGTGTGTGAATAGGAATTGTTATTTATTATAATACTAGTGATTTTAATGTATGCATTTGAATGTTTCAATGTCAATGTAAACACCTTGAGTCCAACACAAATTTCCCCTTTGGGGACAATAAAGTGTATTTCATTTCATTTCATTCATAATACAGGCCTACCTGTGAATGTATTTTATAGAAGCATTTTCTTGCTGACATTTATAATAATTAACTATTTTAGGTTTCCTTTCATTTAGTTACAATAAAAGTGACCAATAATCACAAGGATATAGAATTAAAGTTGAGAATGTAAAATGTTGTGCTTAAGTTTTCACCTATTTGTTCTTTAAAGGGAAGAAACAAATATATTTTCACATAACAAAGTTGAATCTCATCTTGTGGTTTGTAAAAATATAACTTCATCAGCGATTTTTTTAAATAACTGTATGTGTCACTATAATAGATTGCCCCTGTATCTGGATTTTATGTTTTGTTTACAATTATCTGATTTTTATTCTGTTGTGCATTAGTTTTGGCACTACATTTGTCTTTAAACAGTTTGACATTAAATATTGGAATTTGTTTTAAAAATTGTGTGCATTCATTATGCTTTTGTTACATTTTGTTATATAATATACTGGATATACTATACATACATTGTAAATGTTAGTAGCACTTTAGTACATGCAATTATCTTTAATTAAAAAAACTGCAAACTACCCTGCCATTGCTTTCTCTTTCAAATGTATGCATCAGTCTAATCAAATAAGCAAATTTGTGTCATGATCATATGAATCCAACGTTTTTGGATGGTAACCACACAAAGGAGTCTTTTTGTTTTTAAATGTGAGTTTTATAATTTAATTAGAAACAATACATATTTAACAGCCCAAATATTAAATATTTAAGGAATCTATCCCTGCAGCCGGAACTGGAAGAGATCTGTCATCATTTACCATAATTGGGCAAGTAAGTGTGACGCATCTGTTCAGCTGGGTTGTTATTGGCTGTGACTTTATCGCAGAACTCGCTGTGATTGGACTATCTTTTAACCCATATAAAACGGCGCTTCATGTTACAAAGTATGTTTTGGTGTTATTATTACGTTAGTTATACCTTAAGGTAACTAGAAAGTGTCTCTATGTTGTGAGAAATTTCTCTTTTACCGAGATCCCAACCCTAACCCTAAGCATGTCTGCACATTTCAATGAACTACAGCACAAGGCTTCCTGTTCCATTGATATAATGACAGAGATATGTGGGTAATGTAGTTTAAAACGTTTAGTAATGAAACAGTAAATGTTAAATAAATAATATCTTTAATGGGCAACTGGATATCTAAATTTGTTAATTGTGCAAACCTTTATGATATATATGAGGGATAGGTTGCAATTTGATATTTTACTGCGAGCACTTTTAAAATAACCTTTATGCCAGCTTGCCATATATGTCTGAAAACTGTGCCCAACATTATTTAGTAAACATAGCATAAGCAGTTGTCCTTCATATTGTCTCTTTGATACACTAACCGGACTTTGAGTTACAGCCATTTGAAATGTACTTTCTTTTGCTCTTCTTGGGGCCATTGCTGGGCCCCTGGGGGTGGACGGGCAGTACAGTCTACACAGATTTTAGATTTTGAACTATTACTATATCACAAGGATAATGCACCGTTCAGTAAAACAACAAAACAGTGCCAAAATATCCTTTTCACCCCATCTGACTGCTGATTATTTGCCTGACATCAGTAATGTCTATGCTTTCATTTTAAATGCAGTAGTAGATGTACTAGAATGATCAACATGGATCATCTTCAATTATACTTAAAGTGTTTGTAGCAAGATAGCCCACTGCAGCCTCTTGTTATTCACACACCTTCTCTTTATTTCACTGAAAACTGGCATACATGCAAGTATGTGCAACTTTTGCTGCATTGTTGTCCCAAATATCATTAACCACAACAAAATGTTTATGTCCTAAGTAAAATAATTATGGTAATTAATTATATTTAGTTGTTTTTAAATTATGAACTAAGCTAAATAAGAAATTCAAATTTCTCAAATAAAATTCTGTCCCAAACACCACTTTCAATACACAATATTCACCATACTTTATTACACAACACTTTATTTGAGGACACAACATAAAGTTGATAAAGTAGCATAAAGGCAAATGAGATTCAAGATAAATAACAATGAGCCTTCAAAAATACATTAACATCAAATTAATCCATTCACAACTGCTGAAGCCACACAAATGAGTGCCAGAGAATCCTATTCAGTCACCTATGATACAGAAAACAGATTTTATATTGTGTTGGAAAAAATTAATTCAATATCACAGCTAAACTGGTTTCTTGCTCTTCCCTGTACGTCTCTATCGTGTTCGTGTTCTTCAGTTTGTTCGTGAAAACAGTTTGTTCAGTTGTGCCCTACAGTACAACTGATGAGCAGAAGATGTGATTACTGATGTGGTGTAGCTTTTTCTCAGAGGAAGAAGTCTCAACATCCCATCGTCAGGCGTTCTCCAGTCCTGCTCTGTAAGTAAAACAAAAAACACAAACAATTCAAATTAAACTGTTTAATGCACAGTCAGGTCAGCTTATGTTCTGTGTTATTTAAAGCTACATTGTGTAAGATTTTCTCCAATATAGCGGTGAAATTGTATAAGACTACCAACTGAATATTACTTTCTAGCCCCTCCCATTCCGAGGGCGTTTTAACTCCTACGGTGGCCGTATTATTATGAGTAATCTCCCCCTCGCATTCGTCACGGTGCCACTAAGTAAAGGCTCGAAAGGCGAAGCTTGAATTTCCAGGTATGTCCCTCTTTGGCTAATGTATTTTCAAGATGGAGGCGCAACATGGCTGCCGCCATTCGAGCGACTCGCTCATATGTATTCTGAATGGCAGATTCTACACTTACGAGAGTACTTGATTAGTTGGTGGAAGTAATTACACATGAATGAGCACATATAATTTTGAAAGAACAAAGTGTTTTTTTGCAAAGAATCAACATAAAAAATGACACAGTGTAGCTTTATTTAAAGCAGTGATGGGCTACTCTGGCCCTCAGCGTCCACTGTCCTGCAGATTTAGCTCCAACCTCGAACCATCCTGCCTATTGTCTACAAGTAAACCTGAAGACTTTGGTTAAAATGTTCAGATGTGCTCAATTAGGGTTGGAGGTAAACTCTCCACCTCAAAAAGGAGAACGCAAAAGGGCCAGAGTTGCCTGTTCCTTATTTAAATTTACAAAGCAGCAGTCAGTACATTATATAATATACACATTGAAGTATTATATATATATAATATTGCAGCACATAATATAAGCTAAGTACTGAAGAAAAACAGTTTAACCCATATAAAAATCGAGTGATAATCTGTACAATGTAAAATTGTCAAGATCAAATTATGTAATACACAGCATTGTTTGAATACAAGACATACCAATGGACTTGCGCACCTTTCTGTCTTCTTTGGGCACCAGATGTTTCTTCCTCACCCGAAACAAAGGACTTATTCGATTAGCTTGCGTTGATATAAGGACTGGTCTTCCTTCTCTGCTGTAAAACAAGAACGTCTCCACTTACTCTATGTGCAATTACTATTGTTCTTGAAACATACCAATTAACACAGTTATAATTAAGTTAATTTACCATACGATTCAGGGGAGAACATTTGATGAGTAAATACTGATTGAAATATTATAGAAACTTTACCTGGGAAGGGCTGATCACGGCAAGATTTGCTGCGACTCACTAGTAGATCTTGTGAGGGTTGGTTCCTAAAAGAGCTGTTGAGTTTGATATTGTAGAGCTTTAAAAAAGACAATCCTGCAAAACAGAAAGGAAGGTCATTTTAATACATTACTTGCAAGTAGTCAGTTTATACATAACATTAGGATTTATTTATGTAAGGAGTGTTGCATAATTATATATTAAAAGCATTTTTATGTAATAAGTTCACTGATATGTGAGTATTTCTATGAATAAAAATATGTCTTTAATAGCATGCAATAATCATATGAACTTAAAAAAGTGATTATGATAACATGACATAATATGTTACATGATAACGTAAAAAAACAACAACATGATTTACATGCAAGCGGGACAGTTATCAGCAGTGTAACTGATATGATTACGACAAAATAATCGAGTATCTGATGTCATGTGACAAGTCAGATTAGCTTTTGCACTCTTGCAAACAGAGGAAGGTTATGAGTTGTGGAGAGACATCATGTATCATTGGAACATCAACAGACAGGGTCCAATTTGTAATAATTATAATGAATACAATGCTATTAATATAAACTTTTCTGACAGTGTATGGGACATCCGACTACTTTCCAAGAAGGTGCGCAACTGATTTACGAATATGGAGATAAATATGTACAGGAATTGAGGCACTAGCCATTGACAGCACTAGAAGTAAAAGCTGCATGATTATGTACAAGTATTGTACGAATTTGACAACTTGTTAAATCTTGTGAATTATTAAGACTTTGAGACTATGTTTGTACTGATTGGGCTATGGGTTTTGTAAGAAAAGGTTTAAGAAACAACAAATGATTGATAAAATGTTTGATTTAGGCTTAAAACCAACACATACATACCATTGCGAATATTTGCCTTTGTAGCTTTTCGTCTCCCGTTTACTTCTCCTCAAACAATAATGAGCTGACTGAGTCCGAAAGGCCCTTTTGGTCTTTTCAGCTGAAAAAAAAAGAGAAAAGAAAATATCATTATATATAATATATCGGATTATTTAATGGAAAAATTACTGATTTACCTTACAAATATTTGTTGTTTCATTATTAGAAATTAAAAGCATGATAAGTGTAGTGATTAATATGCATTTACAACAAATATCACTTTAAAACTACCAATACTGAGGTAAAAGCACGGACAGTTTTGTGGTTACTGTCCTTTTACCACACCTATCACAGTAAAACTAAGATTACTGTGGTAAAAGCATGGTAAGTGTTGTGGTTACTGTGCATTTACAACAAATATCACATTAAAACTACAAATAATGTGGTAAAAGCATGGTAAGTGTTGTGGTTACTGTGCATTTACAACAAATATCACATTAAAACTACAAATAATGTAGTAAAAGCATGGTAAGTGTTGTGGTTAATATGCATTTACGAAAAATATCACATTAAAACTACAAATAATGTGGTAAAAGTGTGGTAAGTTTTGTGGTTACTGTCCTTTTACCACACATATCACAGTAAAACTAAGGCTACTGTGGTAAAAGCAAGGTTAGTGTTGTTTTTACTGTGATTCTACTACAAATACCACTTTGGAACTAATTGTACTAACTTACTTTAAACCTAATATGAATATGATTAACTGATAGAAGGTCTAGGCCTGTAGCACGTCACGTGACAGATAGTGTTTAATCACCCTGTTTTGAATTAGAAAGCAATGAAACGCAAAGCCTCCGTGGAGATGACAGATAATGCAGTGACTGAACATGAGCTAATCTGATTCATTTCGACCATCAGAATATACATTATATCACGCATTATTAGTACAGTGTATTTTCGACTACTTACCAACATCTGGGACACATGAACTGATGCCAAATATCGCGATGTGTTCGGAAGGAGACTTCTTCAACGCGATTTCCTACTGATAAAATTCGCGTAGTCGTTTATACTTTTTTTTTTTTTTTTTAAATCAACAGCAAAACAGTCCAGCTTCCCTGGCAATAAGACCGAAATAATAACATTAAAATAAATACAAATATAAACATGACCAGATATCGTGAATAAATGCCGATTAAACTGCTTTCTCTGCTGCAGCACGCCTGGCAGAAAGAATCGTGCATTACATTACTAAAAAAATAAATAGGCTAAATAAAAATGCTGATATCACGAAAATAATGAAATAAACGTGTCAGTATCACCAACCAGTAGATTAAATGACGTGACCATATCACGAACTGCCGTGAGACTGGGCTGTGTGGCACCTCAAAAGCGTGGAAATAATTCCTAATTTATATTAAAATGAGTGTATAGGCCTACGGAGAAGTCTGAACATTACTCATATTATTGTTTTTATAAACTTTATTTAACCATCTGGAACGGAGAAAAAATGATACCACTTAGCGCCTCTAGTGGACTTTTCACTCGAAAAGTGCAGGGAAACGTACCTGGAGGTACGTATTTCAGGTTTTGCAAAAATGTAGGCAGAGTAACGTATTTCCCATGAGCCTGGGTTGCAATTACTGACAGATTCCTCACTTGTGTTTGTGTATATATTAGATTTATCAGTTTCTGAGTGCCAGTATTTCTTCTGCGGTGGGTTGTTCTCATCATAATGACATGGGATGGTGAGAGAACCTCCAGACTTAATAGTTAAAACTTGATTTGACCCATCACTGAAGCATTCAACACCTAAAAAAATACACAAACCATTATAATATCCAGGGTTTACAATAAATCACTTGTGAATCAGTTCTATCCTCACATAAAACACTAAACACAACATGAACAGCTGAGCATGAAATCTGTCATTCCAAAATGATAAACACAATCCATTAGAAACAAAGACAGCACAACATTTAATACTCACCTAAAATGAGCCAAAACCCGATTGAATTGTAGAACACCTTTTCCATTGCGTATGTGGCCATTGTGAAAGTCTCTCTTCCTGTATCTTGAGTTGTCTAACTGTGTGACTACTGCACTTCCCTTTTCTCCCTTCATATAACACTCAAACGTCTTGCATCATCTGACTAGATGCAGTGAGGATAGACTCCAGATTTCAAGCCAAGTTTTGTTCTTGTCACAAATTCATTTGTATCGGTTTCAATAGTAGCGTGGTCTGGGGGAAATTGTAACACACTAAATTTCAATCACAAATAATCTATGATGACACTTTCCCAGCTATAACAAAAATATTTTCATAAGTCATTTTGCTAATGTTCCCATTAAGTAATGAAAATGTTATTCCTGAATGTTCTCTAAACTTTAAAAACTTTAAGTGTTTAAAAAAAAAAAATCTTGGTTAGCCTATATGAATTTTAAGGGAACATTCAATTTAACCATTTTGCAAACATCATTTTGTAATATTCTCTGAGCATTCTGAAACAAGTATTAACTGATTTTGAGATTCAAATTTAGCATAATACAACATTATTCTCATGCTATCAGCAGTTCTTCTCTATAAAAATAACAATTTGTTTGAATTTCATGCTATTACAGTTATAGCTCCTGTTAAAATCAATCTTGTAGTAATTTATCGCCCCCAATTGGGTTCCTTTGTAGAGTATAACAGCACACTTGTAGTCTTTGGTTATTTCAACATTCATCTAGAAGTGGTTCTCAAATGGTTTGGCCATGGGAACCACTTTTTCCAATCGTCATCAACCCGCAACCCATTTTTTAAATATAGAAAACATTCTTCGAATAACATTCTCGGAACATCCTTGTAATGTTATTTTTATTTGCAGAATGTTTTCATAATGTTATCATGTAACATCCATGATGTGATAAGAGATAAGAGAGGACCAGGCCTGGACTTTACGTTGTGTTTTGTTTATTTATTATTATGTGTGTGCGGCAGTCGTCTGTGAGGGGTTGCCGCCTTTACTTTCGTTATGTGTTTCTTGGAGGAGTACGTGGAGGAGTTTCTGAGCGTCTGCCATCGTGCCTCCTGCTCATCACACTCATGGAGGGGTTCTGAGCCGGACTCGAGGACGAGAGCCGGATGGTGATGCAGAGAGGAAACTCCTGCTGGGCGTTGGTAGAGTATATCAACTTTGCCTTATGGGTGGAAGGATCTTCTTTTACAGTGGGCGACGTAGAAGAGGATCCCGCCGCCAGTATCTAGCTACACTTACCATCCATCACCACCCCAGAGCCAGACCCAGTGCCCACGCCAACAACGGAGATGGAGCCAAAGCCCACCGCAGACCAAGAGACCCAGCCAATGCCTGTTACAGAGCCTGAGCCAGCAGTCTTGTCCATTCGGGAAGAGAAGCTTGAGGTCCCGGCTGACCAGGTGCGCTTCGTGTTGTACGTCACACGTAGGCTCACTATTGCCCAACGCTGGTCATGTGTGTGATGCGTGTGACGTACAACACAGAAGCACTACGCTATTACACTAGTGAACTCAATCAAGGCCCACAGAGAAGGAAATGAATAGTTGAAATAAAGTCCATAATTTTGTTTGTTTTTTGCGTTTTTGCCTATGGAGGAGTGATCCAGCTCTCAGAGCTCTCAAAAATATCTTAATTCATGTTCCGAAGATGAACGAAAGTCTTACGAGGTTGGAACAACATGAGGGTGAGTAAATACTGACAGAATTTTCATTTTTGGGTGGTGAACTATTCCTTTAAGTGGCAAAAAACAACAACATATCTACAGATTTTATTATGAAATCTCTATAGCCCTCTATCGCAGAATCTGTTATTTACTGTATTGAGACACTATGGAGTAATGTGGAACAACAATGTGGTACTTTTGTCATCCTGACTCAAACCTGAAGTGAAACTGCCAAGAAAGCACAGAAAGCCGCCAAGCTTTTTCAGACAGCATGATCCCGACATCAGTTCTCTTGCGCTTAAACGATCAAATGCCAGTGCAACTTGTCTATTTACCTGACATATTTCCGGAGTTTGGCTAAAGTGTTTAAGTGCACATAAAGACCGCATATGTACTAAGATTTTTGTTTACTCAATGGGACACACTGAGTTGCATCATGATTGTGCTGCTTGATTTTGAAACCTTTTTAAAATATACGTGTAATCTCTGCAGTCTCTGCACCAATAAAATGTCCAACACTTTGTGTTTACAACCAATTCTATGTAATGAAGTTCCTAAACGTAAGTTAGGGAGGAGTCAGCCAATCTAATCTTTCAATCAACAGCCTGAGTATATAAGCAGCCGCTTACCTCTCCCTAGCATCAGCTGTTCCAGTATGCCTCCACCTCCTCAAACTCCACCTTCATCTTAGGTACCTTGCCCTTTTAAGTATCAGGTCCTATACATTTAGCCACTGGGGGGGTATATCAGAGCTCGAGTTGAAGCTGCTTCATCGAGCCCCTCTCCAGTGGACAGCAAGCCAAATAAGTTTAACCTAATATCTTAAAGATTTTATGGGCAAACAAACTCGTTAAACATAATCAATTTAACTTGCGCTGGAACGTTTCTAGACATGATGCGAAATTGGGGCAGAATTGGGGCTCCTCAAGGTGATGAATGAAGGGACACACTCAAAGGGTTAGTCATTAAAGGGATAGTTCACCCAAAAATGAAAATTCTGTCAGTATTTACTCACCCTCATGTTGTTCAACCCCGTAAGACCTTCGTTCATCTTCGGAACACGAATTAAGATATTTTTGATTAAATCTGAGAGCTAGATCACTCCTCCATAGACTTTTAAGGGATTGAAAATTGCCAGCCCCGGAAAGTTATTAAAGACATTGTTAAAATAGTTCAAGTGACTACAGTGGCTCAATCTTAAATTTATCAAGCGACGAGAATACTTTTTGTGTGCAAAAAAAACAAAAATAACGACTTCATTTCAACTATTCATTTCTTTCTCTGTGGGCCTCGAGTCAGTTCACTAGTGTAACAGCACAGCGCTTCTGTGTTGTACGTCACACGTAGGCTCACTATTGGCCGACACTGGTCATGCGTGTGATGCTGATGCAGGAGTCGATGCCAATAATGAGCCAGCGTTCTGACAGCACCCGGAAGTACAGCACAGGAGAATGACGCAAAGATAATAAGCTGTTGAGTAAAGTCGTTATTTTTGTTTGTTTTTTTGCACACAAAAACTATTCTCATCGCTTCATAACATTAAGGTTGAACCACTGGAGTGACATGGACTTTTTTAATGATGTCTTTACTACCTCTAGCTAGTCCATAAAAATAAAAAGCGTCCATTCGGTCCTTGGGCCGATGGGACTCGGACGGGGGTTGGCGGACGAGCGCGCCGACCCCCCGGGCCGACCCTCCCCGGGCGCCCGTCCCACGCGGGCGGGGTCGGGGTGCCCCGACCCCCTCAGGGGCCCGACGGGAGTGCCCCGAAGCCCGAGGCCACCCTAAGCAGTTCTGCCTTCGTCCGAATCGTGCGATTTGTCCGATTGGCCACTAGAGTGACCAGACCCCCCCCCGTCCCACTAACCCACTATTTGTCCAATAACCCACTATATGGCGCAAACTTCCCGTTGACCCCCCCCCACCCACTCCCAGGCCACGCCCCCGTCCCACGAACCCTCTATTTGTCCAATAACCCACTATATTTACCAAAAGTCCCGGGACCACCCCCACCCCCCCCGCCCCCCACCCCCCCCCCCGTCCCACTAACCCACTATTTGTCCAATAACCCACTATATGGCGCAAACTTCCCGTTGACCCCCCCCCCCACCCACTCCCAGGCCACGCCCCCGTCCCACGAACCCACTATTTGTCCAATAACACACTATATTTACCAAAAGTCCCGGGACCACATCCCATAATTCCACTGTCCAAGAAGCCACTATTTGTCCAATAAACCACTATATTTGAAAAGTACTAACCCCGGCCTTCATGCAATAAGCTGCAATCGGACACAATCCCACCTGCCATCGATTGAATGGGGATATTCAGACAGTTTCTTTGATAGACATTTGAATTAAAGTTCCTGTCATGATGGTAACTATTTGACTGCACTCTGCAGGCCACCCAGAGTCCATAGCACCCAGTGCCATCCCATAATTCCACTGTCCAAGAAGCCACTATTTGTCCAATAACCCACTATTTTTTAAAAGTACTAACCCCGGCCTTCATGCAATAAGCTGCAATCGGACACAATCCCACCTGCCATCGATTGAATGGGGATATTCAGACAGTTTCTTTGATAGACATTTGAATTAAAGTTCCTGTCATGATGGTAACTATTTGACTGCACTCTGCAGGCCACCCAGAGTCCATAGCACCCAGTGCTATCCCATAATTCCACTGTCCAAGAAGCCACTATTTGTCCAATAACCCCCTATATTTGAAAAGTACTAACCCCGGCCTTCATGCAATAAGCTGCAATCGGACACAATCCCACCCTCCATAGGCCCGAACTTTGAACGGCTATAACTCGGCGACCAAGCCACCTAGAGGCACCAAACTTGGGTCAGAGTAAGGTCCCCAGGGGCCCTCTCCAACGCGCCCTAGCCCGTGCTTCTAGCTCCCCCACGGTCCGAGGTACGGGGCCCAACAGGAAAGGGTGCACTTCAGAAGGAAGGGTCCCAGAGGCTCGGGACTCTGGGGTCTGAGAGGGCCCCTAGGGGCCCCTCACCACCCCAAAGGACGATCCGCTGGGACTCGTCATTTCCGAGATATTGACCGTTTTGTCCAAAAGACCCTTATGTATAAGTGGGTGTATCTTGGGGGTGGAGCCGAGTTTGGGCTCCAAACACCGGTTGTGGGGAGGGCCCATGGGTCCCCTTCAGACCCCACCGTCCCCAGCTCCTAGGTCCTTCCGGTTCCGAGATACGGCCACTTCCTGTCCAGCTTTGACCGGGTGTATCTCGGGAACCAAGCCGACTTGAAGAGAAGATTGGAGAAACTCAAAATCTCTACCCGAAAAAAAAGCTTTCTCCGATCTTCTCGAAAATCTGGATTCTGATAGAGGGTGATGAGACTTAGACCTGAGTGCAAAAATGGAGGCTCTAGACCCTTCCTGACCAGAGCTATGGACATCCCACGTAGCATTTATTACATTATAAAAAATATTGGGTTTGTGGTCAGTGGAATTATGGGATGGGACTTGGTTTCACGGACTCAGGGGAGGGCCCTGAGTGCAGTAAAATTGTTTTTATCATGATTTGGAACTTTCATTAAAATGTGTTTCACAGAAAATGTTTCCCATCCCACGTAGCATTTATCACAGTACCAAAACGTGGTTTCGAGGACACTCGTTTTAATGCAAACTAAACACTGAAATGACTTGAAAATTAGTGAGATGTGTTCAGTGGGGTGTGCTTAGTACAGTAGAGGTGGTTGGGGCTGAAAAAGAAGTTTTTAATCATCTGAAAGTCCCGTTGGAGACATGGGTGACAGCCATATAACCACTGAACGTATGGGAATGTTTGTATTTCACGAATATCTCAAAAACCACACGGCGAAAAAATTTCAAACTCGGGTCGTCTGTAGGCCTCGAGGAGCCCTGTCCAACGAGGCCACCCCCGTCCCCGAGGGCCTCGGGGCCAGGGAGTTACGTCCGGTCAAAGGCGCAGCTTTGTCGGCTTATATCTCGAGAACCCCTGGCTCAATGTTCCCCAAACTCTAATAGATCGTAGTGCTGGACGGGCCCTTTCGAATGAGCCCACCCCCGAGGTCCAACTCGCCCGGGTCCCCGAGTTATAGCCGTTCAAATTCGGGGGCCCCAGCGAACGGCGATCCGCTAGGGGGCGTCCCCACGGCGCGCCACCACCCTGGTTCGAGTAAGGGCCCCCGTGGGACCTCATCACCAGAATTTGAGCTCTCTGGGCCTTCGCGTTCCCGAGATATGAGCGATTTTGTTCCCGAGATCGTGACGTCATCAGCGAGAGCCATTTTGAAGTGCGCCCGATGGTTTTCGGCTAATATCTCCGCCAAAACACGGCCAAAATTCATGATTTTTTTTACCATTCTTTTCAGCTCAACTAGACGGTTCCAAAGCGCACAGCCCCGTCCAGTTTTCGCTTAGATAAATGTGTATTTTCATCTACATCTCTGGCCCCCGGGGGCCCACGGGGCCGTGGGTGGTCTCAAAGTAAATGTCTCGTCCCCCTCTAAACGAGATACAATTTTGGTGTCTGTAGGACCCAGTGGGACATCACAAAAAATTAATACGTTGTAATTTTGTCCAGTCACCATCCACAATCAATGGACTCATCACAAACGGGGGTTAGGAAACGCTTAGAAAGCAGCTAGGGCCCTCAAACTCGGGGGCCCCACTCAGGGACGGGTGACGACGGCACTCGCCGAGTTTCGGGGTCCTACGACTTTCCGTCTCCCTATGGCAGCGCGTTCCGTTGGTTTGACCTTTTTGACCCCGTGACGTGTTTTTCACCCTTTCGACCCCTGAACGAGGACCCAGGGCCACCAAACTTCTCCCCCCCGCACCAGGGGGCCGTGGCGAGTCGGAAAACGGCACCCCCTAGTCGGTCGGCCCTTTCGAAGCGGTGTCCGCGAAACCACTGTGTCAATACATTCATTTAATGGGCGAGTGGGATTTTCATGGAAAGGTCCCAGGGGCCCCAAATTCGGCACGGTGACCCCTGGGCCCGCCCCGAGCGATGTACCGAAAGCACCGGGCCCTCGAGTAAAGGCAAGTATTTTTTAGCCTCTATGCAAAATCTCTCCCTCGAGGCTGTTTCACTCTCACACTGAAAGAGCCTTTCAGGCCTTTAAATGATTTGATGGCGGGGGAGGGGCGATTTTTTGCTAAGGTCCTCGAGTCCCAGGATTCGGGGCCCCGCGTCAGGGGCCCCAGGAGAGTAGGAATCTGAAGCATCGGGGTACCACGACCCTCCGTCTGCGTACAGGGGCCGTCCCACGAGCCATTCAAAAGGCATAGCGGTTTCGCGGACGAGCGTCCCTTTTTCGACCTTTCGGCTCCTGAACGAGGCCCTAGGGCCACCAAGCTTTCCCGCCCGCACCAGGGGGCCGTGGCGAGTCGGAAAACGGCACCCCCTAGTCGGTCGGCCCTTCCGAAGCGGCGTCCGCGAAACCACTGCGGCGAATACATTCGTTTAATGGGCGAGTGGGATTTTGATGGAAATGTCCCAGGGGCCCCAAACTCTGCACGGTGGCCCCTAGGCCCGCCCTGAGCGACATGCCGAAGGCGCAAGGCTCTAGAGCGAAGGCAACACTTTCCCGCCCTTTTAACACTAATCTCGGCCTTGTGTGTCTTTCACTCATGTACACTAAGAGCCTTTTGAGTGAAAGTTGGTTATAAGTGGCAAACTTTTTTTAGGAAGGTCCCAGATTTTCAAGCTTCGGGGCCGTGAGTCGGGGGCCCCTGGAGGGTCAGAATCTCAAATCTCAATGCGCCACGACCCTCCGTCTCCGTACGGGGGCCGTCCCACGGGCCATTTAACGGCGCAGCGGGTTCGCAGACGAGCGTCCCTTTTTCGACCTTTCGGCCCCTGAACGAGGCCCAAGGGCCGCCGAGCTTTCCCGCCCGCACCAGGGGCCGTGGCGTGTCGGAAAACGGCGCCCCCTAGTCGGTCGGGCCTTCCGAAGCGGCGTCCGCGAAACCACTGCGGCGAATACATTCATTTAATGGGCGAGTGGGATTTTTATAGAAATGTCCCAGGGGCCCCAAACTCTGCACGGTGAACCCTGGGCCCGAGCGACGTACCGAAAGGGCCCGGGCCTAGGGCCTGAGAAAGTATTTTTTATCAGCTTTGATCCATCTCTCTGTCTGCCATTGAGGTCAATGGCAGACACTCAGAAACAGGCCCATTTTCAGCCGTACACTCGTCCGGACTTTAAACGCTTGGCAAGCGGCTAGGGCCCTCAAACTCGGGGGCCCGACTCGGGGCCACCAGACGACAGAACTCGCCGAGTTTCAGGCTCCCGCGACCTTCCGTCTCCGTACGGTCGCGCGTTCCGTTGGTTTGACCTTTTTGACCCTTGTAACGTGTTTTTAACACTTTTTTGACCTTTCGACCACTGAACGAGGCCCCAGGGCCACCAAACTTCTCCGCCCGCACCAGGGGGCCATGGCGAGTCGGAAAATGGCGCCCCCTAGTCCGTCGGCCCTTTCGAAGCGGCGTCCGCGAAACCACTGTGGCAAAATACATTCATTTAATGGGCGAGTGGGATTTTTACAGAAACGTACTAGGGGCCCCAAATTCGGCACGCTGACCCCTTCGGCACGCTGTCAACGGGAAGTTTGCATCACATGGGGCAATATGCTCTCTGTCGCCCACTAGAGGTTCCGAAAACCACCTATTCCGTGGCAAGTAGGTAAGGATCCGTGAATAGGGGGGTTAGTAATAAAGGCCCACTTCTCTACAAGTCTGTGTGCAATTGTCATCCAAATTCACCCTACGATCCCTCCGACCCATAGTGCGCCCAATGGCAGTTTATTTGTATGGGCGTTTTTCCACGAACCCACGGTTTGGACTAACTTTATGGGCCTTGAAAGTTGTTATAATGTTGCTGTCTATGGGGGGATCAGAAAGCTCTCGGATTTCATAAAAAATTATCTTAATTTTTGTTCCGAAGATGAATGAAGGTCTTACGGGTTTGGAAAGACATGAGGGTGAGTAATTAATGACAGTAATTAATGACTAATTACTCATGATTAATGAGTAATTAGTGTGCGTTAAGCATACTGTGCATGGCATTTTTCAGACCAAGGATGTTCTTACACACTTACTTCCTGTCGCGTACACACACTATCATGTGGCCAAGACCACAAGTGTGGGTATTTGGACATCTTGACATGGGGCCTGTCCAAATAATAAACACCCTCATATAGGCCAATGCTTTAGTCATTCATTTTCTATAATAAGATACTACTCTCATTAGACTACTGCTAAAAAAGTTGCAAAACAAATTAAGGAAGAGTAGCCTATAGCAAATATTATATGCCAAAGTAATTGTTTATTTTAATGTCACACTTAAAGCAAGCACATTACAACTTTGCAAATATATTATGAATGCTTTATGCATTTTACAATCAACAATTTACACACAATTTATAAATAAAGTTATTTTATTCATAAATAACGCTTATACGGTGAAAGGCTTTAACTGAATTTTCATTTCATAGTAAAACCACTTGTTTTGTACATGTACTTACATTGTGCCACCACAAGGGGCTGTACATTATAAAGCATGATATAATTAAATTATCATCCAGATCATTTTATCTTAATTGAGACTTTGCTTGCTTTGCATTGTAATGATGCATGGAATAAAAAATGTTAGCTTGTTTCAAGTTCAGCGCTGTGTTCATATTTTCTCAGGAACATGCACCTGTGATTAAGAGATTAAACAATGAGATGAAATCACATGTCACAGTGTCTGTGTAAAACATCATGTGATCGTTAACATTAACATCAACAAACCTGTAACTTATCACTGTTTGTGCACAGAGCTGTAGGTCACCTCGTCCTCAACAGATACTGGGCTAAACTGGAGATATGAAAGACAATCAAGACGAATACTGACAATTATACAGGACAAATCTCTGTGCATGTTCTAGTGAATTCACTCACTGCTTTAGTTTTAATTTTAGGTCGTACTGTCACAAAGCTGTAAGTCACGTCATTCTCTGCAACCGCTGATGATGAACAGACACCGTTTCCCTGTGAATAATTATAAACATTTTTGGTTATAATGAGTCTCTCAGTTATGAGTTTGAACTCAGATCGGTTGTCAGCTCAAACCTACTGCGTCACTGTCTCCATCTCGGTTCACTTCTGCAATCTCGGTGTTATTTATGTCTGTTAGTGAGAAAACAAATGATGTTATCAGTCTTACCGTTAGACAGTTCTAAGACATCAGCATCAGGTTTATAAATACACACTAGTGCTCAATGTGGTCAGTAAGACTTTTTTTAAGAAGTCTCGTATTCTACCAATGCCGCATTTATTTGATGAAAAATACAGTAAAAACTGTAATACTGTGATCCTTCATAAATCATTCTAGTATGCAAATCTGCCGCTCAATTTCTGATTAATATCAGTCTTGAAAACAGTTGTGCTGCTTCATATTTTGTGGAAACTTTGATTTAAAAAAAATCAGGATTCTTTAATTAAAAGAAAGTTCAAAGAAGTAGCATTTAATAGAAATAAATCTTTTGTGTCATTATAAAAGTTTTAATCTGACGTCTGATCAATTTCATTTATTTTCGCAGGAGAAAAAAAATATTCATGTCTTTAGAAAAAAAAGGACTGCAAAATTTTGAACAATGGTGTGCAAAATCGATCAAAGACTGAATGGCTGATGTAGGTCATATAGTAAGAAATGTAAATCAATACTGACTGTTCTTCTTTCTCAGTATTACAGCGGACACGACAGTCACCAACAGCAGAAACAACACAACCGTCGGAATCCACACCTCCAGATACCCATAATGCCTGTGAGAATAGTCAATACAAATGGTTCATATTATATATACAAACAAAATTATCACTGTTATTGCTGTCATTGTCATGAAAATAGTATTTTAGCTGAAACAAAATTTAACATGATGCAGTTTTCCTTGTTTTTTTTTTATTTTAAATTTTTTACTTTTTTAAACTTTTTATTCTTAGTTGTAGTGAACTCTATGTCACTCACAAAACATATTACTTCATCAGTTCTGTTGACATTTATTTTATGATCGTGGCATTTGTTCTGTTGACATCACATTTGATATTTATTGTAGTTCAATATGTTGCCATTATTATTGGTTTACATTTATTTCAAATTTTGGTTTTTTTTTTTTTTTTGCTGTTTTTCAAATTCTCTTAAAGGGATAGTTAAAAAATTGTCATCATTTACTCAACCTCAGGTTGTTCCAAACCTCTAAGAATTTTCTTCTGCTGAACACAAAGGAAGATAATTTGTAGAATATGGGAAACCAAACAGTTGATGGAGCCCAATGACTTCCAGTGTGGAAGAAAAAATACTATTGAAGTCAATGGGATCCATCGACTGTTTGGTAACAAACATTCATCAAAATATTTTCATTGTGTTCAACAGAAGAAAGAAATTCACAGAGGTTTGGAATAATCTGAGGATGACAGATTTTTCATTTCTGGGTGAACTATACCTTTAACTTGTAGTTTGTACCATTCTACAAGCGCCATGTTGCAAAACTAAAATAAACATACTGTAGGTTACAGAACATGAAAAAGAGGAAGATGGCCTCACTGATGCAGTTGCCTTTTTACTGTATACACCAGGTACAGTCATACAATGAAAATGAATCATTTCGCATACAATTAATCTTAAAAACAAAACTTAAAATCACAATTGCATACATTCTGGTTACTTAAAAGTTATATTCTGTTTGCATGTTTTAATCTATTTGAGCATTAATACTTATTCTGCTGCTCTTCACTGCTTGATGGTGGATTGTTGTTGCTATAAAGAAGAGAGAAAAATAATATAAACTTCAATAATTAACTTGAACAGATCTGACTAAAACTAAAAGGGAAAAGACCACACAGAGAAATAGACTAAATTTTAAGAAAGACAATTAAACTAGTATAATAAGCATCTTATTAGGTCCATGATACAATATCAATATTATATTCAAGCAATATTTAAGATTGATTCATATTTTAATTAGCTACTAACCCATTTTTGTCCAATTCTTCTGTGGTCACCACTGCTGTTGAATAAAATTGCAGAAAAAGAGGGCAACTTGTCACTCACATCAGATCCACCAATAGCAAACCACAACATACAATCAATTCCCCATGAAAAAAATAATAATCATCAAATCCCGTCCTACATTTTTTCTTGTTTGAGAAGCCGTTTCACTTGGATATACGTGGTAATAGTGAAGGAAATGCTTTTGTAACTTCTGTTTAATGCCCATTTTAATCTATTTAATCTATTTAACTTTACTTTAAAGAGTGAAGACATAGCTACTGAACACAGAAAAAGATGAAAACAACTTTTTGTTTTTTTCTTATCAAGAACTCCTGTGTATAGGTCTAAATAGTGAATGAGTTTCACCAGTGACCGTGAGTTGAACAGGAGTCTGCAGATCTCCAGCAGAGCAGAAATACCATCCAGAATCACTGAGTCTCAGTCCAGTCATCAACACAGTGAAGGAGCTTCTCCCATCATCACTGATCTGGACTGATGAATTCTGGGATGTGTCAGTCCTCCCCACTGTGTAACAGCTCTGATCTTTATATCTGCACCACTGTTTGCTTTTATTCTGATATCCAGAACTGTAGAAACACTGGACACTGATATTATCACCTTCATGTCCAGATACACTGCTGTTCATCACAGACACATCAGGAGCTGAACACACAGACACAAGTCATTGTGATTTATTAGGAATCAGGATCATAATTATTCATCTGAATGTGAAACTCATCTCAAACCTGATTGAACTGTGAGACGAAGCTGCTCTTTTTCATCCACTTGAAATTTTCCTCCAATCTCCTCAACACACCAGTATGATCCAGTGTCTTCATGCTGCAGGTTTCTCATAGTCACAGTAAAGAAACTCTGATCTGGATGATCGATTACTGACACTTTTCCTTTGGTTTCATTAGCATATGCCAGAATAGAGCAGTAATTATATGCCGATTTTGCATGAAAGCACCAGTATTTCTTGTGTTCTGTGTATATCCTGTCATAATAACATGGAATAATGACAGATCCTCCAGTCTGAACCGTTAACTCTCTGCGTACTGATCCTGTTGTGCATTCAGAACCTGAGCGAAGAAAAGATCAACTTTAGTTTGACTTTTATGTAGCAGTAAATGTATAAAATAATTACATGCATGTCATACAGCATGATATGTAAACTACTCGTATGAGTAAAATTAATTGTAAGCAAATAGAGAACACTCGCCTGTTATGAGCCAAAGGAAAAATACAATGAACTTCTTCAAACTGACTGTCGGTCTGTCGAAAAGTTGCAATGTTTCTTCTTTCTTTATCTTCATCATTTCCATGCAAGTTTAAATTTTTAGTTTAGTACTATAGACACAGCTTCTCCCTCAAGGAGACGTGCATAAAGTCTAAAGTCATCAAAGATTTCTACAGTCTTTCTCACTTCCAGCATTCGTTCTCTCTTGTTGCTTGTGACAAAAAGCCTCTCTGTGAATGTTGCATCAAAAGCTTCACTTACATTCAAAAGAGTTAAGAGAAATGAGAAGTATTTATGTGGAATGCAATGAATGTCAAAGCTGTTCCGCTCCGGGATTTACATGCTTCTGTCTCTAGTTCTCATTTTGACTATAAATCTACAGATTTAAATATGACTTGAAAACAAGATGTGAAAGTATATAAATGGAGCACTTTTCTATATACTGTAGAAGTTATTAATAGAAAAAAGCTTTAATGATTTTTGTATGCTGATCAAATGCATGACATAACAGCCTCAGATTGGGTAAAAGGAGAAACAAGGGTATTCTCAGTGCTTCTCTTATTGTAAACATTCACACATATTTCACACATTGTCTGCAATGTTATTTTAGAATAACTGTCCGAGCGGGAACACATCCAACAAGGCTTACATAGGCAGAAGACATGATACATGGCATAAAAATGTTCATTATTAGCTGAGAAAATTGGGCTTTTTTTGGGGGGGGGTAAATATTTTTGCCTTAAGGTTATGTATGTTCAAAACAATGCAAAACAATTAACATTTGGAAGATATATGCATTTAAAAGATATAGTTTCCCTCTACAACCAATACAAGTAACAATGACATCATTCTGCACTTCAGCTTCTCCTCAGATTGTCTGTTCAATCAAATCCTCTAGAATCTGACTAAAGTATAAGCCACAATGATGAGAATTTGTTACGTCCTTCTCAGTGCCGGTGTCTGTGGTATTTAAATACAGTATTAAATATGTTTTACCTGGTTTTGCCTCAATTACATTGAGTTGAACAGGATTCAGTGCTATTTGACGTAAAAACATAAAACCTGGTTGTGGTACAGTGGTTAGTTATGAAATCTTTATATAATTTCAATCTTATTTAATCCTCCATATGAAAGTGTATGTGCTCGAATTATTTATATTTATTAAACAATAGTTCAAAACAAGACGTTTGTACTGACTATTGTTGTCCATAAATCGAACGTCCATGCCTCATATATAGTAATTATATATGTAGCAACTAATTAGGCTACTAATGCTCGGTTTTGTGGTCAAGACATTTAAGCAAGAAATATATGTGACTAAAAATGTATTTACAGAATTTAAAATGACTTGAAATCCAGATGTGAAAGTTTTTCAGTGGAGCACTTCTTGTACAGGAGTAATTAATGGAAAAATGCTTTTCGTCATATTTATAATGATCAAATGCATGACATGACATAGCCTCAGATATGGTAAAAGGATAAACAAGGTTGTATTCTCATTTCATGTATGTAATTGAAAACATTCACACATATTTCACACATCGTCTGCACTGTTGAGAATAACCGTCCATGTGTGGGAACACACCCAACAAGGCTTGTATAGGCAGATGACATGATACATGGCATAAAATAGTCATTATTAGCTGAGGTCTGTTAGAATTAATATTTTATTTATAAGCTTGTGTTCAAAACCATGCCAAAATTCACATTTGGAAGATATATGCATTTAAAATGTATATAGTCTCTGTCTACCGACAATATGAACAACAATTCTGATGACATCATTCTGCCCTTCAGCTTCTCCTCAGATTTTGTGTCCAATCAAATGCTCTAGAATATGAAGAGTCCCGCCCCCTACATCATAAAATACACTGAAGCTGTGACTGAAATCGGTCACTTATCACACATTTACTATGGTCTATATGGCGAATGACACATAGTGCACTATATAGGGGCTAGGGAGCGATGTAAACAGTTTAAACATGCTTTACCTTTGGTGTAAATGAAGTCTGGTTTCAATCACGGCAGAGTCACGTGAACCTTCACAGCGCAGGGAAAGTCTGTTCTGGGGTTGTACTGAAATTTGTCTCCCCATGAAATATCGACCTCTGATTTATCAAAAGAAAAGACTGTAGATTTTTCAGTAAGCTTATGAAGTTTTTATTTGCATCTTTTTGAGATATATATAAACATATATGTTCATATGCAATATTTTTAATTTAGCATTGATGCCTCTGAATTAAAACCCAAATCTCCTTTATCTTTATCTTGTTGGCTAGTTAACATGATGACAGATGCAAATACTGTCACTGGCAACCACTAAAATTACATTACTGTGAGGTCTGTACATCACATTGATATAAAAGATTATGGCTAAATTGAGAAAAAAATGAACATTTGTTAATTATTTTTGTAGTTTTATTTGGTATGTTTCTCATTAGTAAGTCGCTTTTGGTAAAAGAAAAATACATTTGAAGAATAATGGTGAGAAAAAGTACATTTCAGACATTTAGGCATTTAGCACATGTAGATTCTACACAAAGATCTTTAATCTGCTGACTGAGTGTTAAGCAAAAGCAGAAGCATTTTTCTAATAATCTGATCTTTCTGGTCAATGTGGAGAAAACTAGTTCTGTGACAGACAGAAAATACATCTGAAAGATAAAAGACAATAGCACACTGTCAATATATTCCAACTGAACATTTCTCTCTAGATTATGTATAGTTTAGACACAATAAAGAAAATATTTTGTTATAAGAAAGACTTGAATAACCATTTTATAGCATTAAAGACACAAAGTTTCGATGTTGCTAAAGAATTAATCACAATAATGAGAATTTTTTAAGACTTACTTGTCCTTCTCAGTGCACCGTTCTTCTGTGGTCCCACTTACTGTCAAAATAACAAAATAAACTATTAGGTATTGAGTTTTACCTTTTCAGTTTTTAAATACAGTATTAAATAGGTTTTACCTGGTTCTGCCTCAGTCACAGTGAGTTGAACAGGATTCAGTGCCTCTCCAGCAGAGCAGAAATACCATCCAGAATCACTGAGTCTCAGTCCAGTCATCAACACAGTGAAGGAGCTTCTCCCATCATCACTGATCTGGACTGATGAATTCTGGGATGTGTCAGTCCTCCCCACTGTGTAACAGCTCTGATCTTTATATCTGCACCACTGTTTGCTTTTATTCTGATATCCAGAACTGTAGAAACACTGAACACTGATATTATCACCTTCATGTCCAGATACACTGCTGTTCATCACAGACACATCAGGAGCTGAACACACAGACACAAGTCATCTGATTATAAAAGATTATAAAAAAACATGTGTGTGAAGTCAGAGAATTTGACAGTGATTCAAATGATAAAATCTCATACCAGGCTGAACCTTGAGATAAAGCTCATATGTGAAATTCAGATTTCCTTCAGTTTCCACAGAACAATAATACTCCCCATTATGTTTGTTCTGCAGGTTTCTCATAGTCACAGTAAAGAGACTCTGATCAGGATGATCAATTACTGTTAGATTCTCCTCTGTTGTGTTTGTGTATATTTTAGATTGAGACATTTCTGAGAACCAGTATTTCATCTGCGGAGGGTTTTTCTCATCATAATGACATGGGATGGTGACAGAACCTCCAGTCTTAATAGTTACAAAATGATTTGACCAACTGCTGAAGCATTCAACCCCTAAACAAACAACACACGCTGTTATTATATCCAGGATTAACAATAAAGAACTTCTTCATTTGTTCTATCTTCACATAAAACACATTAAAAGCAAAATGCAGCTGAGCATACAATGTTCATTTCAAAATCATAAACTGGATAGAAACAAAAACAGAACAACATTTAATATTCACCTAAAGTGAGCCAAAACCCGATTGAAATGTAGAATATTTTTGCCTTCTCGTACACGGCCATTGCGTTTGCTCTTGCTTATGTGTCCTGTATGAGGTTTTCACTGCAGTTCAGCAGCTCAACTGCTCAGTTCTTGCTTTCTGCCCTCATATTATCATAGACGGAGGAGGAAATGCTCTTATCTTGCGCCACATGGATAAGGGGTGTACAGACATATTCATAAAATCCAGTGCAGTCATCCATTGTTTGATGGGTGTTCAGTCAAAACTGCAAACTGCCGCAAAGGAAACTGAAAGTTCAGCTCACACCCTGAAGCTCAACACACAGTTGTCTTCATTAAAACAGAGACTTATGGCAGACAAGCTTCTTAATTTCAGTTATATATTTTTTTTAGTAAATACAGGTGTCACTGTCCCGCTAGCGGGACAAATAACTTCAATATATTACTTATAAATCCAAATTTAATCATGACAAACTATATATCGTTGGAAAGGTCTAAGCCTCCTAAATAGATATTTTAGCCCTGTTTTTGTATTACAAATTATGTAAATACAGTAATAGATGAATTTATGACAAGAGTGCACCTCAAAAAATCGATGTCATTACAGGAGTTTATGACCTTTGTCACAAAAAGTCGACGCACACACTTTTAATAATTGAAACTTGGTTTTTAATGCTAAAAGTTCATAATAAAACATAATCTAGTATTTGTCAATAAAAAAATATAAAATAATATTTTAAAAAGTAAAGTAAAAAGTCCTCTAAAAAGTATAATATATATATATATATATATATATATATATATATATTATTACATCACATATTTTAGTAGTTATCATAAATTAGGTATCATTTGAAAGCTTACGATCTCAGAATTCATCCTGTGAAAACCTTTTTGAAATTGGACGCTGCGTTACCATAGAAACCGTGCTTTTTTATTAGGCCCCTCCCCTTTTGGGCATCATCTTTCATAATTTATTATCAAAACCTTTTCTAATCTTGACAAAACACAAATTTTCAGAAAGGTCTGGTTCTCAAGGTACAATATTTAGTGACAGAAGCCCTTATCTGTGGCGGTTTCAAAAATAATAATTTTCTGCTTGTCCAGCACTTTGCAACAACACTTTTTGACAAGTTCGTCAAAATTCCGCGCTCTTTCCTGCTTACTAAGTCCTTCTCTATATGATTTTGCAGCTTCCATGTTTTTTTTTCTGTGGTTTAGACATCAATTAGTGTAACAATGTGTTCAGTGCAATCAATGCTGTTGTTTACATTATCTCCAATATGACCGCGCATCCGGGTAACTGACCAAATCGTGACGTAGGTGCAAACCCTCTATAAACCATGTTGTTATATTCTTAGTAAGAAGGAATGAAGTGCATTCTTAAATAGGGAGTCTGAAGGTGACGTCACGCCGTGTTGCATTATGGGTCCACTGCCTTATTTACTGGATCGCGGCCTATCCCGCTCACCTGCTGTATTTGAATTTGTGTGTTGGAGGCTGTGTTTGGACTTTCTGTCGAGATTTTAATAAACGTCAATATGGTTGGTCAGTGCTGCTTGATCAAGAACTGCCATAGCAGGTCACACGATCATTCAGGGAGGAAACTGAACAACGGAATATGTTTTTTCAGCTTTCTTTCTTGGAGCTGACGAGAAGACGCTGGATCGTATTCATAATTTCATACATGTTTTTTGTGTAAAAAGTTAAGTTGTAAAGTAACTAACTAGAGCTGTCAGATAAATGAAGTTAAGTAAAAAGTACAGTATTTCTCCCTGAGATGATTAGATGTAGAAAGCTGCATGTAAATAAAATACTCAGGTAAAGTAGGCTACAAGTACTTTAATTTTTTACTAAAGTATAGTACTTTCAATACTCAGTTACTGTCCTCCAGTGCATACTATGTTTGTTAAAAGTTGTACAAAGCAAGAGGTTGTGTATTGTATATTCCTTGATGACTAGTAGGATAGTTGATGAATGATGTTGAATTTGTGGTTCATGTTAGCAGATGATAAAGCCATGCCACATTGCATGAATAAAAATTATATTTATTTTGTTTTCAATTAACTATTTGCTTTGATATTCTGTACATCTTTTTACATGATTTTTTAAATGTTTAAAATATAACTGCTTAATAAATACATTAAGTGACAGTCTTGGGCTGCTAAATCATATGGATCAACGTTGTTTATCGCGGACAGTTTGTCCAAATAGCGTTTTTGGCAGTGGCATTTAGTTTCTCCTGGTAGGGACCCTTCTCTTTTTCTATCAACTTCTCCATTTCTTCCGTTCTTCTTCAATTTGACCTCGTTTTAGCCAAACACACCCACTATTAAATGTCATAGCAGCGGCCGGCGAAAAGGTAAACAGAGATTGTGCCTGTAAACATGGCGCCCACGTCCCATAATGCAACACTGCGTGACGTACCTTCACATTTCCTATAAGGCATTTTTTAATGGACAATAGAAGTAGCAAAATAGTACAGCGCAGATAGCAGCTGGTGCAACACTTCAGACTCTCTTATTCTTCTATTCTCAATATACACACATCACAAACCTCTACTGCCACCTACTGGCCAATATGCACAGAAGAACACAACATATTCCCCCATCACTTAAAGCAAACTGTCTACACAGATATTTAAGAACAAAAGGGAAACACAATAACAAAGTTACAAAATTACCAAAGCATTCACTTGGTTATGTAACATAATTACTTATATCAATCAGACTGAAGAACAAAAATAAGTTTCACGAGAATTATAAGAATGTAGTGTTCATATTAAAATCAACAACAAGATGACTTAATGAATTACTCATCCTTTATAGTCACGCAATGCAAGGTGACTAAGTAACACCGTCTTCCAGCCAACAAGGAGGTCGTCTCACATGGGTAGAAACCCTTTGAAGAGCTTCAGGAACTTGAGGCACCGGAGGAGGAAGTCCACAGAATCCATGTCAGTGCGACAGATACAACAGAACGATCCAGGTGAGAAGCATGCCAGTTCTTCCCGTCTGATAACAGGTAAGTACACACACCCAGTCTTCATTTTCTTCTGTTTCAAAGAAACTCGCTGAAGACGTGCAGGAGCATCCTGACGCGTTGTGAGAGGAGGTTCGCATCCTTCTGCCATGAAGCAACTAAAACGTGGAGAGTCCTGTGGCAGAATGTGGTGTAGCACGATACACTTGGAGAAATTCCGTGACTGAAGGTTTCCCACAGCCCAAAGCAGCTGAGGGCGTCAATGCAGACAATCGCAGCACAGGAGTTGATGACTGTGCTGGCAAAATTGAATTGCCTTCAAAACGGAGATGTAACCCATTAATCAGATCCATCCCAAGCAGAGCTGTGCCAGATTCCACCATGAAGAATGATGTAGAGCAGGTGATTGTCATCCTTGGAGACAGTGACAGGTAAGCAGCCAAGTACAGGAATCGGAGCACGAGAATACGTCACCAGTTTCAATGAGGGAGGCAGCAAAACGTCTTTCTTTAAGTGTGTATCATACACAATTTTCGGCAAGATGGAAACAGATGACCCAGAATCCACGGGAAGCTCGATAGGCACAGACGTAGATGCGGTCACAATGAGATCAGTGCACCAAAGTTGATCAATTAGTGAGTCACGCATATAAAGGATCTGAACTTCAGGCAAGTCAATGTCACGCACTGAGCAAGCTTGTCCCGAACGACACACCCGCGAATAATGTCCCATCTTTTGACAGTTATTACACTGTGCCGATGCAGCAGGACAACTACGATCATTCACGAGGTGTTTCTGAGATCCACAACGATACCATTCACGGGAGGACGAAGCAGGTGCAGTAGTTGACGAAGGCTTTGAAGAACGCGGCTTTAAAGGTGGTCTATGACAGAAACGCTTAGCTGCAGGTGGAGGCTTTGCATGTATCACTTGCAAAGGAACTGAACAAGTATTCAATAATAATTTGGCTTGTTCACCAGACGCTTCTGTTTGGGTAGCAATAGTAATGGCTTTTTCCAGAGTCAATTCAGATTCCAAAAGCAGTCTCTCCGATGACTAGACACATTCTCCACCAACTGATCACGCGACATTTCATCCAGAGTAGCTGCAAAGTCACAAGTAACCGCTAAGTCCCGAGGGGTAAAATGCGCTTTCAAGGCTGCAATAGCATCTTCCATCGAATCACCTTGATTCGGCAAGGAATAGAACACTTTTTGGCCTTCAGTCCCCAGACAATGTAGCAGTAGTGCTCATTTGCGCTCGACAGGCCATGAATCTCCAGATGCACCAACAACAAGGGAATAATTCTGGAACATCTGTAGCCATGTGTCGAAAGGAATTATTAGTTCTCCAGGACATGGGAAAAATGGCGTGGGAAAAGTAGAAATAGCTGCCATCTTCAAAAAAAAAAGAGTACCTTGTCGACAATTTGTTATATCCTTAATAAGAAGGAATGAAGGGCATTCTTAAATAAGGACTTCTTTAATGTACAATAGAAGTAGCAAAATAGTACAGCGCAGATAGCAGCTGGTGCAACGCTTCAGACTCTCTTATTCTTCTATTCTCAAATACACAAATCACGAACATCTACCGCCACCTACTGGCCAATATGCACAGAATAACACAACACACTTTCTCAATAAACCATTTTACAAAAACAATTGCAGTGCTTTTCTTTAAAAAACATTTTCTTGATATATGTTTACAATATTGATTACAAGTGTCTTTCTTTATAGAACACTTCCTTAATGAATCATTCAACAACAACTTCTGGTGTCTTGCTTTATAAACACACTTTCATTATATATTGTTACAATTATGGTTGACTACAATACATATGTGCTTCATACACAAAAAGGCATAATTATAATAGAATAATCGCACATTCTATACCAAATATATATATAGGGTTGTGGTGGCACAGGCACAGTGATGAACTCGGAAACTTAAAAATGGCACTTTATGACAAAAAGGTTGCCAACACCCTAAAATCTTTTTGATTTAATTATTGGCATGCATGTCTATGTCTTTTGCAGGTATTAAAAGTCACATAGTTTATCAACTAAAAGTCTCACTTGTGTACAGTTTTGTTTTGTCTGTGCTTATTATCTTTCATGATGCTACACAAACCAGTTCCCTTTCAAGGAGGTTTACTTTATATTGAGTTGCTATACGCTAAATATATTTTTTGTTTTTTTTTGTCCACACCAGTGCACTAGATTAACTATATTCACAAGGTTAGTGTCACCAGAGTTTAGCTGGAGTAAACTAGAAAAACTCTATATTCCACTTGGATTTTAGTTTTTTTTTTTCTATAAGTTAGTCTTTCATGCCACTATTTAATTATTGCAGTAACTGGTTTATGATAACCCCGCCCCTAAATGACACTTAAAAACAAACTGAACTGTGGTTGGTCACTTTATATGTCAAGACCATCCCTTCCTGTCTGCATGGGGGGTTCCTGGCCAAAATAAACTATTTTTTGATGCACTTATATTACTTGGTTTCGGAAAAGGAAAGAAAAGACAACAACACTTGCTAAAAATAGACTAAATGTTTAGAAATACAAAGAATAATTCAATTGTTATGTAAATTAATTGGTTACACTTTTCTTTTTTTATAATAGTCCACTTTAGACATTCTACTAGCTGAGTAAGTTTGCAACGTGTCAACTAACTCTCAGAGTATTAGTAGACTGTATGGATAGGGTTATGATTAGGGTTAGGGTGAGTAGAATAAGTTGTAGTTGCAAAATTATTTATAGTCAGTAGAACATCTGTTGGGGGCAAAATAAAGTGTTAGCAGATATTAAGCAGAGAGATAGAGAGTCTACTAATACTCTAATGATGATTGCTATTTGACAATTAGCTGGAAAGTAAGAATGTAAGAATGTCTAAAGTTGAGTAAAGAAAGTGTTACCAATACATTTCTAATCATATAATCAGGCCGTGACAGAAAAAATAAATCCTGATTAATATTTTACTTAGCTAACTGGTTGCTCTCAAATATTTCTGTGGTCACAACTGCTGTCCAAGAATAAAATAATAAAATAATTTATTATGAATATTTCCTTGATTGTCGTGCAGGAAAACCTATATAGATTTTATTAGTGAATGAGTTTTACCAGTGACCGTGAGTTGAACAGGAGTCTGCAGATCTCCAACTGAGCACAAGTACCATCCAGAATCACTGAGTCTCAGTCCAGTCATCAACACAGTGAAGGAGCTTCTCCCATCATCACTGATCTGGACTGATGAATGCTGGGATGTGTCAGTCCTCCCCACTGTGTAACAGCTCTGATCTTTATATCTGCACCACTGTTTGCGTTTATTCCTATATCCAGAACTGTAGAAATACTGAACACCGATATTATCACCTTCGTGTCCAGACACACTGCTGCTCATCACAGACACATCAGGAGCTGAACACACAGACACAAGTCATTTGATATTGTGATTTATTAGGAATCAGCATCATAATTATTCATCTGAATGTGAAACTCATCTCAAACCTGATTGAACTGTGAGAAGAAGCTGCTCTGCTTCATCCAAGTGAAGAATTCCTTCAATCTCCTCAACACACCAGTAAGATCCAGTGTCTTCATGCTGCAGGTTTCTCATAGTCACAGTAAAGAAACTCTGATCTGGATGATCGATTACTGACACTTTTCCTTTGGTTTCATTAGCATATGCCAGAATAGAGCAGTAATTATATGCCGATTTTGCATGAAAGCACCAGTATTTCTTGTGTTCTGTGTATTTTCTGTCATAATAACATGGAATAATGACAGATCCTCCAATCTGAACCGTAAACTCTCTGCTTACTGATCCTGTTGTGCATTCAGAACCTGAGCGAAGAATAGATCATCAATCATGACTCAAAACATAAAGAGTCATTGTAACTTTTTGTCAAAGCTTATGAATGGATGATGTGGAGATTATGTTTGCATGCCTGTAACATTTATGTTTATATTTTTAAAAACCTACACATTCATGAAGAATATATATAAATTAAAAACAGAAAGAGAGAACACTTGCCTCTTATGAGCCAAAGAAAAATTTAAATGAACTGCATGATGGTGAGAATCCGCTTGTGGAAGTGGCGTGATAATGTTTCTTTGCTGCACATCTCTAAACTCTAAAATAATAAACTTCCTCTTGTCTTCTCAGAATAGGCTACATGGTTCTTCACACCATACAGAGGAGAGTAAATATCACTGACTCTCTATACATAGCCTATATAGGCTGCGTTATCACGTGGCATTAACATGCGATGATCTGATCAAGCAGATCAGATAAGTCAATCAGGACTTATCAATATAAAGTGGCTTCTGTAGCTGAAAAAATGATCGGATCCCTATTTCCAGTGCAATATTTAGGCCCTGGTGCAAAGTCAACCTGTGGTGGGGTTTCTTTTTAAATTTACTTTCAGTTATGTGGCTACGCATTTCAAATCTCATAAAACTAAGAGACGGAGATTGCACATTGCATAGATTCTGTGATCGAAATGGTAAAAAGAGACATATGGGTCCAAAATATTGCCAGATGTGGTGGGAAAATTCTGCGTCCTTTACAGGGAACAAAATTATCGTATTTTACAAGTCGATCTTGGAAGCATTTTAAGTCGATCGCGAAGAGTTTTCAAAATCAGAGAAAAAAAGCCTATTGTCCGTAGTAAATGGTGTCTAGGGGATGCGGAGGCGCGCGCGCTGTACAATCATGCCATTTTTGCTGCGCGCACCTTTGGGCTCATGCGGACGCGTCGAGTTTAAACAAGGCTTTACACTTTAACCAGCTCAGCCACAGTAACAGCTCATATTTAGCCAGCTAAAGTTTTACTACACTGTTAGAAAAAATATATAGTTGCATAGTTTCATGTGCTTCTTTTCCCTCGCTGCATTAAGGGTCTGCTATGTGGGGAGAAATGTGCTGGTTACGTTTGTGAGACAATCAGCTGATTACTATTATTATATTTAGGTGTTCAAGCACGAAGTGCTGAAAACCTATTGTAATTGCTATTTTAATAAAAAAAAAATCCCTTAAAGCGCATCGTGCAGCCCAAACCGTAAGGCCTAGAGACTTGAAACTCCGATTTCGATTTTAGCAAAACACAAAAAAGTTATGTCGGATTTTGTCCAAAACCTACTTTTGCGAACTAGTCCCTGGTTTTTCACCCGATCGGAACCAGACCAGTCTAGGACAATTCTCTGGACTCTCTAGATCAATAATTATCGAAAAGAAGTTGAAATTTTGCAATTGGGTGGCTGTAACAGGGTCATTTAGAAAAAGGGGCGTGGCAAAATACACTCAAAAGCCTATAAATCATAAATAAAAACTCTGAACTTCACAAAAATTGATGAGCATATGTATCATAACATGGTGAAGAAGCATGCAAAGTTTCATGGAGATCGGACCATAGGTGGCGCTATAACTGTCAAAAAGGTCTCATTATTATAAGGTGTTCAAGGACGTGCTGAAAACCTATTGTAATTGCTATTTGAAAGAAAAAAAATTACCCTAAAACGCATCGTGCAGCCCAAACCGTAAGGCCTAGAGACTTGAAACTCGGCCAGATGGTAGGCCACACTTTTGGGGAGAACCTATCAGAGTATGACCCCGATTGGCCCATAGGTGGCGCTACAGCAACCAAAAGTACTAAATTGCTCATAACTCATAGACCGTTTGTCCTAGCTCCAAGCTTTTTACACCACTGTAATCCGTGGCTCAAGACGGACAAGATTTATATATCCGATTTCGAAAAAGGCGCGTGGCAAAATACACTCAAAAGCCTATAAATCATAAATAAAAAACTCTGAACTTCACAAAAATTGATGAGCATATGTATCAGAACATGGTGAAGAAGCATGCAAAGTTTCATGGAGATCGGACCATAAGTGGCGCTATAACTGTCAAAAAGCTTCAAAACCATGTATTTCCTATGGCAAATTGCCTGTATTAGCAGTAAATGGTCTTTTCAATCCACGTTCATATAATGTTCATATCATGATGTTCAAAACCATCATAAATCATTCTAGAATGTGGTATATCATGGTAAATCATCCTATTACATGGTAAATCATGCTAGAATCATATTAAATCATACTAGAATGTGTTCAATTGTGGTAAACTATGCTAGAACATTGTAAATCATGGTGAATCATACTAGAGCTTGGTATATCATGGTAAACTATGGTAAATCATGCCAGATTCATGGTAAATCATACTGGAACATGGTAAATCATGAAAAATCCCACTAAAGTTTGGTATATCATGGTAAATCATGCTAAAACAAGGTCTATTCCATCTATGATGTCAGTGGTTAAATGTTTGCGACATGAAACTTAATGTCTTTTGATGCTTTTGAGCTTAACTGCCTTAACTGCCTTAACTGCTTGAACACCGATAAATGCTGCTTGGAGCTTTAATATATATTAAGACCCTTGATCCTCACCTGACTATGGCTTTGTAAACTTTATCCATGATGTGGTTTATAATGGACTGTGGTACAGAAACAGTGACAATGTTACACTCTCTTGGCTTACTCTGGCTATTCTCTGCTATCTCAGACGACGATATGTTTGTCCAACTTTAGCCACCGTAGCTTCTTCGAAAGGGAGGGGTGAGCAGTCGGCTGATCCCTTAGTGCAACTCGCAGCCGAACCGCTAGATGTCGCTAAAAATCACACACTGCACCTTTAAGGGAGTGAAAAATATTCTCCCCAGCAGTCAATCTCGAGTCACTGGTCCGTGAAAAAAGCCGGAGGGCATTCCACTGGGCGGAGAAACGTTTCACAACTTCGCTCGATGACAGCCATCTGGTCTGGGAGGGCTTCAGTAGTTTGTGCGGTTCAACAAGGCAAAAGTCTTGAAATTCTCTGAGCTGTGCGAGACGTTTTGCACTATTTTTGAAATATCCATTAATGTCTGTGGCTAAATCCTCGCACCGGCGAGGGAGCTGCTTGCATGCTGCACTCGCACAGAGGTGCAACGAGTGACACACACACACCGCTGCACTGTGATGCCTGGCAGATCATTTCTAAGGCGGGTGGAGACAGACTTGCTTTTTCCCATCGTTGTATTGTAACCATCCGACCCGAACCCCACTATGTTTTTTTATAGGTACATCTGCATCGGTGAATGACTTGATCATTTCGCTGTTGAGCCTTTCTGCAGTGGCCCTTTCAGTGGCAAACTGTCTCTGTTGGTCTGAATAGATCTGCACCAGTTTCCAGAAACGGGTCTGAATCCTGTTTGTGCCCTCATCGAAAAAACTAACAACGACACAAAGCATTTTCACATTCTCAATGTCTGTTGATTTTTTCCTCTCAAAGAAACAGTCGCCAATGACATGTTTGGTTATAGCAGTTGTCTTTGTGCGACCAAGGCTCATGTGCTGAGCTGTTTTCGAATCTTTAAATACATCTTTTAAGACCTCAACTAAGTTGGCAGAGGTCCTCAGTGCTATGTTGTGCTCTGCCATGAACCCTGTTAGCTTGATCTCTGCATTTTTCACTGCTGTATCTAGCTGTTCACTCTCTGACATTTCTGTAGCAAATGGGCTATGGATCTTTGAGCTGGGCCTAGAGGTTCTCTTTGTCCTGATGATTTTTTAAAACAGTGATCTCAGCCACCATGTGCACGTTACACACACGTTACAGAAGGCTTTGGTGTCATTGCCCTAAACAGGTCATTGCCATCCTGCAAAACTGGGGTCCTTTTCCCACTCAGCAAAGCGTTTTCACATTCCCGATGTCTGTTGACTCGTCAATCAAAACACTGAATTTTTTCCTCTCAAAGTAAAAGTCGCCAATAACATGCTTGGTTACAGCAGTTGTCTTTGTGCAACCAAGGCTCATGTGCTGAGCTGTTTTCAAATCTTCTTTTTTCAAATCTTCTTCTTTCTAATACATCTTTTAAGACCTCGACCAAATTGGCAGAGGTCCTCAATGCTATGTTGTGCTCTGCCATGAACCCTGTTAGCTTGATCTCTGCATTTTTCTGTATCTAGCTGCTCACTCTCTGATGGTTTCTGTAGCAAATAGGCTATGGATCGTTGAGCTGGGCCTAGATTTTTCTTTTTGTCCTGATGTTTTTTCTATTTTTCCAAACAGTGATCTCAGCCACCATGTGCACGTTACAACACCGGCAGAAGGCTTTGGTGTTATTGCTCTAAACAGGTCATAGCCATCCTGCAAAACTGGGGTCCTTTTCCCACTCAGTTCTGTATGTTTGCTGTCGGTGCTTACTTTTAGACCGCTCCATAGACTCTGCTTTCCTCTTCGCCTCTCCCGTCTTCACCTTCCTTTTCAGCACTAATTTTCTTACTCATTACTTTATTATTGACCTTTTTTTTTTATTTTTTGTGAGATGAGATGGAAGACATGTGTAACACCACGTTTATGACACACATTCTCCTTACAATCATGGTGGTAAATGTAGGATTTATAACAACGACCATCATTTGAAGTGACACAAGAATCTGAAATTATCGTACATTATGGGATTTTTTTCATTATTGATCGTTTCGTACAGAGGTCAAAATTATCGTTAAATAATTAATTAATTAACTAATTAATTAATTAATTATGTTAAATAATTAAAAATTAAATACGATAATTATCGTACGTCTGGCCACACTCACCAAGCCCTACATTACATATGCATAGAGCTGTGAAACTTATTCATCACAGACCATAATTTATTTATTTTTGTTGATGTTTTTAATGCATGTAAAAATATACAAAAAAAAGTCTGAAAATAAATTGATAATGTACACCTTTAAATATTTAGTGGTTTGAATTATTTTTTATTTGCTATTGTTAGATTATTGCGGGGGAGAAGAACAATTGCAAAACACAAACAAAAAACAAACATAACAATTAACAATGTTTTTGACATTACAATTTTGCAATATGAATGCTTTATGCTTTTTACGATCACATTTTCACACACATTTAATTATTTACTAGCCCTTATACAGTGAAATAACTGAATCTTAAAAAACACTTGTTTTCTACATAGAAGTACTGTACTTACACTGTTACTACTAGGAAAAGTAAATTAATATGTTTTATTATAAATTGTTTATTTTATCTGGATTGAGGTTTTCCTTGTTTTGCATTTGAAATAATGCATGGAACAAAAAAAAGTATTTTAGCCTGTTTCAAGTTCAGCGCTGTTGTGTTCATATTTTCTCAGGAACATGCACCTGTGATTAAGAGATTAAACAATGAGATGAAATCATATGTCACAGTGTCTGTGTAAAACATCCTGTGATCATTAACATCAACAAACCTGTAACTTATCACTGTTTTGCACCGAGCTGTAGGTCACCTCGTCCTCAACAGATACTGGGCTAAACTGGAGATATGAAAGACAATCAAGACGAATACTGACAATTACAGGACAAATCTCTGTGCATGTTCTAGTGAATTCACTCACTGCTTTAGTTTTAATTTTAGGTCGTACTGTCACAAAGCTGTAAGTCACGTCATTCTCTGCAACCGCTGATGATGAACAGACACCGTTTCCCTGTGAATAATTATAAACATTTTTGGTTATAATCAGTCTCTCAGTTATGAGTTTGAACTCAGATCGGTTGTCAGCTCAAACCTACTGCGTCACTGTCTCCATCTCGGTTCACTTCTGCAATCAGGGTGTTATTTATGTCTGTTAGTGAGAAAACAAATGATGTTATCAGTCTTACCGTTAGACAGTTCTAAGACATCAGCTTAAAATGTATAACTATACATGTGCAAAGCTTCTGGATGCACAGCTGATCAAACACAAAGGGTGCTTTCACAATAGCACTTTTGGTGAGCAAACAGGTTCGATTGACTCATAGTTTGATTCGTTTAGATGATGTGAATGCTGTTTTTCTCATTTCGGCTGAGCGGCTGTTCACTGCAGAGCCATGTATGAGTGTGAAGTCCAGCTCCCCCTCTCTGAATGTAATTTGGGCCTAATGGGTGGAGCTACAGTATAATATCCAACCACACACTAATCCAAACTAATTTTGTCTTCTGTACACGGCTGACCGCTGCCCTGAGGCGAGGGGCTGCACATAGATCAAGGGCCATGCGGGACCTGTGCCGACATGAGAACCCTAGTTGCAGTCTCCGCAATCTACCACAGGAGGGAGAGCACGGGAAGCTTGGCTTATGTCCTGAAGGGTTGGATGGGAGAAATAAGGACACTTAGTCGACATGACCTCATCACCGGAGACCATAAGGTCCACTGCTGTTATTGAGGGCAGACAGATTCACACAGCGCTGCTTCTGAGTGGGCATCGCCCAGGCAGAAACACCACAGTGTGGAAGGCATCTGAAAGAAATGTCATACTCACCAGAACGCTGCAGAGGAGCGGCAATCCGGGTCCGTCGCCCAGATGAGCGTACCAACGGCGAGCTGTAGATGGCTTCTTGTAGCTGACGGAAAAGATTCTAAGGCAATGGCTTCCAGCGGCACCTTATAGTGCGAGGGAGCCCGCCTCTACTTTGCGCGCTTGAACGCCATTGGCAGGCGAATTCTCGATATCATAAGGCTTCAGTAGATTAGAGGAAGGAGGGGATAACCCCGAAAGCATCAGCTTTGATGGCGCAGTGTCAAGAGGCCGAGTCGAAAGGGAACCAAAATATAAAAGTGAGGCAAGCAACGCTATGGATTTTGCCGCCTTTTCCTGCTTTTTCTTACCAAGCATCCTATAATTTGCTCATATACATATACACATATTTATTTACATTATTTGCTACACTATATTTCTAAACTAAATATCTGAATTGCTTTGAGCTGTTCAAACGACCTTAACAGCTTGTTGTAGTTCTAAACCATTTCACATCTGCCATAGTTCAACTAAAACTAAATGATTAATCTCAAAAACGGTGCACTCTTACGTTAAAGGGGAAAACTTGGCAACTATTTCAACTTAATAAAAGCGTTTAGAAATCATTTGGATGGTTAAATAACCGGTTCTGGTGAGAATGGAGACTTTCCCCGCTAACCCCAGCGTTCCCATGCGGAAAAACAACCTTGCAACATTGCAACTTACTGGGACTAACGTCCCAGTAAGTTGGAAATAGGAAGTCTTGTGAGAAGCGGGAACGAGCGAGAAACACAAACTGCTTTACGGCCATTCGACATTAACACACACGCCACATGATTCTGTGTATGATGTATACCCACCTCGGTAGACATAGCTCCACATGATAAAGTTGGCCGGCTCCGATAATAACAAATGCACATGAGCAGCGGTAGAAAGTGGGAGGAGGGGCCGCAAGTGAGTTTTTTTTTCTTTTATCACAAGTATGAAACGTTCTTTTACATCTTTTTTGTTGAATGCGATGTTTAGAACGATGATGTTTAGCCTTATCCAATGGAGAATATTTCATCCTTAATAAAGTTACAATAGCATAAAATTACAGAATAATTTCTGTATAGTTGATTTAAAAGTTCTATTCTGTTTTTCTTGTTTTAATTTAAGCAATAAACATTATATCTCAATACTCATTCTCCCGCTCTTCACTGTAAATTGGTGTTGTAGATGAGAGAGCTGCATTTCTACTAAGAAACAACAGAGAGAAATTAAAATTAATCTGATCAGAAAACTAAAGAAAAGACAAAAAATAAGCAGACAACACCACACACAAAAATCAATTAAATGTTCAGAAAGACAGTAAATTCAACTCTGTAACACAGACAGCTAAGCATATAATCAAGCCCATGACAGAAAATATCAATTTTAATTTTTAATTAGCTACTAACCTGTTTATCTCAGATGATTCTGTGGTCACAGATGCTGTGAAAAAGAAATTAAGAAAATATTAAAATAATTTATGACTTTGTCATACACCTATAAGAGTCTTTATGCCTGGTATTAGTTCAGTGACAGTGAGAAAAGGAACATGTGGATCTGGAACTGAACACAGAAAAAGATGCAAACTTATTTTAGTCATAGGAAACCTATGTAGATTTGATTGAGAATGAGTTATACCAGTGACTGTGAGTTGAACAGGAGTCTGCAGATCTCCAACTGAGCAGAAATACCATCCAGAATCACTGAGTCTCAGTCCAGTCATCAACACAGTGAAGGAGCTTCTCCCATCATCACTGATCTGGACTGATGAATTCTGGGATGTGTCAGTCCTCCCCACTGTGTAACAGTCCTTATCTTTATATCTGCACCACTATTTGGGTTTATTCTGATATTCAGAACGGTAGAAACACTGAACACTGATATTATCACCTTCATGTCCAGATACACTGCTGTTCATCACAGACACATCAGGAGCTGAACACACAGACACAAGTCATTGTGATTTATTAGGAATCAGGATCATAATTATTCATCTGAATGTGAAACTCATCTCAAACCTGATTGAACTGTGAGACGAAGCTGCTCTTTTTCATCCAATTGAAATATTCCTCCAATCTCCTCAACACACCAGTAAGATCCAGTGTCTTCATGCTGCAGGTTTCTCATAGTCACAGTAAAGAAACTCTGATCTGGATGATCGATTACTGACACTTTTCCTTTGGTTTCATTAGCATATGCCAGAACAGAGCAGTAATTATATGCCGATTTTGCATCAAAGCACCAATATTTCTTGTGTTCTGTGTATTTCCTGTCATAATAACATGGAATAATGACAGATCCTCCAGTCTGAACCGTTAACTCTCTGCGTACTGATCCTGTTTATTAAATTATTTTACATGTACATGCTATACACCATTTCTTTTAAGTGTCAGTAAAAAAAATTTAATACATAAGCAACACAAAACATGCACTTGGACTTTAAAAAAAAAATCAAGATCAAGTCAAAATCAATATGAATTTTTAAGGTAAAATGCAGTATTTGTCTAACTAGTCACCATTTATATCAAAGGCACTTTTTATCTTCACTAGGTTCATCTTAAATAGTCCAGTGGCATAACAAATGAATTTCTCTTTTAACAAAAGTCTGTAATAATAAAAATAAATATAGCTGTTTGAAATAGTTTTAGATGGAATACAGCATGTCATACAGCAGAACATACCAATTAACCGTATATGAATAAACTGAACACTTGCCTGTTATAAACCAAAGGAAAAACACAATGAACTTCTTCAAATCGACATTCCTTCTGGCAAAAAGTTGCAATGTTTCTTCTCTCTGCATCATCTTTGCGTACGTCTTTTCCTTTTTTTAATACTACAGAAACAGCTTATCATTCAAGCTGTGCCTATGATTTAATGCTCTAGCTAGATTAGACTCCCACTTCCTGCATCCGTGCTCTTTGGTTGCTTGTCATAAAACTTGACAAAAACCTTTACAATAAAATGTCATAACGCTTGATTGCAAATGTTACAAAAATCACAAATGCATCACTTTGACGAGAAGTTTAAAATTATTCTGAAAAATAATTATTTACTTTACGTGCAATGCGGTCGACATAAAAGTGTTTCCTTCTGGTATTACTGGGTATCAACATTTCCGTGTCTACTAGTTCTCATTTTACAATTATAGAACTACTGCAGTGGGTCGCGACAGACATGGGTTCTTTGAGGTCAACCCTTGAAAGCAAAAGAATAGACAGCAGGTGAAAAAACAACCTCAAATAAACATTTTAAACATTTTCAGCTTGAAACAAAATGTGAATGAAGCACTTTTTCTGAACAGAAGTTTATAATAGATGTGTAAAATGTAAAAATTTAAAATAATACTGATTAAAAACATGACAAGACAAAAATAACAAGAGTGAGACACTCAGTACTTCCTTTCTTCTAAAATCATTCACAAGTGTTTTCACACATGGACATAGAGAGTAGACGCCGCATTGGCTGCTGGGAGTAAGAAATGCGGCCTCCATCTTAGACCGACTCCTAGTAGAGCAGCAGCAGAAGAAACAAGATGCCAGAGCATATTCCTGCTCAAATCGGTGGACCATCGCAAACAGGGCTCAGGGGATTACTTTTCACAAGTAAGATTTAACATTACCTGACAATTGGTTGTATTTTGTGAATAGAATATTACCAGAGAGTTGAGAAGCAGCTAGGCTATGTTTACTGCATCGGCCGGTGTTCACCCGGCTATAAACCGAGACTTGATAAGTCATATTCCACAACACTGAATTAGATTACAACTGACATAAGAATGCTATTGTATAAAATATATATATATATATATATATATATATATATATATATATATATATATATTACTGGAATAACATAGGCCAGCGAATTTTACACAAGTGGCACAGACTCTTTTATCAGTGTTGGGCCGTCGCTACTTGTATCTTAGCTAGTAATTTAGTATTTTGGGTGTAGCTTCACTATTTCCTGAATCAAGTAACTTTTCAGTAGCTTAACTCCTTTATTTATCAAGTATATTGGCCACACAAGTTTCACTTATCACTTATTTCACTGATCACATCTGTGTATATTGAGGTTGCTTTGTTCTTATTTTCTCTGTTCTGTAAAGTGTCTTTGAGCACTGTGTAAAGTGCTATATAAATATAATGTATTATTTATTATTATTATAAGGTACTGAGAGCTGCAGAGAGGAGGATCTGCCTAGCTTCAACAATGCAAGCTCCCAAGGTGTCGACAGTCACACACATCATCCGGGAGGAGATTGTAACGGAGGATTTTTCTGCTTGAGGAACACATTAAGGAGACACAGTTTGGTATCGACAACCATCATTCTGAGTTGTCATTGGTTGTGTCTGTGTCCCATGGGACTGGAAGTTGAAGAAACTTGTTTCTTCTGCTGCTACGCAACTAGGAGTATGACCGGTCCAAGATGGCGGCCGCATTTCTTGCGCCAAGCAGCCAATGCGGCGTCTACTCTCTATTATGTCCATGTGTGAAACACTTGTGAATGATTTTAGACCGATCCAAGATGGTGGCCCCACGGCTCGTCAGTGCCAGTAGCGGTCAATGCGGCGTCTACTCTCTATTATGTCTATGGTTTCACACATTTCCTTCACTGGGTTTAATAAACAGCTCTTAATAAGAACACATCCATCCCACACTACACTACTCACTCATTACAAGTCTTGTACATAAGCTGCGGTTTTACCATAATTACTAGATGACAATCCGTGACGTTCTACTCAAAGCTGTTCTCGGACTCGGAATTGTGTGTTTCTATGGCAACACTATCAACGCCAAAATGAATCTGCAGTAGTCAGGTGGTACAGCAGGCACATGGTACAAGTCAGAGCTTTCAGAAAATTTGGAGTTTACAAGTTGGAATCTCGAAATTACGATATTTCCAATATGCCATGAATCCACCTTCACTTACAGACAGATAAGCATGAAATACACAACATGAAAAATGCATTGAAATTTATGAAGATTATGCTCCATTTAACTGTTAAATGTGAAGAAATGTCAAAAATAACCCTAGTTTCTCGATTCTGCAGGTCTTTTATTGACTTGTTAAAAAGACTTGAGTCATAGTGTCCATCAGTTCACTTTAAATTCTCCATCATCAGAATGTCCATGAGTTGTTTCCCATCACAAGGCTCCTGTTAGAGCATTTGGACCTGCTGAGCTGGAGAGTTCAGGAAAATCACTGAGGTATTCTTATAGTCGTCTTCGGTCCATGGACACATCTGCAAACAAGTAGGATACTATCAAATACCGCAACCAGAAGAACTTGTCATCACCATTTGCATCATTAAACCTACACTGGTCACCACAAAATCTTAATTAAAAAGCTTTATAACCTCCATTACACCAGTGCAGCTGTGATCAGTAAGCAGTCAAGTGTTCTGATTGGTGCAGGAGGAGTGGGTGGAGACTAAAGCAATCAATAAGAGAGCGGTCAAGGCTGTGGCAGTTTTGAATGAAAGATAAGGATCCATATTAGCTTGCAAGACACCATAATGTCGTATTTAATGGTCTGGAACAAATTGAAACATGCTTTATTTATAAACAAGCAAATATTTAATAACTACAATACTTATTTCAAGCTAAACAATGAAGGGAAACGCATGCTCCATCAGATGCCAATTTTATTCTTCACAAATCACCAAACTAACATTTTTTAAATTAATTTTTTGAATTACATATCGAAGATTGTTTCCACTATGGAATAAAAAGTAAAAAAGGTAATTGTGACTTTTTATCTCACAACTCTCAGAAAAATAAATAAATCAGAATTGTGAGTTCGCAACTGCAGAATTGTCAATTTATACCTTTTGAATTGTTTTATTCTCAGAATTGAGAGATATAAACTTGAAACAGTGACAAAAAAGTTGCAATTACCCTTTTTTAATTGTTAGTTTATAGCTCACAAAAGTCACAGTTGTGAGAAAAAAAGTGGCAACATTTTAGATTCTTGATTCCGTTTTTATAACGTGCACCAATGAATCATCCTCAAAGAGACAAGGTTACATACATGAAGAAAGTAAATTGGGTAATTTGACTGTTAGATAAATTGCACTGACTGTGAGATTATCGTTCGTTTGTCCGATTATCGTTGTCCTTTGATGCTTCTGCTTTTTCTCTGCAAAATGAAACAAAAATTAGTTATGAAGCATTACTGACAGAAAAATGAGAACACAACCTTTTTTCTCTCAAGCTAAATGAAGTTAAATGATGAAAAACAGGTAGTCTCCAAATCCAGAGACATCGTTTAAGCTTAGAAATCAGAATGGAATAAAGTTCCAGACGAGTTTGTAAGTAACCAATAACTTTTTAAGCCACTAAAAACACAAAAAACTTACTATACTGTTTCCGCAACTTCCAAAATGCCAGAGACACAATCATGACCAGAAGTACTACCCCAAACACCACGAGAGGAGACTCCCAAACAGGACGACTGAAAACAGACATGATGTGTTAGTCGAATACCAATTTTAGTGTTCGTCAAATATCGGTTTCACTTTATTTTGATGGTCCCTTTAACACATTCTGTTGACTAAGTAGCGTTGCCCCTACATGTCTACTAACTCTAGATAGTGTTATTATTAGTAGACTGGTAGGGTTAGAATAAGTAGTTGCAAAGTTATCACAATAAACAATAAAAAGTTAGCAGATATTAAGCAGACAGTCTACTAATACTCTAACGAGAGTTAGTTTACATTTATTCATTTAGCAGACGCTTTTATCCAAAGCGACTTACAATTGCTATATTTTAGAGGTCGCACGCCTCTGGAGCAACTAGGGGTTAAGTGTCTTGCTCAGGGACACATTGGTGTCTCACAGTGGATTCAAACCCGGGTCTTTCACACCAAAGGCATGTGACTTATCCACTGCGCCATCACCACCCCAAGTAACTAATTATGTAATTAAAGTGAAATAAAGTGTTACCCAAATATAAACTAATGGTAAAAGAATATTCATTCATACACTCTTAAAAATAAAGGTTCCAAAATGTGTTTTTCACAGTGATGCCATAGAAGGACCATTCAGTAATCAGTTCTTAAAAGAAACATTATTTTCTTAGTGTGAAGAACATTTTAAAAATCTAAAGAACATTCTTCCACTGTAAAGAAGCATTAAGCATTGCCGTAGATCGGAGCATTTCATGGATGTTAACGGTTCTTTGTGGAACCATCAATGTCAATAGAGAACTGTTATTTTTAAGAGTGTATGAGACACATATCTCAGCATCGCTCATTGCTAAAGCTTTTTATCCCTTCATGTGAAATCAGCCATGAGGAAATATACAGAGGTAATACCTGTGAGAGTCATTTATGCTCATTACAGACGGAGTCCGGACTGTTGTTTTCTGATACTGGACAGGAGACACTGTGGCCCCTGGCACAAGGACACAGATCAAATAATTGTGACCTTTCTCTCACAATTCTGACTTTTCATCTGTAATTAGACATTATTATTTGTTCTATTTAAACAATCTTTAAAACCCCTCAACCAAGAACAAAATGAGGCAACTAACACACATGAAAGCCATTTACCAAAAATAATGTGATAGAGTCAAATCTCACTCCATACCTCTATTGAAACACACATACTGCGTATAATGCCTATATCAGAACACCATCTTTGAAGGAACATGCATATCTCCAGAACATGGTGTGTAGGATTATTACTGTCCTGTATAGTGTCGTTTGTATTGTGTAGTGTTTTATGCATGCTTGATGATAGAACCACCTGTTAATGTAACCTGACCTACACCATGTTTGGTATCTACAAATTTTTATTTTGATGATCTAATTGATCGTGTATATTATATGTTGATGCAACGTATTAGTATTACAAGAACAGTTGTTTTTAATAGCTTCTGCATCAACACCCAATCCAGTTACATATGCAAATTACCATGCTTGAAGACAAAAGTAAACTTTCCCTCCGAATTTATGTTACCATTGGCTCACTGACCCCTAAGAGGAGAGACCATCCTCAGATGTTTAAAACAGATCCCACTTCCTTCTTTTTTCCATCTTCCTTTTGCTGTAGGTCTAATACCCGCTATGTTTAAACAGTCAGACTAACATCGCAATTTCATTCAAATTTCTTTTTCAACACGGAAGAAATTGATTGCAACTTCAACACCATTGACTCACGGCATGAGTGACTGCATACGGACGCTTTTTCAACAGCTAAGGCAAAGTATCGTACAATTAACTAACTAAACAGAGGTTTATTATAAGAGGGAGACCCCTCTTAACAAGGTGCTTGTGAAATTGATGGTTCTGTTCAGATCATTTAAATGACTCTTTTCATAGCTTCGTTCCCTGTTTCTGGTTCCATTCACTTTTTTCCCCAATCTTTAAGCAGGAATGTGTATGTGTTTGTTTAACTTTAGATAGTTATGTGTTAGTGATTTAGTTAAATAAAACTGTGTACATTCACGTGAGTTGATTCTGGTCCCTCAACATAATGATGAGATCACAGTTACATGCCAAGGAAAGTGTTATTTTATTAGTTATAAACTTATTAACTTTTGCAAGAAGTCAGAATTGTAAGACAAAAAGCTCATTAGAACTGAAAAACTTTTTTCTGACTTTTTTCTTGCAATTGCAAGTTTATATCTAGCAATGTTGACGTTATTTATCTCACTGCAACTTTATTCTCAAAATTCAGAGGTTGTCTTGCAGTTCTAAATTTATATCTAAACTCGTAATTAAATAAAGTCAGAATTGCAAAATAAAAAGTTACAATCACCTTTTTTATTTTCTATTCCCAAACAAACTTTCATCGTAATGCAATGCGGCAGCAGCCATTGGCTACTGCACTTAAAATATCTTAGCAACTGTATTCAACATCCTGACAGTGAGTTTTGCATGCACGTTTCAACAAAAAAATGGAAGAATGTAGTTTGTGATGTTAGCAATAGGCTCTGTGCAACATACGTGTTGTGGTTTGTGGTGTAACTGACACATGAACAGTCCCGTGCTGCTGACCGGAACCACACCAGTACCAGCCCGAGTCTCTCATCTCCAGCTGTGTTAGCGTCACAGTGAACATGCTGTCCTTGTCATCATGGAGGAGCACGTTTCCACTGCTAAATGTTCCTTCAGAATCCGTCACCATGCAGGAGTTCCAGTTCCCACTGCGACACCACCGCTTCTCACTGGACCTGCAGTGATTTCAAAAAATGCCATCAGTAAAAGGTTTGGCATAGAGTAAATTTTGATTACATATGTATATATATATATATATATTATTATTAATGCAGTGCAGCAATGAGAATTTAGTGGAAGATTGTCATGAAAATAAACAATTTCATTAATTTTTTTTGTTGTTTGGCTACCTGAGGTTTTTACTGTAGAGACACTGAACAGTGACACTTCTGCCTTCATCTCCACTCACCATACTGTTCACCACTGAAACGCCTGCAACAAAACAACCACGAGTCACGCTGACTACAACACCTCCATGACACCTTCACAAACACTTCATTGCTTTATAGATTATCAATATGAGAAGCAATCATTTAAAATCAACACAGTCAGCAGAAAAGGTCACATTTCAAAAGGGGAATACACACACACACATTTATATATATTACTGTTCAAAAGTTTGGTGTCTAAGATTTTTTAATGTTTTTAAAAGTAGTCTTTCACAAACTAGAAAATGTATTTGATCAAAAATACAGTAAAATTGTGAAACATTTCAATTTACAATAACTTCTATTAGAATATATTTTAAAATGCTATTTATTCATGTGATCATTACTCCAGTCTTCAGTGTCACATGATCCTTCAGAAATCTTTCTAATATGCTGATTTGCTGTTCAAGAAACATTTCTTATTGCCGCTTCATGTTTTTGTAGTATTTTAGGAAAACTAGGATTTTTTTAAATTCTCCCACCAAATCGTCAAATTTGACCTAATTGTAAATCAGCATAAATTAAAGGATGTACCAAATAATATTAGAATGTTTGATAAAATGTTAATATATAATTTATAAATATTTTAAATGTATAAATACATTTTTCCACAGTGCAGTAATGTGAATGAGATTTTTCTGCATTATAGTACATAATACAAATATAGAAGGAAATGTGCCATGAAAACAATAATCACAATGCAAACATTTTCAAGTTTTGTTGAATTCATATGGCATTAAAATAATTATCAGCTATTGTATAGGCAAACTTTTTATATATACTTTTGATAATTAGCTATATAATAATAAAGAAAAAAAAAACCTTTTCAAAAAGTAATGTGCCGGATTTAGCATAGCCAAACCAAATGATTTTCTTAAGTCACCTTGAATGACGCTGATATAAAGGGAAGCAGTGCTGTCAGAAACCCACATCCCTCCCAGCTCCACCCCACACCAGTACCACCCCGAATCCCCCTCCGTCAGGTCCTGCATGCTCACGGTGAACACATGCTGAGAGGGGTCGTCCGCGATCGTCACCCTTCCCTTGACGTTAGGGGCTTTTGTGGGGTCATCGGTGCGTGCCAGGCTGGAGCAGAAGTCCTTCATCCGGCCGTAGCACCAGTACTTCACATGGCTGATATACTGCGGGTTATAGTGACACGGGACAGTGACGGATTGACCCTCCAGCACAGCCAGGTCTCCTACAGTGGTCATGGTGAAGTAGGAACCTAAAAACAGATTGAACCAGATAACGGACGGATAATAAAAAGCTCCAAGATTTAATGATACCACTTTACAATAAGGTCTCAGTTGTTAACGTTAGTTAATGCAATAACTATGAGCTAACAATGAGCATATATTTGTACATCATTGGTTAATGTTAGTTCTCATTCATAGTGCATTACAGGTTATAAAAAAACTGCATGCATTTTGCAGAAGAACATTGTTTTGGTTGTGCTTCGGCTCTGCGGATGATTGTGAGCTTTCACAAGATAATGCTCTACAGTGAACTCTGTTGGAGAGCTACATGATGAAATTGATCAGTTTAAAAAATGCCTTACCGGTTGAATAATAAAAATGCCATCTCTGCGTCACGTTTATTACATTTCAAATCCCTCTGGTCTTTTTGCCATCTCCGAAAAGCCAAGCCAGTGTTGATTCTTGTTTTATCACGAGCTCTGTCATGTTCTCTTTTTGCCAGCAGACTCTCCTATTTACATGAGTGATTCCCTGGAGGTTTGAGATTTAGCTTCTCCATGTCAACCTTTCTCACTGGATATGACAACTAACCTCTGCCACACCAGATACAGCTCAAAGTAGCTGGAGGAACTTTTGTCTATACATTTATGAATTAATATTCTGCAATATTATTGACTTGAATGCACTGACACACTATTGGATCACTATAGAGCTGAATAATACCATCACTGTTTTCTCCAGAGCTGCTTTATAGGTGATTTGAACTTTACAGTTAGAGAACCAAACTGAATCAACACTAAACATATTTCAACTGAATAACCAATGCTTACTGTTGTCGTTTTAGAGCTGCTTTAAAACAGAATTGAATTCTGTTTGCTTCATAGAATCATTATTTTCCTGTTTATCCCTGTAGATGATTAATCTGTATTGTATAAAGCGCTATATAAATAAATGTGACTAGACACGCACAAATTGTGCGGCACAATTTCCTGTGAAAACCACCCATAGGTCTAAAATATACACTTATAATAATAGGCTTCATCATAGTGAATCAGGGGCAAGACAAAAACACGTTTTGGAAGAAGGGACGATGATTATGGAGGACCAGCTCTACCATATTTTAAAATAAATACCGAAATAAATAAATGCTCAATAAATAAATAAGCATACAATTAATTGCCCCCAAAAATACAATTAACAAATAAATGTAGGTAGAAATTAAATGATACAGTGAGACATAAATGTATATATCTCTTAATTAGCTTCTTTATTTATTCACCTTTGTAATAATTACCATATTTATTTATGTGCATGTTATAATATTTTCGTCTGTTTTATTCTTCCTTTGTATTTTTTTAGCTTATTTATTTCTTCAATGCTATTTATTTCTGCTTGTCGCTTTTGCATTTCTGTATGCATTTCAGCCTCATTATGCAAATGAGGAGGGGCTGTCTTAGGGGGTCAACTTCTGCCCATTGGTTGGTTAGCATTTTACTGTATCGGTCGAATCTACATGCCACCGGCCACAGTCACAACAAAGATGGCTACCTACGATGAAGTTGTCAGTGAGCTGAGGCATATAGCAACTGTTTTTGAAAACAATGCTAACGTTATAAGTATTGACTTTTTAATTTTTCGTTTGGACGCTCTGACAGAACGTGTGTTTCAGTTAGCGGCACACATGGACAAAGATGTCGACAATGTAGTTTTCAGAATTTGGCGGAAGCGGCCCATCTTCTTATTTATTTATTGAGCATTTATTTATTTCTGTATTTATTTTTAAATACGGTAGAGCTGGTCCTCCATAGATGATGCATTGACTTTAAACAAAAAAAATTACCTTTAAAAAATGTTAACAGATACACCTTTTGATCTTAAAATCGTTTTAGTAAATGCAGAGATAAACTAAATTAACCAAAACTGTATAGATGTTTTGTTTATTGTTAATGTTAAAAATTTTAGTTAAATAATCTTAAATGAAACCTTGTAAGTTGTAAAGTGTTACCGATATTACAAATAAAAGTATTACATAGTCTATAAACAGCAATAAATTACAAAAAGTTAATGGCGAGTTCATGCAATTCAAATATATTCTTCAATATAAATATATTGCAGGTGTGCGAATTTTGTTTCTTGACCTCAAAAGACTCAAAATGTGTCTCCAGTGATACGCATATTTTCTCTGTCTATGAATGCAGATGAACAGAGTGAATGGCTTTTAAATCATTAGTACATACTCAAATTACTATTGCTTATTTAGTCATTTATGTAATCATGTAATGCATTGGTTTATTCTAACATCAATAATAATGCAAGAATGCTTCTGGTATTATTTACACTCATGAAAGCAAAAAATCAAATGGTCACAAAATTTAAACTTTATCATCATTGTAAGTTATTTATAAAGCTTAAACTCTTTAGAAATGTTAAATAATTGAAAACTGTAAATATCTTACAATGGCCGCCGTTTGTTACTGTGGCCAATAGGCCTGTTTTCACTGTCCCGTTTTTTTTTACTTTCACTTTTTCACTTATGAAACTTATGAAATTCAAAACATCCAAAAGCTGTTGTCCATCAGTCTTCAAAAAACTACAATCAAGCTTAAAAGGAAATAACAAAATATAAAATCTTCACATGTATTTTCAAGACTCTTTTGACAATGAAAACTTAATTAAAAAACATTGTGTTTGGAAAAGCTACTAGACGACACTCAAAAACACTTGGAATTTGGGTCACAGCTTTTTCCTTCATATGAAAATTTAACTAGTTGCAACTAGGAACACTTTTCAATTCTGGGTTTTAAAACTGCTTAACAGTTTTATATAATATTCCAAAGAGAGGAAGTTTAAACCCATGACCAATTTTAGCTGTAGAACGGCTTTCTAAACATGTTTCCAAGCTCATGTCCCTTCCACATAACCGATTGGGAAAACGGTTTCAATGCCTCATCAACATTTGTTTGTGCAAAAGGAATGATAAAAGCTCACCTGGCAGTTCACCAAGAACAAGAATGGTTAGAAGTAGCGGAAGAGTCATTGTTGAGCTCAAGTGTGATAAACCATCGGAAGGAGTCCCTCTTTCCTAATGACAGCTGTTGTGAGAAAGAATATTTCTGCGTTTACTCTCACTTCCTTCTGCCTAAACCATGCCCAGATGTGGGAGGTTAACCATGTGTGTTCCACACTGCAATTGTGTTGTGCAATGCTAATACTTTTTGTGTAAGGCCACAATCTATTTTTTTCAATGAATTGCTTCAATGTTTGTAACTTTAACCATAATGTCAGAATGATTCTGGTTTCATTTAGATTAAAAAAATAAAATATAATAAAATATGCTATTGTTCAATTTTCCATTTTGATATACATTTTAAAACTATATCTTAAACACAAAGATTCAGATGTTACTTCAGATGCGAGTGCCTGAATATGTTACCTAGAAACACCACATGATCACTGAATTGTTTTTAAAGGCATTTATTTTCTTTCAATAAGTTTCCGAAAGTTTTACAAAAGTAGAAAAATTAAGGAACAAGACGAGAACTGATCATGAATGACAATTCTGTCAAAACATATATTAACATTGAGAGATCCACAGCCTGTTGAGTGTGTAGTTGTTCTGCAGGATTTGGTCTTCATATCTGTGGACAACAAATATAATTAATCCAAGGCGGTCTACCAGACCAGTTCATCTTGAGAAAACAAGTTACATATAAAACATTGTGCTGTCAAATCAATTAATCGCATCTGACATAATAAAACAGACACAAACTTTAATGTTAGATGTGATTAATCGATTAGACAGCACTAATAAAAAATACATTTACAGACAATTAGGACACTTCCTAATGCTCCAGTAATTTATCCTATCATGAACATGTGTCATGATGATAACTTTACATTGAACGTCTACATTTCTTTAAATTAACGAATGTTAGCTGAAAGCCTCATCGAACAAACATGAACATTAAAAACTTAACATGGAATGAAAGACGGAATAAAGCAATGACCATTAAAAGGGGACCCATGATGCCCCTTTTCACAAGATGTAATATAAGTCTCTGGAGTCTCCAGAATGTGTCTGTGAAGTTTCAGCTTAAAATACCCCACAGATCATTTATTATAGCTTGTCAAATTGGCCCCAATTTGGGTGTGAGCAAAAACACACCATCTTTGTATGTGTCCCTTTAAATACAATGAAACTCCCAATAACAAAACTGGAGAATTTCACACAGCCAAAATGTCAGAAATTGTCAGTTGTGGTGTTCAGCCACACGTCTGAACTGCAGTCGGACACTGATGGAGAGACTAAGGAAGGAGTTACAACGTTTCTGTAAAAGTTAGTGAATTAGTGAAAAGGTTAGTTAGCATATATGTAGTTGTTGTGGAGTTAAATTGATTCAACTCATCAACTAGCACAAGGATGGGCAACTCCGGTCCTCGAGGGCCACTGTCCTGCAGAGATTAGCTCCGACAAACATTATTTTTTAGTAATCCTGAAAACATTAGGCTTGTTTGAGATGCGCCTTGCCTCGCCTGAAATGTAGTGGAGAGTAGGCGGCTGCAGTGAGGGGAGGAGTGAAAAAAGTGCAGGCAAGCCGGACAGATCTCTCTTCTCGCAGTGGATCTGACACCTGCGAGATCAATGATGGATATCGCGGGATTCACGCTCGTGCAGTGTTGCTAATAAACTGGATGTAATTTAAGTTCTGTTGCTTTTATATGAAAATAAATATAATGAACAAGACACCCAAAGTACTTGTAATTTAATTCCATTCCAAATAAGTGTTTATCAATCATTTTTTCTTTAATACAGACATAGGCTATGTGGTTTTATATATATATATATATAATACAATTACATTGCATAACCCATAGAGATCGCACTGTCCGAGAGTTTGGGAATATTCACGCATAACATATACACATAAAACATAAAATCCGAGTTTTAAAATCAAACATTTTAAAAGAGAACAATACATCACGGTTGTTTAAACCAATCAACATTAAGTTGTGTTGTCAGCAAGTCGTTTCCCATCATGCTTTTGGTCAGCGCAGTCGGTGGAGAGCAACTGCGCGCGACTGCAGAATCCGACACCTGCGACTTGAGCTCGCGAGAGCTTTTTGACACACGTCAGCATGACATCAGAGCAAGGCGGACCGCACTCGGACACATTTCTAACCGGCATGCATTACGCGCTGATCACCGATGATCGGTTCTGCGCAGATTTTGCTCATCTCAAACAAGCCCATTGATTAGCTTGTTCAGGTGTGTTTAATTAGGGTTGGAGCTAAAGCCCTCGAGGACTGGAGTTGCCCATCCCTGGACTACTAGCATGTACTGTCATATTAATCTAGAACTCTTTCAGGAACAACTTTTAGGAAAATCCAGCATAGCACTGGTTCTCGTTTGTGAAGTATAGTCTGGCGTAAAATGATTTGCTCAAATATATAACACTTTAACCACTTTCTGCACATTTTCTTCATAAATGAAATTCAACTACGGTGTCCTCAGCGACTCAGATGCCGAGAGTCTATTGAGACTCTTATGTTCATTAGTACATCCAATAACAGAACATTTGTAATGTTTTTTTACATTACAATGCGCAGACATGTAAATCTTCAGCTGTTACAGTGAGTAAACAGCAATAGTGAACTGTTGCGGCTCACTCAGGGTGTGATCTATGCTAATAGTGCAGATCGTCACCAGTCATGAGCGGGGCTTCTGGAAATCTGGAACCGCTCGTTTGGAGAGACTGTTTATGAATGATGGGGATTATAAAAAAGGAGTGGGTGGATTTTACCATTAAAGGCAGGATGATTACACACACTGCTGACACACATATGCGTTCAAATACTTTATAAAAGGGAATTTTGCATAATATGATATGTATTGCATAACAGGACAATACAGGACATGAAAAAGGAAGCATGCACTGCTGTATCAGGTCATTTTTCTATATTAGGCACCAGAGGGTTTATTATCTGTCAGCTAGAGAGTTTTTAGAGAAATTGGCTTAGCAAGGAAGCAGTTTAGAGTGTATTTTAAAAGGATCAGGATACATATGTGCAATTTTGTTGCTTTGTTTTCTTTTCTTAATATGTACACAACAGAACCTCATATAGCAATGGAACTGAATCACACACAGATTTGACAAAATATTGTCTAACAAATTATACACATGAAAAGTGATTTTGAACCATTCTTAAAACGCTGTACACACACCTGCTGTAACGCTCTTATTCAGCCAACAAAATTGACAACCACTAGATGCAGAACAGTGTGAGCGAAGAGGAAGTCAGCGAAAGCTCTCTCAGGAGAGACGGTCAGGAAATCTCCTTTATTCTGAGGGTTGATCTGGATGCGAAGACAGACTGAAGACAGAAGAACAGAGACACTAATTATCAATAAATTATACTTCACGACTACAGAACTAAACACATACAAGACCAGGGGCCTGATGTATAAATGTTGCGTACGCACAAAATGGGATTTATAAAAAATAAACTTGGCGTAAATAAGTGCGCACCGTAAGCATGCTCTTGACCGTGCGTACGCGCTCAAGAGTATGTGTTTTGGCGACACCAACTGGCCCAAATAGCAATAACTATTTAAAATGAAAAACTTCTAAATTATCCTATTACATCACCCAATAAATCAAATTGCATCAACCTATTACGTTTAGTGAAACTGATGCATATTGCCTACCTAAAACCGTAAATCTTCATTATAAGTCCTAATCATAAATACAGTGCATGTTCACAATAACAGTTTAAATAAAAAAAAAGAATGATTTAAACTTTGTTTTACTTAAGATGTAAACATTTTGATTAAATAATTACATGAAACCATTACTGAGAAGTTACAACATTTTTTATATTCAATAAATAGAAATATTTGCTGTGGATGCAATGCTTTCGAACACTTTTCCTCTGGCATGCTGTGTTTTAATGTTTAACTACAGAGATAATTGCTTATGATAATAGTAGATTGTCTGAGAAAATAGTTTTGTGCAAATAATGCACAACAAGATCTATCTGTTTCCATTAAAAATATAAATCAATTAAAAATACTCTTTGGCCAGTGGAAAAGATAGTGTAAAATATATTTCAAAGAAAGTTTTTCTCAATTTGATTTATTTATTCAAAATCAAGGGAAGGATAGGCTACTAAATTATTTTTTTTAATGTAACTAATGTGACAGCACATCCGCATTTCATATTTCCATAATGTCTTGTACCGATGAACATGTGGGTGGATAGATCAATTGGATGAATAATCATGCAAATCATATGCAGATGAGGATATGCATAGTAAAACTAGGCGTTGTAAGCTCCATATGTGGTTATTTCGGGGTGGAGACGCAGGTGCGCGCAATCTTACGCTGACTGGGATTTATAAAGTGAATTCAGCGCAGATTCTGGCGTACGCACGGTTTTATAAGTCTGAATATTTTTTTGCGTACGACATTTTTGGCTTTTTGGCGCACGTACACTTTTAGTAAGGATCCTACGCACAGTTTTATAAATGAGGCCCCTGAATATCAACATTGTTTGGTGTAGGTGGTTATTTAAGTGGTTTAGGATTAGAAAACATGGGATGTTTTTATTTTTTGACCGATACCATTTTTTTAATATGTATCTGTCTGATTGCCGAAACTCAGATATGAGGTTCTTTAAATAATCACATTAAATAAATAAAGATAAAAAATGCAATATAATATGCTAGTATTTATTCATTTATTAATATTATAATATGCTATTATTTTTTAATATTAAGTTGTTTTACCATCTAAATGGGGTGTATGTATAATATATATATATACACACACGCACACACACACACACATATATATAACATTGAAATAATAGCTGAACAATTAAAATTTTAACATACATTAAAAATCATGAACCAGTTACTTTTAATTGCGCGAATATTACAAAATTTTACTGTATTTTTGATCAGATAAATTCAGCCTTGTTGAGCATAATATACTCATTTCAACAAGATTTTTTTAATTTTTAATTATTGCAAACTTTTTTGAACCCGTATTGTATGTATGTGTGCATATATTATATAAGTTACTGAAATCATTATGACAGTTTGAAAAACTGGTGGGGAAAAAAAGTTTTACATGACCGTTTGCCGTTTTGGTGCAAAAAAAAAATTAGCATTATAAACAGACATAAATATATAAATTGGACAAATATACAATATTAGCCCTTTAAACATTATATTTTGATTCTATTTATATATGATTACATATGCGTAAATACCAGCCAGTATGAAGCATCCCACACATGAGATGAATCCAGATAAGAAGCTGTTGAAGGGAAACGTTCCCACCAGCACACAGTACAGGAACTGAAACACTCCTGTCAGCAAAATATACAACATATAAGCGTCGATCATCTTCAGCTTATTCGGTGTGCTGCTCCTGTACTCCTCCACAAAACGCGACAAGACAGAAAATACCGAGTTAGACATAATTTCTCCTCAACACGAGCACAGTATCCCTAGAAATCAAGCAGCAAGGAAATGAATGACGTGTAAGCAGAGAGAGACAGATGTGCGTCCACTAAATGTTCCCCATTAAAACTGCAGGTGATTTTTAGTTCCGATGCTCGTGAGGCGTTCGTGTTCAAGAAAACAAACAGGCAGCCTACATATATTACATAATCATATAAATTAACAACAATAAACTATGAACATTTCTATTGATTAAAGAAAATAATGAAGTTAAACCCAATTCCTTTAACACTATAAAATACTGACATGTAATTTGACACCCTTAAATATCACATTTTAAATAGAAATATTATTTTTGAATATAAATCATAGTACAATTTGCCAAATGATCAGCTATACAATTTCCTTAGATTGCAAAATGCATGTCTGAAACAAAATAACACATCATATACATCAATTATAACGGCACAACTCAATTTTCTAATAGTAGCAGTTTTCCAAATCCACTCCGGAATAACTAGAGACAATCGTGAAACTAAAGAATAATAGGCTGATTGGTTAACATTTTCCAGAAAATATAATTATCCAGATAAATTGGTTGTATTGCATATATTATTGATACGAAATGTCTGTATTTTCCAAGTCTTCCAATTCCAAATAATATCAAGAAAATGCTACAGGAAACGGATCAGAGCTAAGATTATCTCTTATTTTATAATATAATTACTACAGAAATGTTTTAAAACATACAAATTTCGAATAAATAAATATGTTCACGAATTAAGACAACAGTGCATTTCATGCCATTTCTCCCACTTATTTTATTTCTATGATGCGCCTCCTTTAAATGCGCTGACGTCAGTGTTACAAAACACAAACACGGGCCTTTAAAGCGACTGTATGTGACAGATCCGGCGAACATACATATCTGGAGTATAATAGTCTTTCGTGCTGGATTGTTCTTGTATTATGCTTCATAATGTCTCCTGCAAACGCCACAATACAAGACGAGACTGACACAGAGTGAGTACCGTAATATTTTAATAAATACAATCATGAGTCGCTCATGTAACATGAAGTGTCCTTCTATTATGTAACACTGTATGTTTAACATTTCACTATTTTCAGGATCCCTGCTGTGAATGTCTGAAATGAAGTTATAGAATAAATCATACATGCTGGTATGACTTGTGTTGGATGATTTCATAAGGTTATGCAAAGTCATGCTGAGTTATTAGCCTACGTCACACAGTATATGGCTCAGTTTTTCACCCAGATAACAATATAGAATAATTTACAGCTTAATATTTTGTTGTATTATCTCATAAGCATATTCATTTTTAAATGTAAGATATAAAATGCAAATGTTAGTGGCATCTTTTATTCATATGATGTACAGTGCAGATATAGAAAATATTGAATAATGAAGTGATGCTCCTAACATAATTAATATCTTAACTTTTCTGTCTGTAAGACTATAAATTTAAATGTAATGTTAATGGCACTTTTTATTTATATGATAGACCAATAGAAATGTAGACCATTAAACAAATATGTCATAAAGTGTTGCTTATAAAATAATTTACTTATAAAGTTTTTAGTCTTATTATTGGTATAGGAATATTAATGTTTAAATGTAAGAGGAAAATGTAAGTGTTAATGTGACCTTTTATTCATATGATGTTCAGAGCAGACCATAAATAAAAGTATTGAATAATAAAGTGACACTCCTAACATAATAACTTAACCTTTCTGTCTTATTTGCTCATAGGAGTATTATTTTTAAATGTACTGTAAGACTAAAATTTTAATTTAAATGATAATGGTACCTTTTATTTATACAATGTACAGAACATAAATACAAATAAGAGAATTTATATGGGTATTAATGTTTCAATGTAAGATGAACATTCTTTTTCACATGATGTATAATTTAGAGTAGACCATAAATAAAAATATTTAATAATAATTATCTGTTTATTTAAAACATTTTTTTTCTTTTGTGTGCTTGCGAATGAATTGTACACACAAACAAAGCATTATTAATACTGGGTTTATTGCCAGCAGGTGACAGGCTTGTACTGTGTATAAAGGCAGATGACGTAACACAGTATGTACACAGGCGGATTGCATGGACAGTCTCATAGACCTGCATTGCTCTCACCCCTTCAGTGACTCTACATGTATCTGTCTTTCTAGGCCGACCTCTGGGAACTGGTCCTGGTGGCCCTCTTGGAGACCAACATCCATGTCCTTATTGAAAAGTGCAGAGGCTAAAATTATTGCCTGTAAGATCCTCACCGATCCCTTTTAATAATTAGAATTTGTATAGGATACATTGGTAACACTTTACAATAAGGTTCATTAGTTAATGTATTAACTAACATGAACTAACAATGAGCAATACATTTATTACAGTATGTATCTTTGCTAATGTTATTTGATAAAAATACAGCTGTTCATTGTTTGTTCATATTAGTTCACAGTACATTAACTAATGTTAACAAATACAACCATTGATTTTAATAAAGTATTAGTAAATGTTTAAATTAATTTTAACTAAGATTAATAAATGCTGAAGAAGTATTGTTCATTCTAAGTTCATGTTAACTAAGGTTGTTAACTAATGTTAACTAATGAACCTTATTGTAAAGTGTTACCGATTCATTTTTTATTCTATTTAATATGTCCAGGTATCCAGAATAACGTCTGGTCCAGATTTGTGACTTTGCCAAATCAAAACAGAATATGGACCCTTAAAGTCACCAATAAGACAGCACTCAAACATAAAGACCAAGGTAGAGTTTCTAATCTTCTTCTACAGTAGCTGCAAAAGTATTTAGCACACTTAAAAAAGTCTGACTGTGTCCCGTTCTCTCTCTAGCCGCTCAGACGCCCCTAGTGATGATCCACGGGTTTGGAGGGGGGGTCGGCCTCTGGATCCGTAACCTGGACGCATTGTGTCATTCTCGACCCGTCTACGCCATTGACCTGCTGGGCTTCGGGCGCAGTTCTCGCCCGTCATTCCCATCTGAAGCCTCATTGGCCGAAGAGCAGTTTGTTAATTCAATAGAGCAGTGGAGACAATCACTGGGGCTGGAACGCATGATCCTATTGGGCCACAGCCTGGGTGGTTACCTAGCAACATCCTATACCATTCAATATCCAGAAAGGTATCTAAGAAAGCTTATGTAGTCAATTATAGCGCAATAATAGTAATAGTTTACAATAAGAGATGTCAGCTACTCACTGTTATTTCATTTTAAACCCATATTCTATTTTATGAAACACAAATATTACTGATCCTTTTTATAGTTGCTCTAAAATATTGATACATGTTATGCAAAATAAAATTTTGTGTCAAAAATAATTTCTTAACTTTTGGCTCTCTGGCAGAAAGACGTTAAACATCTTATATTACTGGTGTTACTTTACGTCCATTCCTCACATTGGAAATGAAAGTTTAATTTGAGCACTTTGCAATATGTATATACAAATAAATTGACGTATAAATTAATAACAAAATATCAAACCTTGTGACATTTATTTTATATAAATATTTCACCAGCACACTTTGCAATCAAAGTATTTAATGCAATTAATTTCGTAGCTTTCAAAATATAAAAAAAATTATATATTCTTCAAAATGAAGTCCTGGACTTTTTGGTTGTCAAACCACAGTATGTGGGTCATGTTAATTGTTAAAGGGTTAGTAAATTAAAATTCTGTCATTAATTTCTCACCCTCATCTTCATCTTCGGGACACAGATCTTTTTAATGAAGTCTGAGAGATTTCGGTCCCTCCATTGACAGCAACGCAACTAAATTCAATCTGTTCATCATATAAAGCGACCAAGTCTCTTCAGAAAATTTGTACTAAACCGTTCAATTCATATAGATTAGTTTTACGATCTCTTTTGAACTTTTTGAAGCATCAAAGTGGTAGTTGCGTAGCTGTCAATGGAGGGACAGAAAGCTCTCAGATTTCATCAAAAGATCTTCATTTGTGTTCTGAAGTTGAACAAAGCTCTTACGGGTTTGGAATGACATGAGTCTGAGTAATTAATGACAGAATTTCCATTTGTGTGTGAAGGAAACCTTTAATACATTGAACTACACGGCCCTGAGACCAGTTGTGTTTTTGTCCTCTAGAGTCAGTCACCTCATCCTGGTGGACGCGTGGGGTTTCCCTGAGAGACCCCAGCCTCAGTCACAGGAGTCAGGAGGTCAAGGGTCAGAGCTGAAGAGGGTATCGCCACCTCGCTGGGTGAAAGCTCTTGCTTCAGTGTTCAGCCTCTTCAACCCACTGGCCGTCATCAGAGCAGCAGGACCGTGGGGTGAGTGTGAGAAACATGACCATGATGACTGTAGCTCTGCTCCAAAGCCGAGTATCCTGCAGTGATGTCTGTAGTTCCTACAGAGGCACCAACTGAAATTAACATCACATGTTACTGATCTGGAACTATGCATAAGCATGGTTGTTTATCAGACGAATATTCAAACGCACGTCTTTTCTTGTTCATAATAAATTAATAAATAATAATGAACAACTATTTGTAACTGATACTCTCAGTATTAAATGACTTATATTTATAATCAACGTTTCTCTTGCTGCTTCTACATTCTTGTTTTTTTTCCCCACTGTTCTGATCACAATGCATCATTAGATTAACATCTTTGTGATTCAAATATGTGATTACGACTAAAACTTTGATCATAATTTGGTATCTTATGCTCCCTTGCTTAAAATGCTGTCTAGGTAGGCAGCATACTAGGCTTTTGACAAAAGCCAAGAAGCTTTAATTCAAGTTAATGTTTATCCGTTAGTCAAGAAAACACTAAAGCACTTCATTTCCACTTAGAAAAAATGATCCCACTTTATATTAAGTGGCTTTAAGTCCTATGTACTTACATCATAAAATAAGTACACAGTACTTATTGTGTTGATGTTGTATTGTAAAACACTTTTGCTGCTATTGAGGTGTGATACTGGTAAGGTTAGGGTCAGGTGTGTGTGGTATGGGTCGGTTTAAGGTTGGGTTAAAGTGTAAGGGAAGGGTTAACTGTGTAATTACATAAACTAATTACAGCTGTAATGTAACATGTATGTACACAATAAGTCCATTGTATCAAATTATTAATTTCAATGTAAGTACATAGTACTTAAAGCCACTTTTTATGAAGTGGGACCGAAAAAATAAACATTTGCTCACATCACGTCTCCATCTGCAGGTCCAGGGCTGGTGAACAGATTCCGTCCTGACTTCAAGAGAAAGTTTGAGGGTCTGTTTGATGACGACACCATGACACAATACATTTACCACTGTAACGCCCAGAGCCCGAGGTACAGTCGTATTAAAGAACACCTATTATGCTTTTTCACATTTTCGGCTTCCTTTAGTGTGTAATGTTGCTGTTTGAGCATGAAAATGGTCTGCAAAGTTACAAAGCACAAAGTTCCTCCAGCGGGAGTTATTCTCTATATCAGTGTCAGTGTTTCTGAACTCCCTGAAACGCCTCCATTGTAGTCTTGAGTTTTCTTCCGGGAACGAACACGTCACTATATTCCTCATTTAAATAATTCCTGTGTACAAGGCATATGCAAAATAAAGAGGCGGGGCCTGGTCGAGTTAGTTAGTAGTGTGTTGAAACTCGTGGTTATAGTAAGGAGCGGGACGTTTCCAAACACGATGGAAGCACTTGACCAATCAGAACACACTGTTCCAGCCGACCAATCAGATCACATTTCGCTTTTCAGAAGGAGGAGAAGGTTTTTTAAACATTCAAGCTTGAAAAATGTTGTGGTAGACCCCAGAAACAAAATTAAGACTTTGTATAAGGGTATAACATGACCTCTTTAACCTTGACGTTCTAGAGATTTCTTTACAGATGTAGAAGCAATAGTGTGTTTTATTCTCTTTTCCTCTCAGTGGTGAGGTGGGTTTCAAAGCCATGTCTGAGTCTCTGGGCTGGGCCAAAAGGCCTATGGTTCAGCGTGTGAACCTGCTGCCTCCATCGACACCCGTCAGCATGCTGTACGGATCGCTCTCATGGGTGGACAGCTCTACTGGAAACACTGTCACTCAGATCAGAGGCAACAGTCTCACCAGTGTCACGGTGAGTAAGAAATGACAGCGTTTGCACATTTTAAATTCATGGAAAAACTAAAATGTGTAAATGTTGTTGGCTTTTCTCTGCAGATGATTGAAGACGCTTCCCATCACGTCTACGCCGATCAGCCGGACGAGTTCAACCGAGTGGTTGAGAATATCTGTAATACGGTAGACTGAATATGATCAGACAGGATGGACATTGATTTGTGTGTTGGCATTTCTATCTTTGAAAGAGGTCTGTCCTGTGTTTGTGGGATGATCAGATTGATAGAAACATTTAAAGGCAAAGCTGTTCTCAGACCTTGTCACTTCATAATCACATTTTATTGTTTGTGGCCTTTAATGTGGAAAAGCTCAATGACTGTACTGCAGAATTTAATGGAAGCTGATTGTATTTGTATTTTCTAACCTATATTTTATTCAGATTTCTTTTTTAGCATGCACTGAGAAAGTCATGCTACCTGTTAAACCTGTGCCATGAATGCATTGACAATGTTTGGACGGTCATATTGACTAAGAGATGTTTAATAATCATTTCATTCTGCATTATAAACAGTTGTCTGTATTTTATAACGTGCATATCTCAATACAAGGCTGTACCTTTAATACAGTGTGTCTACATTTGTTTCATTTTATTTATTTTAAACATTTTTCTGGAAGCAGTTCTCATTCCTCTTGTCATTAAAATTAAGTAACACTAAGAGGTGCTAGTTTTGCTTTTTCATCAGAGCATTCCCATTAAAACTAGCTCATTGCATATTTCCTGCTATTGTAAAAATGGCATGTGTATCAGTATGCAACAATAACCAGCTATAGCATGATCTCACTGTATCAAAAATATGGTTTAGTATTTTAATCCAATTTAAAATAAATGCAAAGAAATAAATTCTATATAGCATGTTGTAATGCCAAATTTTGACTCTACCATCTGAATGTCACAGCAGATATCATCAGCCAGAGAGTCATCAATCTTCTATTGACCAGTTTTAGTGAGCTCGTGTGAAGTGTAGCCTCAGTTTCTATTCTTATCTGACTGGTGTGTTTTCTGCTGCTGTAATCTGCTTCAAGGTTCAACGTGTTCTTCTATTTTTCAGATCATTCTCTATGCGTCCTAGAGATGGTTGTGCGTGAAAATCCCAGTAGATCAGCAGTTTGTGAAATACTCCTGCCACGTTCAAAGTCACTTAAATAACCTTTCTTACCCATTCTGATGCTCAGCTCATCTTGATCATGGCTTCATCCAAAATTGCATACTCATGTGCGAAAAATCTTGTGATATACAGTAGACCTACAATACTTTACGCACGTGAAAAACACAAAGGCGCCCCCTGGTGGCGATGTCTTTAGAATTTCTCACAGGCCTTTCGGGCCGTAAGTCAAACAGGCCCAGCAAGTTTCGTTCCCATCGGTCTCCGTTAACCTTGTCTGACAGCCGCTCGAAATTCTTTGGCCAACGGTGCCCGTGTTTTTTGAAATACGTGAAGGTCCTCGTAGACAATCACGGCACCTTGGACAAAGACGCCGCATGCCAGTTTTCAAGTCAATCAGACTGACTGTTGCGCAGCTGGAGCCGTTTTTGTGGGGGTTTTCCTCAATATCACCACCAAGTGGCCAGCCACCGCATTCTATTTCAAACGACCACAGACCTAGCCCGTATACAGAGTTTGTTGAAATTATCTCAACAATAGAGATAACCGTTTTAGTAAAAGTGTCCACAGCCACTTCGAACGTTTTGGCATGCAATCGCGGACGATAATTTGATTATTTACAATCAGACTCTATAGAATCTTTCTGCACTGTTTTGGCTCCGATCGAGCGAAAAACCTAGGACTAGTTCGCAAAATTAGGTTGTTTCCAAAATAAAAATCCAAAATACCCCAAAAATTCACTGGTGACTATTGAATCAGAGTTCCATTAAAGAACAATTTAGGAGCCATTACAGACTTTTGATCGTTGTAGCGCCACCATCAGGCCAAGTGGAGTGAGCCTTGGTGACGTTGTAGACGGGGTGGGTAGCCTACTACCATCCCTCAAAGTTTCAAGTCTCTATGACTTGATATGGTTTGATCCGCACAATCACTTTTTTGGGAAAATGCAGATCCGTGGAAATTCCGGCTGTCATCTCGGCTTTGTTCAATAAAGTCTTATTTTAATATCTGGAACTTTGCCTCTTGAGCTTCATTTACAAGAAATGGAAGACTTTTCTCCACAACGTGTTTCGCCTACTATATTGTAGAGAAGTGTGCGATTTCGATGCAGCCACTGTCTACATGCCCAAAAGCATTGAGTTGCCATGTGACTGGCTGATTTGATATTTGGGTTAATGAGCAGTTGAACAGGTGATGCACAAGTGTTTGGTGTTATTGGATTGTTTAATAAAACTCTTCAACAGGTTATCTCAAGAAGACAGATGGCATTTGTTAAAGTGCAAACACTAAAGGGAGTGTTTTACTTCATCTTTCCAAATCAAACACACATGTCTTGTCTTGTTCAAGCAGGCCATGCTCAAAAACAACTACATAGAACAAAATATGCTGTTAATAAAATGTCTAAATGTATAAATGGTGTAAATGTCTTTGTTAAAGAAAAATACATAACATAGATAAATAATACAAATGTACATAAAACTTTTATATCCTTCATAAAAAACTAATATATCATGAAGTATAAGTAACTTCATATGTCTTCCTAGTTTAAGTGTACATGAATAGTGTTAGTTTACAGTCTTTGCAGTAGCAAATTAAGTGAAGATACGACAGCATTTTGCATAAGACCAATGCAACTTAATATTAACTCTGTTCCTTGAAGGCACATTAAATGAATTCATAATAGCCATTATTGTGAACAATATCCAATATAAGGCAGCAGAAAGGCAAAAAAAAAAAATTTAAACTACATGTGTTTGGCTACAAATATTTTTTTTACATTAAGATTCATAAGTAAAATTAAAATACTCATATATGGTAATACCACAGGCCTTAGTTTTTTCAGTGGTGAATAGAAACATTTGATCAGCTAAACTGAACCAACAAACAGTTCATACATACAGTGAAGCAAAGTAAAACCATTTTTAAAATAAATAATGTGTAAAATTAAACAAACGATATAAAATCAGGCACATACAGTAGGTATTTCATAAAATAAATTTGTTGAAGAAGAGAGTTATTTCTTTAAGATGTCTAACCTTAAAGCAATAATCGTATGGCTCAGTGTAAACCACTAAATAATGTTTAATGCAGTTCATTAACAGACAGTTATGACCAGTGTAGGGGGTAGCTTGAGTTACGTAATCAGATTACTTTGTCAAGTAACCAGTAAAGTAACGCATTACTTTTTCAATGAAAAAAATTACTTTTTCACATTATTGACAGACAGCTCTCCTGTCCCCATGTTCAGAGAAATAAAATGAGGAGGTGTTGTGTGCTCTGTGTAAACATGATGGTTATTTTAGTTCTAGACTAAATGTGAACATGCATTTACTCATCTCACTTGCACGAAAACATTCAGTATTCCTCAAAATGAATAAAAACAGTAAAATGCAATCTCTTAAAACGTTTATAATGAACTATATTGAATTACACAAATATACTTTATGTATTTAATCTCACTTTATTAACAAATGTCTTTGCTGATGACCTTCAAGATCTAATTCAACCACACTAATAAGCAAAAATGACTTTAGATTAGATTTAGAAATAAAAGTATTGAACTTCCAGAAAAAAATCCAGAATGGCAGAACAGCTGAAAGGTTTGTTTGAGCGGCGTCCTCTAATGTACAGCCGTAAATATGCATTTTCTTCAGCCTGAGGCTTATTCGTTTCACTTTTGGTGTGAAAGGGCCTTTACATTTGCCAAAAATAGATTTTTTGTTGTCATTAAAAAACAAACAAGCAAGCCCAGCCCAGGTGAGAAAAAGTAACGCAAAAATAATGTAAATATGCAATTAGTTACTTTTTTTGGGAGTAACGCAATATTGTAAAGCATTACTTTTAAAAGTAACTTTCCCCGACACTGGTTATGACACATACAGGATCTGATGATACTGAAATAACACCGTGAAGGGATACAGCCCATAACAGCAGACTGAATTCACTGGCTTTCGAGAACGTTGATGTCGGCTACGCCGTGCACCTGCGAGAGCTGTTTGCAGTCCAGAGACGCCACAAGCTTCCTCTGGCCGGCGATCGTCGGGATAAAGTGCTCCGTCACAGTAACGTTGGCATGCTTGCCTACATCACTGAGAAAACATGGAAAGAGAGAGATAAATGCAATGCATTCATTGGTGGGAGAAAAGCGAGGACTCTTATATGTGTGACTATTCAAACACTAAGACACAAGAGCAATAAACTGAATCAGTCTAAAAGATATAGGCCTAGTTTCACAGACAGGGCTTAGATTAAGTCAGGTTTAGGCCGTAGTTCAATTATGCTCTATGGGATTTACTTTTTGTTGGGTTGCTATAAGAAAAAAAATCCCATTAGAATCCTTCGGAATTGTATCCAAGTGGTAAAATTCCGATGGAATCCTGCACATGTTCCATTCTAACTAGTCAGTATGAGTAGTCTTGAATAATTTTGAGGCTCTTACCCCACTTTGATGGTATGGAGGTCTCTCAGCCCCAGTCCTTCCACTCGGATCACCACATTGCGCAGAGTAGAGGGCAGAGGATTGGTGAACGTGATCTTCGCGGACGTCTCCTTGCCCACATACGCCTCTCCTAGAGGCTACAACGAGAAGCAAAGCAAATTTACAAACCCTCTCATTTGTTTTAGTATGAGACACATTTTAATATGCAATAAAATATTCGGCACATTGTGGTCAAATTTGAGGGTAAACACATCTGTGCGGTGTTAAAATGCAGCTGAAGGTTCTGGATGTCTCACCTCAATGTGGATATCAGGTGTTCGGAGCCTAAAGCTGGTCTGATTGGCCAAAACCTGCTGGGTCTCACTGACCCGTCCAGACAAGGTCAGCATGAGCGCGGCCTGGTCCACCAGTTGATTCTGATACTGCGTGTAAGGCAGGATCCACTCAATGGTCTTTTCTAAATGACAAAAATAAGATCATGAGCTTTACACATGAGAGTATATACTGTATACCGCCTAATGTTTAAACACTCTCTTGATTAAATAAATCAGTCATCAATCAAATATTTAATAAAATGATAATGAATGTAATATTTAAAAATATATATAATAAAAAAAATTCCTTTGTTTATTTATCATTTATATGAAATAAAAATGTGTTTTTATTTATTAATTAAATCATTTATTTAATTTTAAGTGCTTTTCTAAAGGATGTAAAATAGAGAGAAGGGTGAATTTCAGCAATGGTTATGAGCTTTACTCATGAAATTTGACGGTATATACTGTATTGTGACTATTTTTAAACACTGTGGATTAAATAAATAAATAACATAATTGTTAAAATGTTAAGAAATAAAACAATTATTTTTCTTTCTTAATTTATCATTTATAATAAAACATTTAATTTGATATAAATGTGAAAAGAAAAAAAAATCTATCAATATTTTATTAATTAATAGTTGTAAGAAATAATTTCTAGTAAATGTACAGTAGCAAATATGTATACGTTTATTCATCATTTACTCATCCTCAAGTTTTTCTAAACCTGTATGAATTTCTTTTTTCTGCTGAACACAAAAGAAGATATTTAGACGAATGTGGATAACCAAACAGTTTATGAACCTCATTGACTTCCATCCATAGTATAGAGATAAAAAATAAAAAAAAATACTATGGAAGTCAATGATTTGGTTTGGTCAAACTATCTTCTTTTGTGCTCAGCAGAAGAAAGAAATTAACACAGGTTTGGAACAAGTTGGTGAGTAAATAAACTCAGTATCTCTTTACGTTAAAGTACAAAAATGGCTAAAACTGAACAATAAATAAATGAATGCTATTAGTGTTCATTTTACCATATAATGAATAAAGAACATGTTAAATGTGTGGTGTATGTGGTTTTATGTTAAATGTGGCAGGAAATGCAAGTATTTTATACATTCAGAAAATGTGTGTATTGTATACTATGTGTAGCTAGTATGCCACGTGAGAGGATTTATGAATGGCAGTGAAGCAACGCAACTGACGTTAGTAGGTGGTAATGACAACATGGCGAATGTAGTACTTCGGGAATACATTCAAACTACACACTCATATATATATATATATATATATATATATACATATGTATGTATGTATGTATGTATATATATATATATATATATATATGTATGTATAATTACTTCGCGACTGCTAAAAAAATACGTTCTATATCTATATATATATATATACAGTATAGATAGATAGATAGATAGATAGATAGATAGATAGATAGATAGATAGATAGATAGATAGATAGATAGATATAGAACATATTTTTTTAGCAGTCGCGAAGTAATTACTTCGTTAAAACTAACTGACCTTCCTGCGGCATAAGCTCCACGTTAAGTTTTTCCTTCTTCATTGTGTCCTTCAGCACGCCGGTGTAGTACATGACCGCCACCTGGCTGTGAAGGGTGGTTCTGCGAGGATGAGAGCTTGTGTTCTTCACCACGATCTTCAGCTGAGCGTCTCCTCCCATGCGTGGACCTTCTCCCTCCACCCTCACCTCCACCAGCACGTCCTCAGCAATGGGACTGGAGTAGACATCGGGTTTACTGCCGTAGCGGCAGGCCGTCTCCACAGCGATGCGCTCCTCCTCTGAGTCTGATGAGGGAAAGACAATTACAAATGAGGCCTTAAATGAGGACTTGAAGCAGGGATCACAACACTTCCCATACTAAATGATATAAGCTGCTATATATTTATATATACATATGCACACTACCGTTTGTTTGGGGTCAATACGTTTGGGGTCAATACGTTTTTCTTTTTTTTAAAGAAATTAATACTTTTCTTCAGAAAGGATGCATTACATTGATCAAAAGTGACAGTAAAGACATTTATAATAATGAAAAAAAAATGTTTAATTAAATGCTTTCTTAAAAATTTTCTCTTGAACTTTCAAAGAATCCTGAAAAAAATTAAGCAGCACAACTGTTTTCAACTGTGATAATAATCATAAATGTTTCTTGAGCATCAAATAATCATATTAGAATGATGTCTGAAGGATCATGTGACACTTAAGACCGGAGTAATAATGCTGAAAATTCAGCTTTGATCACAGGAATAAATTACACTTTACTATATATTCACTTAGAAAACAGCTGTTTTACATTGAAATAATATTTCACAAAACTACTGGGTTTGTTTTGTATTTTTAATCAAATAAACGCAGCCTTGGTGAGCAGAAGAAACTTTTGAACCCCAAACTTTTGAACAGCAGTGTACAGTATATATATACATCTCACAGCTCTTTACTCTTACTTTAAGTCTACTCCTACTTTTAAGTCTGTTTAATTGTCTCATTTGTTTATATTTTCTCTAACTGAGACAATGATGCCATTGTTTCCTGTGGGTGGATCTCCGTTAAATTTAAACTACCCGTTTGGAGATAATGACAGGTATTTTGGTGTGAAGGCAGTGGAATGTTAAGCCAGTTAAACTGGGCATTGTGTGTTCTCAGCTGCATCTGTCCTGGCTTTTGCCAGTAATTCATGCTCTGTATTGTGGGTTGCTCTGGTAAGACAGCATTGGCTAAGAATATGATTTACAGTATGGATAAAACTCTGTGAAGTTGGCACCCCATAAAATGAAATAATCCCTAAAACTATGCCATTCGTTTGTGCTACATTTGTGCCGCAAAATGAAAGTTTGTGCTGGTTTTGGATTTTTTTTGGTTGTGTGATGTCCCCATGTCATTCAAATCGCTCCAAAACCAGTGCCATTTCTTTGTGCTCGGTTTGTAGCATTAAAATGAATAAACTGTATCTATTTCCCCTCCTTTAGAAATAACCAATATAATTCTGAATCTGTGATAATACATATGAAGAAATAATAGTAAGATTCTGAATATATTTATAGTAATACATTTAACAACTGTGGCTGCTTTATTTTCATTAAAATTATGTAACAATTAAAAACGAACTTAAATGGTACTAAAACAGGCTTAATTTCTTTATGCCTCTGTTTTCTTTTGATTTTAAAGTGTAATATTACATAATATGACTTCTTTTTTGATCGACATTTGGACCTAATACAATTTTCTCTAGGAAACTGAATAAGTTCCAATTCAAACTTTTCTTTTCATGTGGGTACATGCAGGGCGAGACACTCAGATTGATTTGTCTGAAAGTGTGCATGTTTGTGTTTCTCACCTTCAGGATATTTGTAAATGTTTGTGATGTCAAGACGTTCATCAGAGCCAACAGCCTTCGTGCTGATGCAGTGACCGATGGCTTTCTTCTCACTGTGGATCTGACTAAAGCTCCCGTCGAGGTTCCTCTGCCAGTAGATCTTATCACTGTTCACCTGCACAGAAAAAACAGCACAGGTTTAGAGCTGAGAATCCTTTAATGAGAAATGACTGTCAGGATAAATGCATGTTTCAAACAGGATTTTATGGAGGATATAAAGAAAATATTTAACATGGATACCAACACGTCAGGGCTAGCCCGTCCTCTCTAGGACAGGAGTGAAATGAGAGCGGAACTTGATTCAATTTGGGATTCGAAAATGTTATCTTTTAGTTGTAACTAAAAATTATTGGAAAAGTAATTGAAATACAAACAAACAAACAATAAAAAATTATTAAAAAAAATATTACATGGAAAGTTGCCTTTGCAACTACTGTAACTAAAAAGAGGTTTATGTGTAAGTTTAAAATTGAAAAACGGAAATAAAATATAAGTTAAAGCTAAATAGAAATATAAAAAAACATAATTTAAAAATGACTAAAACTAAAATGACTAAAATGGAAAATATAAAAATAAAAGTAAAAGTAATAGTTAGCCAAAAAAGAAAGGTTTTTAAGAATTAAGTTGGAGCAAGTTGTCATATTCTAATAAATGAAAAACAAGCACGAATAAATCATGCACAATTGCATTAAAGGGATAGTTCACCCAAAAATGAAAATTCTGTCAGTATTTACTCTCCCTCATGTTGTCCCAACCCCCGTAAGACCTTCGTTCATCTTCGGAACACGAATTAAGATATTTTTTATTAAATCTGAGAGCTGGATCACTCCTCCATAGGCTTCTTCAGGGATTGAACTTGCCGGCCTCGAAAAGTTATTAAAGACATCGTTAAAATAGTCCAAGTGACTACAGTGGCTCAATCTTAAGTTTATCAAACGACGAGAATAATTTTTGTGCGCAAAAACAAACATAAATAACGACTTTATTTCAACTATTCATTTCCTTCTCTATGGGCCTCTAGTCAGTTCACTAGTGTAATAGCGTAGTGCTACGTCACACGTAGGCTCAATATTGGCCGACGCTGGTCATGTGTGTGATGCGTGTGACGTATAACAACAGAAGCGTACGCTGTTAAACTAGTGAACTGACTCGAGGCCCACAGAGAAGGAAATGAATAGTTGAAATAAAGTCGTTATTTTTGTTTCTTTTGCGCACAAAAAGTATTCTCGTCGTTTGATAAACTTAAGATTGAGCCACTGTAGTCACTTGGACTATTTTAACGATGACTTTAATAACTTTTCGAGGCCGGCAAGTTTCAATCCCTGAAGAAGCCTATGGAGGAGTGATCCAGCTCTCAGATTTAATCAAAAATATCTTAATTCATGTTCCGAAGATGAACGAAAGTCTTATGGGGTTGGAACAACATGAGGGAGAGTAAATATTGACAGAATTTTCATTTTTGGGTGAACTATCCCTTTAATGTGCAATAACCCTATTTTCCAGAAAATAAGTCGCCCCTGACTATAAGTGTCAAAATTGCATTGTTGAAAAAATAATAATTGATGCGACCAATACTATATTTGTCACTTTTTATGATTACATTCAGAAATAATGTAAATTGCCGGTAATAATATTCCAGTAATACCATTCCTTATATTCCAGAAAATGTGGTAAAAGAAAATAAGAACCAATTTCCAAGTAATTGTCTTTGAATGTGCACTTTTATTTTTCTGCAGCCAGTTTAACTAAACTAATGAGCACAGAAAGGACGTGGATGGTTGTTCTATGGATATAATGATCATTTCAACATTGACGAGTCTGGACTCACCTCAGCGAACACAAAAGGTGCGTCATATTTCAAATAGACCTGTCCAGAGCGTACAGCGGCCAGTGACGCCGGCCCGCAGCGGAACGTCCCATGACTGGTTTCCTGTGGTGTGGAGTCCACCGCCTGCCAGCCACCCATTCCAGGAGGCAAATCCGGACGGGCCATCCAGCAATCATTCCAAACATGGAAGTTCCTGTAGGAACAGAAGTAAACAGAGGAAATCAGGGATACAGAAAGATAAATAAGAGAATGAGTAGTATTTATGTGTAGCTCTATATATATATATATATATATATATATATATATATGGTCACCGTGATTTTGCCAAGTAAGACATGTTCCTGGATCAACATATTTAGTTGATCCTGGAACAACATTCCTGTCCCAAAATTTAGTCCTTACCCTATCCCTACCCCTAAACCTAACCCTACCCATAACTTTTCCCTAAAATCAGAGGCAAATGATAGGTGAATAACACTGATGTTGAAGCACCTTACCCTGGTTCTAAGCCTAAACGTGACAAGTCAAGTCAAGTCAAGTCACCTTTATTTATATAGCGCTTTTTACAATACAGATTGTATCAAAGCAGCTTCACAGTGATAACATGAAAATAATATAACAGAGTTTGTTTCTAAAAGAAAATTGAGTCAACGTCCACCTTAAGCAAGGCAGATCAATAATATTATTGAATATTAAATGTCCCCAACTAAGCAAGCCAAAAGCCAAGGCAACAGTGGCAAGGAACCAAAACTCCATCAGGTGACAGAATGGAGAAAAAAACCCTGGGAGAACTCAGACTCAGTCGGAGGGCCAGTTCTCCTCTGGCCAACGAAGGAACAGTGCATGATTTATGATTCGGGCAGCATTACAAGTCAGATTGGATCGGAACATTTAGAATATTTATCCATTTCCATCTTTTGGAAGTCCAAGTAATCACGCCGGTGTTGAGACGAGTTGTTGAGGATCAGTGCCGTCCACCATAGAGGGTCCATATCGCCGGTGTTGAGTCGTCTCTTCACAGGCTTTGTGACATAAACTGTAAACTTGTCCCTCAAATCTGATTGGTTGATATATATATATATATATATCAGTATAAAATGATAAAATCCAATATTGCTGTTGTATTGTTGGAACACTGACCGACCGATACAACAGCGATATTGGATTTTATCATTGTATTCTGACCCACACCTAAAATTAATTCTACCATGAAAAAACACAAATGCTCACCATACAGAGTCAGAGTTAAGGTGACGGATCGGGTCCATATTCTCATCGAAATACACATCTGTTGTCAAGGAGACATCCGTATCATGGGCAGACTGGAAATTAGTTATGGAACGCGTAGGAATACCTAGACATCTCAATACTGGGACAGATATATATAGAGAGAGAGTTATTCGTCTGTTTGTAGAGATTCAATATAGAAATATACACTATTGTTCAAATGTACAATACTATTATACTATGATACTATTATTCAGCATGGATGCTTTAAACTGATTAAAAGTGACAGTAAAAGATATTTGTAATGTTACACAAATTTCTATTTCAAATAAACATTTTTCTTTTAACCTTTCTATTCATCGAAGAATCCTGAAACAAATGCATCATGGTTTCTACAAAAATGTTAAGCAACATAACTGTTTTCAACATTGATAATAATCATAAACGTTTCTTGAGCATCCAATCAGCATATTAGAATGATTTCTGAAGGATCATGTAACACTAAAGACTGGAGTAATGATGCTGAAAATGCAGCTTTGATCACAGGAATAAATTTCATTTTACTTTAAGTTTTAATAATATTTCACAATATTTTACTGCTATCTTTGATGATCAAATAATGCAGCCTTGGTGAGCATAAGAGACTTCTCTAAAAAAAAAAAACTTTTGAATGGTAGAGTGAATCATATCAAACTAGGAAGAGGAAAGAATGAGAGAAACCTGAGGCAAAATAATTCACTGAGGACGAGTAGTAATGAGTGCAAGAGTCTCGCAGGGTCAAATACTTTAATGTCTGTGTGTGGAATGAACAGCGTGCAGACGAGAGTATTTTAAACTGAAGTTCACCACTGTTAAACGGGGTCAGCTATGAATGTCACACACTCGGACTGCTGTAAAGATAGTGTGTGGCTGGGGAATCCGGATTCCGATGGTTATTTAAACTTGTAAACAATAGCATATTTTTTTAGTCCTATGTCGTCATATACCCTCCTGAAATCCACTGATATTACAATTTGACCCTGTACTTCAATAAAGTTTCAATAAAATAATCCTGTTTAAGGAAATTTTCAGGACTTATTTTTGTGTTTCAGTTGTTTGTGAATTGTGAAATTACTAGTTGGCCAGTGACTTTTCTTTAGGAATTGCAACCCAAAACAAAGCATGGTTGAAATATATATTTTTTGTATTATTCATAGAATGTCCTCACTACCTGACAGATATCACTGAAATAAGTGTCTTGACAAATCAGTTCTTATGAAAACAAATATAATTATTTTTTATGTGGAATGAAATGCATTGATAATTTGTACACAATAACACCAAAAACATTTAATAGAAAAGACTATAATGTACATTTTCGTTTTTTGTTGACTAAGAATAATACGCGTAATTTTACTTATACATTATAATTTTTTCCACATTACTGTAAGAAATCTTTACTGAATATTTATGGAACATTTGTTTAATTACAGTAAATCTGATTTACTGTACTGTGACTAGAATCTATAAACAGAAAAAAGACAAAGAGTAAAAGGCACAGCCTGCCTTTTTTTTAGCTAATCACAAATGTTCTGTTTTATGTCCGGGTTACAGTTTCATGTTAGATCAAATATTTATGGCTGTTATATTCTCAATTTATCTGCCATTAGTAGGTGTGGTAAAAAATTAAGTTTTGACTTCATGGTTTTCAATGTGCATTTTTTCCCCAGAGAAAATATTTGAAAAGAGGACAGCAATTTAACTTAATCTCTGAACAAACATTTTGATTTTGTGTTGACTTTATTATTCTATTTAGTAATTTTTATTAAATAATTGCATTTTTTAGGGGCCATTCACACAGAACGTTTTGCGGTCAAAAATGTGAGACGCAGGGCAGTGAAAATAAAAAACTTTTTATTTAAAAGTTGAACTTCTTTAAGCTTGAACAAAAGACACAAGTCGTGAACGCATGTCCGTCTAGCGCATGTTGTTTACATAGAAAAACCATAACAAATGATCACAGTGCAATGGAAAACTACGCTCTGTGTGAACGGACCCTTACAAAGCTAATCACAAATGTTGATATCGGATTGGCCGATGTGTCTTTGGAGGGAGGGGTTTTGGTGAGAGCGTTAGATACACATGCTTACATGCTTACATACTACATGTGATTTTTCACAGTCAAAGTTTTTTATGTTAGAAGCTGGAATCCTGAATCACTAACCACAAGGATGTGACTGTTATCTCCACACACACGCACACACACACACACATACACACACACACACACACCTGTGGTCGTGACTCCAGAAAACACCCAGCACTGCCCGTATTTGATGGGCGTTCCTCCTTCTCTGTGGTATTGCTTGAGGATTTCTACACTGCCGCTCCAGGCCGTGGGACACGTTCCACCCTCATAATTCCCAGACCAGTTTCCCTCCAGAACGCCAAGGTCATCCGGAGCATTGATCTAGAAAAGGTTAATTCAAGGGTCTCTGAGGTCAAGCGGGTAAAGGGTCTTTGTAAAGAAAGAGTAGTTTTTTTTTATAGAGAGATCATAAGCTGTGATTCATAAGGCACAAGTTTCTACTATAGAGGCTTGGGATAAAGCTATTTTTTAAACCACTTGTTATTGCACAGATTTAGCAGATCACTTAAGGCCCCGATATACTTAATTCGAAGTGCGAACTGATTTGACGTCATTTCGAACAAAATCAGGCCAAAACAAAGTTTGTTTCTGTAGTTCGGAACAGTTTGCTGAAGCTTAGTTACTGGAAAACACCTTCAAACTATCATTGGTCCATGGCGATTAAATAATAGGTGGGTGTGGCTCTGAGGCTCCGCCTTCTTTGACGCAGAACCTACTCTGGTTCTTTTCTTCTGTTCAGTCCGTTGAGGTCAGATCTTAGTTAAAACATGAACACACTGGAGAGCTGTGTCAGAGTAGGAATTGAAGTAGTAATTCTTATGGGTTTTTCATTCTTAATACTGTAAAGCTGCTTGCTTTAAAGAAACTATATAAATAAACGTGACATGACTTGACTGGAGTGATGAATTGCAGAGCTGTGCTCAATCGCTATGATCAGATGCTTTCTTCACAGCTGTTTCTCACTGCTGTGTTTTTGTTAAGCTTATTTTGCTCTTGAGAGGAAAGCGCACAGCACATATTTATATATTCATTTAAATGCCGCTCACAGCAGTATGTGCAACATTGGGATGTTTGCTAACAGTATATCGCTGGTCACATGTTTCGGGCTTCTTTTTGCCCCTAACCAAACATCGAAAAAGAACTCGCCTTGAGTATATTGAGGCCTTTCATGGGCGTCGGAACCATTGTATATGGGTGGGACAAGACCCACTTTTTAAGACCAATGGTATTGGACCCACTCACTTCTACCGTCTCTAATTCAGCGCATGTCTGTTCACTTTTCAGAGCACCGTCAGTCAAATCCATTCCACTTGAGAGAAGCCCTAATAAATTGAACTCCATTCCATGTTTTAGCTACAGCGTTGATTTCCACGCTGCAGCTCAAATCCATTCCACCTTCATTCAGAGTCCCACCAAACACTTACTTTCCAGGCCAGACGAGCCAATGCGCATGTGCTGTCCCAAGCGCGAGTCTCAGGTTCCTATGGGAACCGGAGCTTCTAACAGTTAGAATACAGATCATACGAAGTTTAAAACGTTAAAATAGACATATCAAGTAGTTATTAATTAATGTATATGAATCTTAGTTGATTATTGGCTACTAGAGCTGGTTTGGTTGCTGAGACGGAGACGCGCAATTAACGCGCTGTTTGATTTGTGACCGTGCTGTGCTTATTCCATTCATTCGAGTAGCCTATCATATTGTACAAGGCTTAAATCCATTTAAATAAACACAATAATATACGATATCATACCGTAGAACAAGTAGTAGTCTATTTGAGTTGATATTACTCTTGCCAGGCTCTGATTTCTGAGAGATGCACGCATAGACGGATTTGCGCTCATATCATTTTTACTCTCACTCATTCACTTCACTCATTATTGCATAGAGATTTTAAAAAAGGTATTTGGCTTTGGGAACACCCCAATCTACTCCAGTAAAAAAATCTGGAGGATAACCCACCCACATTTTTTTTGCTTACGATGCCAATGGGGCCTCTAAACAGGTCACTTATGATTCGGTGAAAAAAAGGCATTGTTATTGTTTTTTATATATATTATATGCCTAAATATGCATGTATGTTATTTTGCACATAATGAAACTGTGTGCGGTTAATTTTAAAACTGAATAAAAATTTGATAACAAAAAAGAATAATACGGCACTTTTTACTAGATGTGTTCATTATTATTGTCAGGCGAGGTGGTACTCACCATGGCAGAAATGACCCGGACCACGCTGACAGGATTTCCTCTACCTGAGGGAGGAACCTCGCTATTATCCAGCACAAACAGACAGGCCTCCAGAACTCCTTCATCAAACTGTGAGAGAGACAATCCGGAGAGACAACTTTCATTTGGTGTAAAATATCAATGGTGCTGTCAACTGAGTCTAAACCTGGTCCTAAATGAATACTCCCTAAAATTAGCTTTGTTGTGTAAACAAATTCTGGTTGCAAAGACGACACACATTTTCGTTAATTTCACAGTTAATGTTTCCCCATTGTTTTTTCAATGCAATCTATAATTGTGGTATAATTGACGTCAGATTTACCATAAATGTCACATAAAACAAAACAAACTGTGGTTTGGTGCTTTATGTGTTGTTAAGATGGTCTTTTCCTGTCTTAGTGGGCGATTTTTGCAAGAATAAGTTGAAAATGCTTATTTTTTTGTGATACAACAACAACAAAAAGAACTAGTTTCAGTGTTGTTATTATTAACTAAAAGTATTTAAAAAAATTGATCATTGATAATTGAAATAAAAGGAAATACAAGTATTAGATGAAAACCTAAACTTAAAAAACTTAGATTAAAAAGAGAATTGTTTCCTTGAAGTTGAAGATGAACTAAAACTGAAATAAAACTAAATTAAAGATAAATAGAAACATTACAAATAAACTAATAAAATTGACAAAAGCACATAACAAAATTACTAAATCTTAAACTAAAATTAAAAAAATAACAGCTAATTCAAGTAAAATCCTAATAAATACTATAATAGTGTATTAATAATACTAAAATAACACTGACTGTTATAAATGCTGTGGATAGGGAAAATTACTAAAACATTTCACCCTGACAAATATATATATATATATATATATTTTTTTTTTATTTTGATTTTTTACGAAAATAATGCAAAACAGTTTCACGGCAGGTCATTCCTTTATGGACAGTAAATTTGAGTTCACCTGCCATTGGCATTTCTGATAAAAAATTTATTTGAGACTCCATGTGTCAATTATGATTTGCTTCGAGCTTTCTTGATTGTATAAGATATTCACACGAATTTCATTAACATGTTTTTTTTTCCCAGAGAAAGTGCTGTTCTGATCTCCACACCTGGCCGAAGTTCCATGTCCGAGCTCCGATCTGCTTCTCAGTGCCGTAGTAGATTCTTCCAGTATCACTTAAGACGTACTCCTTCAGCTCTTTCTCACTCTCCATGTACACCGTGTCCTCTGAGAAGAAAGACAGAGAGAGTCATAAGGGGGGATGAAAACACAGTTCCAGGATTTGATACGGTGGTTTGGTTCATTTTAAAGGAAAGCAGTGACATCATCAACGTCTGGAATCTGTTCTGTTCCGCTTCCATTGGAATGTTTCTTCACCAGGGTGTGAACACAAGTGAAGTGCAATCGGACGGAAAAAGGGAGAGAAGGGAGGCACTATAAAGTAACGGAAATGATAGTAGAGAACTTAGTAGAGGAAAGATTACGAAATGAATGGAAAAAAATCACTCAGCATCTCTGGAGAAAATACCAGTGTGATGGAAAGAGGCCTGGAAGAGTCAAGCAGTGAGACAGACGAAGATCAGAAGGACAGAAAAACAGGACATGGCCATTCTTTTTTTTCTTGTTTTTTTTTAATGTAAATTATATTTTATGTTTTTTTCTTTAACACAATATCACAATTACCTGAACATAGGGCATGATTTTCAAACTTCTAAAACAGTAGTCTAAAACTAAAATTATAAAAAATGGTTTTCATTCATTAAAAAAAGGTTTAAATAAAATAAAAGATAAAGAATAGATAAAAAAAACTACACTTGAAAGCCTTGACAACAAAATAAAATAAGTTTAAAGTACTAAAATTACTAAAACTTAAATAAATGAATTAAATTAAATTAAAATAAAAAATTAAACCTAAATGGAAATAGAAACCTTAAAATTACTTAAAATAAAATTGTTGTGATTCGCTGTTCTGTCCTTGGCTTCGGGCATTTATGTGGTTAATGCGAGTGTTCCCGGATACGGAGGAAAGCACGCACGTAGAAAACGCTTTTGTTATTGTTTTGATCTAAGCCGTTCGCTGAATAAAAGCTTTGGTCAGCAACATTTCAGTCATCAGTTTTTTACTTTATTGAATTAGATGAACTAATAGCCTATAAGAATGGCAAATGATGGTAGATTCATTCATAATTCCGTTTACATGAAACAACGTAAGTTACCATTTATCAACTATAACTGTGGTAACTCCAAGTACTTATACTGTATTTTGTCAAAACCAAGACTTATAAAGCATATTTAATATGCAAAAATGTTTCACGTTGTTGGCAAATGTTTCAACTATGTAAAAGGATATTTTTCACATTTTAAGTTTTCAAAACAATTCCACACCTGTAATGGAAATTATTTTAATATGAAAAACTGTTAAGCAATCATTGCAATGGGCGTTTACTTCAAAGTCTTGAATGCCCATTAAAACAAAGAGAGGGTCAAAAACAGGATAGAAAGTAGCCTATTACTTCGAAATTAGGATGTTTTTTGATGTACAAACCTTGGACCTGAGAGAAAATTATGCAGTTTATGATCCCTTTAATTGGTCACTTATTTCATTTTTCAAAGCTTTTATTTAATGTTTTGTAAAAATTGGGCTAATCAAAGAATACTCCCTAAATTGTAGCATTGTGTAGCTACTCAAGTTATAATGAATAAAGAGTCTGAGCTTGACCAAACATTTATCTGAAACTCAGCTGCACCCTGTTATTGAAGTACTTCCTTAAATTACAACATTACATTCAGAGTTACAGAGTTCAGCATGTTCTAAAGAACAAGAATGAGCCAAATGTTGTGTTATAAAACAAGCCGTGCTGAAAGAACCCAGTAAAGAATGACAGGAAGGGACTGGAGTGAAAGAGCGGCCAAGGAGCGAAAGAAAGAGAGCGGGAGAGGGGAAGATATATTTGACATGTGAATCACCAGATGAGGTGGGACTGTACAAGAAACGTCACAAAAAAATGCAGAGAGGAAAAAAATTGAAGGAGAGAGAAAAGTTTACAGTGTCAGCAGTGAAGGGTGATTTGGCAGACCTCTCTCTTTCCTTAACAATCATCTCTGGCATTCAAGCGCAGGAAAGAGTGCACAGCCCGAACCACCCTACAAAACAAGCTTTGAAGAGGACCTATTATCTTGATTTTGTTTCTGGGCTCTACTATTATAGTATTTTTTCATGCTCGAATGTTCAAAAAGAACATAATTTTTCACATATTTAATATTGTTGCAGCTTCTCTCTTCCAATTCTTTCAGTAAGGCTCTGTTTAGTTCCTGTTTCTATGAAGCCCCTCCTTCTGAAAAGCGCAATGTCCTCTGATTGGTCGGCTGGAGCAGTATGTTGTGATTGGTCAAGTGTTTTGAGCGTGTTTGGGAAATGCCCCGCCCCTTACAATAACCGCAAGTTTCAACACACTCAACCAGGCCACGCCCCTTTATTTCCTTATAAATCTTGGGATATTATAGCCTAGAAATCTAAACGCACCCTAGCGGCAGCAAAAAATATTTTGCAGCAAAGGTGGTATAGCAACTCTCCGTTGGCATTCGAGCTGGAAAAACCAAACTCTGGTCAGGCCAATCACATCGTGTATAGAGTTGGTGGGAGGGCTTAACATAATGACGGCAGAGTTGTGACGGTTCCGCGTGATTTCCATAGGTGATTTGAATTCACTGCTACTTGAAAACAAAGAAGATGCTGCTGGCGAACAGCGGTCTTTCGAATCGGCTTTAGCCGCAACTCTGGATGACTTGGAGTTAAGAGAACGTCACTTAAGTCATTCTTAAAAAAAGGAAGATGTGTTCGGAGTTTTGACGACCGGATACGGCAAAAGTTTAATATTGGCCTATCAACTAACGTTAGCTCCGCTGGTGGGAAAACGCATGGGACCCACTCAGCCACAGCCGTCCGTTACTCTGGTTGGTTGTAGTAGCGCTGTCCTATTGCGTGCAGGGGGAATTTGAAAGACAACCGTTTATCCCGCCCCTCGGATTGAGGTATGCCAACTGTGAGTTCCCAGACCTAACATCTTGATAGATCTGGCTTGCCAGGCAAGGGATATTATGTTTCCTTAATCGATTTGTATTTGCTTCACCAAAGTAATCATTGATTAAAATTGTCATTCCTTATCACAAACATCATTGTTCAACTTGTATTGTCTGCTGATTCAACTTGCATTACCTTATATTAGTGACTGTAAACAAAACTGTAATTCTATGGAAGAGAATCTCAAGTTGTTCAAAAGCTAAAGCAGCCATATCCACATTTGCTGAACTTTATTTATTTTCCCCCCATCAGTCCATTTATAAACTTTGTTTATTTTCTTAATGTAGTTTACATACATATTAACGGTTAACAGTTCTCATATCTCCATGTTATCGCCTATGCAGATGTAATTTTGCACTAAAATACAGTGATTTCAGTGAAATATTACAAATTTAGCCAGTGAGTTATAGCCAGTAGTTGCAGTGAAGCCAAAGTAGTTGTTAATCCAAACTTCTGCAACACAAATGGATTGCAAGAACACGTTCAGTCCATCAGACTGATGTAAGTCACTGGGCTACAAGAGGAAACTTGCACCTTCATGTTATATTGCGTTAACAGCTGCCTGTGCAATATTTTAGACTAAATATATCAGCGTTTCTCAGACAAGCTTCAGTGGAGGTGTAGTTTGGCTTCTCGTCAATGGATGAGTTTGGTACAGTCATCCTCGCTGCATTCCGACATTGTGACATGATGTAATTCATAAATGCATTACATTCTATGTGATGAGGAAAATGGGCAATCATGAGCATAAAATATCTTCTTAAAGGATCATGAAATCCTACAACATTTTTTAGATGTTTACAATTGTCTTTGTTAAAGGGCCCCTATCATACAATTTAAAGGTTCCTATTCCTAATTTTATTTTGGAGGTCTACTACAACAGATTTAAATGCATTCAAGGTCAAAAACATTTAATTTTCATATAATATACATTTGCAGGATCAGCTCTTTTCTCACAGTGTCTGAAACGGTTTAATCAAGGTTTCGGTCGCTCTAAACCCCTCCTTTCTAAAAGCCTACTTTGTTCTGATTGGTCAGACGGCACAGTCTGTTGTGATTGGTCCACTGCTTACAGTGCGTTTTGGACGAATTTGAACGAACGCTCATTACCATATCTGAATTTCAGATCCAGACCTTCCTCAGCACTTGTATACACACACACACACACACACACACACACACACACACACACACACACACACAGTGATACGAACAGTAACGATGGCGTCAGTTTTACAGTATAAATTCGAGCCCAACTCCTCATCCAAAGTGGATTTGCATTGGCAGCACAGAAAACAGCGTCTACATGACATGCTGACAGCACAAACCAAACACTTCCAGGCCTCAGCTACAACTACAGTGTTTGATGGCGGGTAAAGGTAGACGTTGTTCATAGGGAGCCAATGAAGTCTATATATGGGCATTATGCACATTTTGTTACAAACCTACATAGATTCATGCAGGAAGTAAGACTGGATTTACTGACGACTCGTTTCAGGCAGTTTAGAAACAGAGAAAATAACTCCATTTATACTGCACTTTGATCTTTGGAACTTGGCAGACCTTTTACATTCACAAACAGCACTAGTATTACACACTAAAAAAAGGACATATCTGTAAAAAGCATAATATGGGCTCTTGAAGGGGAAAGTGGTTATTTTTCTGTTTTTCAGAGCCGTTCTTTTGGTTTAAAAAGCACAGTTAAACCAATGTAAAGAAATGTGAGGTATACACATTCATTCAGAGTGGAGACACATCTACATCAGTGTATGAGCTTTTCTACACATTATTGATAAAAATGAACTTTCAGTCGGATCACTGCACTGATCGCATATGTTGGAGCAAAGTGTTTTTGTCTTACCTTCACACCAGGGATTGAAGAGCATGTAAATGTCTTTGTCAGGGTCGTGTGTGGTACTTTCGCCCGTCTTCAGACATTGCGTTGCGACGGTCAGCTTGTACTTTCCGATGACAGCGGTGGTGGAGGAGTTGACGGAGAGCTTGACTCGGTTGACGCTCTGCTCCACGATCTTGGCCTCCCAGCATTCATCCTGGAGTTCTTCCACCAACGGTATGATAATGTGCGTGCCCTTTGACACTAGCGGGAGCGTTCCTGAATGATGACATGAACATAAAACACATGCTTTGAGAAGAACATGATTAATTTGGTTGTGAGTTTTGAAATTATTACATTAGGGAGGATTTCAGCCAAATCCAAACAACCCAACTATGTTGAAATACTGATTCAGTCACACAAGGTCAAGGTCAGCCAAAGCAGTAAGCTGGTAATAAGACACATAAGGCTTGCACAAATGATGAAACATGGTCCTTCCTTTTTCAATTCCTGTTCTTTATGCAGAGGACATCTGTGATTTATTATAAGTCATGCATTTAAATGTTTATGTTTCAGATGTGAAATAGTAGGAAAAATAGTGCACATGATGTCAGCAGAAGGGAAAAGTCAATTTATTACTTTTTGATGAAAAATTAATTTCATGATCCATTCAATTCCTGATTTTTTTTTTTTTTTTTACATTTTTGGGGGTGGAATATTTTGTTTCACTCTGAAATTTTGAATTAAAAGGGATTGCGAATCTGACCATATCAGTTAGTTGAAACAGTTGAGTTATCTTGTATCACCGTGAAGTGGTTTTATTGTTAATCTCTCACTCCTTAACTTCCAATCTCTTCAAAATAAGGGAGCTGTATCATTGGGTGCGGCTTGAGAGAGAAATTTCAAAACCGCAGATGTTCAAGCCCTTATCAGTGAGACGAGATGAGCACTCCTGCTGTGTTTTTCCAGTCTGAAATAAGCATTTCAAATATGCAGTCAACAGAAACAGTAGAAAAAAAAGACTTATACTTGAAATAATAATAATGTGATATTTTTGTCCATGAGAAAATGTTTAGGGGGGCTGTATTTGTCACACATTTTACTCTGGTGAATTTCTTATTTCTGAATGTTTAATACCTTGAGGTCTTGACTATAAAATCTCTGAATTGAATTTTTCCACATAAAAGGGAAACATTCACTGATGCACCAGAAGGAAACAAAGCATTATGAGCTTTTTTTAATAATTGTGTTTGAGTCCCTCAACGTTCAATTGATTTTGAGTGTAAAAAGATGGATCTCAAAATCATACAGTTACTGCTGGAAAGGGTTTACATATGCAAAAGATGCTGGAAAACTGAAGAATTTGAATCAATCAATCAATCTGCCATCTATCTATCAATCCCATGGTTTTTACTTTATGTTTGCAACCAACATACAAAAAAGATAAAGCACGTATTTATGCGACTTCTCTTCACGCTCACCTGTCTTCAGTTCCAGGTGAAGTTTATCTGTGTTTGGGTTGAAAGGTCGTGAGAGCTCAAGCTCCATTTGAAACGTCTGTCCTCTGCGGATGATGAGCTGGTCACTATAGTATTGATCCGTGTGATGCTCCTTCTTGTTCCGATCAGTTTTCCGGCTGAGCAGATCCACAGAACGCACTGCTAGAGACAACTCTGATGGGAAAAGATGGAGAAAAAAGATTGAATTTGAGGAACTTCAGATGAGGTTTTTTGTATTTGACTGTCTGAGACTGAGCTTCTCACCGGTTAGTTCTGTATCACCGCTAGGAGGAACTGGAGATGCCGGCTCTTCTTTTTCTCCATCCCCGACATCCACAGGATCCTTTTCAATGGTCACATCATACAAGTTGCTCTGTTGCCGGAAGCAACATGGACAAGCCTTCCGTAACCAACGTCGACATCCGCTCTCGTCTTTCTTCACTTTGGCCTCGGTTTGTCTCTCAGAGACGGCCTGACCATTGCTTTCAGAAACACCGTGGAAACGGCCGACAGCGGAGTTACCTCGGATTGACAGTCTTTGTCCTGGCATCCTGAAAGACATCGTACAAAGTAATTATTACATGGAAAATCAAAGACTTGATGCAAGTGAAATGAGCAGACAATATGAATTTCACAATGACATTTGTTGATAATGATTAATCGATGAAGCAAATTCAAAGAGGATTCAAACTGATCTCATTGATCAGAGAGCCAAGAGCTCTGAAGTGAATATATCATTCTAAAACTAGCATATGGTTAAGCATTAAGCATTTGCATAGTACATCTGTCAATACATAAAACAGTTCTTAACTTGGAATTAAACATAGCAAAAAATGTTGTGCATACTACCATTAGAAAAGTTAAATCATAGTGAATACGGTTTCCCATAGTAGTTTTAAAGAATAGCTGCTGATTTTTTTATGCATTCATTTGCACAGCACAAAACAAAAAGATTCATTGCACATAATGACTCCCTAACGACGACCCCTTAGTTTTCCCTAAAAACATAAAATAAGATACACACACACACACACACACACACACAATAACTTTTCTTATAAGGCTTTCTCACATGTCGCTTAATCAAAAAGTGCATGAGTTAAAGCCACCATGCAAAGGAATAGTCCACATACATCTGCGTTTCTCCAGTGTTGTTAAAGTAATTGCCTATTTGGTCATGAGCTGTAAACTGTAACATGCAGCTTAAAGATACAGGAATGTCCCAGCGTTGCTTCCACCACCAGATACTAGGTATGTCTCAGATTGCCATTGCCAAATAAACATCAGTAATTATTCACAAATGATCAGTGATCAGTAGTTTTTTGGTGCAAAATAGATTAATCAAGAGGAAGAGAAATGCTGATGTTGCATGTGCGTTCTGTCCCAGTGAGTGACGCTGGGCTAAACACTGAAAATGAGAACCATGTGTTTTCCTGCCAATGGTCTTGTGCTCTCTCTTTATCTACACAACATGTTTTCTTCTGTTTTCTCAAGACATTTCTCACAATTAACAAATTCCAAACTCTCAACAACCAACCAGCAGCATTTCTGAGACTCATTCCCTTCAGTTTAACAAACCAGACACGTCTCTCCAGTACTTTCTCTTTAACATCGCAACAGTTTCTCCTCAACTGCAAAGAGACTGAATGGATAGCAAATTGAGACTTTTTGTAGAATTGTTCTCATCTGATTTTTCTCTTAAAAACCCCAATAATCTCACTTTTAAAACTCTAGAGGAGATTAAAGAGATAACAAATAGCTCAATAGCTATGTTTCCATCACTCTATTTTTATGTTCATTTTGGATATTGTATTAAAAAATCTGGATGGAAACACCATGAGGTGCATAAATTCAAAAAATGTGCATTAAAAATGTATCCGCTCAATGAGGCAGATACATTTTTAACCGATTAGACGTGCATAAACTACAATGGAAACACATTTACCAAATAAATACCTCGATGAGAAAAAAAATAAATCATATGACTTTTCCTCAACAGTGGATGTGATTGGATAAATGGACTAACCAGTGGATCAATTTCTTAAAAGTTTGTTTAGTCATTCTGAAATGCCTGAGCCAAAGTCTGTTATCAGAGTGATTAGGTTTAATTCCCAGTAGACAGAAGCGTCTCAAATGATTGTGTCCCCAAACACCAAGCATCTGAACGCAAGATAACATGACAGCATTTATTGCGTTTCGTTTGCGTTTATTGCCGAGTCATTTATGATGTAGGAAGAAAGAGTCACAGTATCTTCCCGATTGCAGCTACTTCCATTAGTATTACAGATCATTTGCGCCAATTTCCCAGGAAGTGATGATTTTGTTCTCTCTCACACATGGGATGGAAGCGATGCTTTATTCGTTTTATAAGGTATTGCAATTTTGAAACATCTTCTATTTCTCTACATTTCTCCTCTTTCCTAGCTTGCTTGCTAATCAACTTTTCTAATAAATCTAGCAAAGTATATTATGAATACTAAATTATTTTTGAAAGATGTTTTAGATAAAAGCTAAATACAAATGTAAATGCACTGTAATAACTCAAACGGTGATAAAATTTGTAGAGATACTAACATCTGTAATCCAAAGTCAAAGATTTCAATGTGAAACTTCTAAACTCCAACTTTATGACAACTATTGACTCATTTGTGTTTCTAAATAAATCTTATCTGAAACATCTAAGATAAAGGTGATATCTCATCAAAACATAACTGAAAGCTTGATTAAGTCTCTTTCGCTATGAAAAACTTTACTCTAGGCACGTCATTGATCTGTTATCCTTTATTTAAAAGTGTTGTAAGCAATTTCACCCATTTCACTGACTTCCATCAGATTTAGCCCCTGAATTAGACCACCTTTAAACACATCAGATAACATGTGTGCCTATGTTTACTATTTAGCTAAAAATGTCCTACGGTTTACCAGTTTAATACAGCCAAACACACAGTTCTGCTCATAAGTTTGCAGCTGTATATGTGATCATGTGCAGCACAAGAATGTGTGCAATGCTGCTCTGGATGAGTGTAAGTCACTGAAGCCTGCAGACTACGCCATTAACACTACAGTTACAGGACAGACTACCGAGGACAAATGTGAATCTGCTTTATAGTTTTATTCAATTAGGAAATATGTACTCATGACGAGAAGAGGTTGAACTGTGATGTCCTGAGACCTTTCACAAGGCGTGATGAGTCGTCTCCAGCTTAAAGATTCTCAAAAGAGACAGTGCTCATTCAAAGACTTCATTCAAGCAATTCTCTGTTCAACCAACTGCCCAATTTCCTAAACACAAGCCTCAAGAGGTCACGACCTCAATGGCCCTGAAGGCACAAAGTCAGACAACACTGAGAGGGTTATATCTGTCTAGGAAGGAGAATCTGTGTAATGTAATTTTTTTTTAAAAAGATCTTAACACTTTAGTCTGAGATATAGAAAAATCAATTTTTTGGAATGGAACATTTCTTGAAATTACAAAATCTCTTAAAAAAATCTTTAAAAAAAAAGTTTGCATTTTTTTTTTTTTTGGTTGAGATTCATTTTCGATAAATAAGACTTTTATGGCCCATATATAGTATGATATAGTGAGAATATGGAGGAAAAAACACTTTTTTTCAGAGGCCCAAACTGAGCAAAAATATCCAATTTGTTGCAGATACTAATGAATGATATTCATTTGGTTACAAAAAATTACGAAATTATGATTAATGAGATCTTCATTACTATATAGCAAGATTTCAATATTTCATAGCAAAAAGACACCTGATCATGGATTTTTTTTTTTTACGGTTATACAAAAAAAGCTTTTTACTTATTAAAAAAAGTCTAAAATATCAGGCGACAGAAAGCATGTAAAATTGTGGACAATGTTTTTTTCAGCAAAGTATTGATTATGTTGATCATTTCAGGAACTTATTAATTTGTTTATTAGATATGATAGGCTTTAAAGGGTTAATGATATAACATACCAAAAGATACCTGGGTATCAAAGAGATCTCAATATTTCATCAAATTCTTCAAAGACCAAATAATCTGTGCTGTTATGCACATTCCTTCTATAGCTCTAGTCTATACTCTTACTGTATGACTATTTTTATTTCAACAAAGGACTTTTAGGAGACACATATTTGCTGTGTTTCAGTTAAGCATCAAAGATGACTGAGAACAATTAGGTCTCATGAGCTATAAAAGAGCAAACTCTAAGCAGCACATTTTTCCACCAGGTGTCATGAGATGCCGCAGGGATATATGGATGTTATGAATCTTACATGTATACATAGACAGCTATGATCAGAATGCTAGAATGCAAACTCAAGCCTGACCTGACCTCTCCATGCAGGACGGCCTTTCTCTCACATCTGCTCTCGCTAAATCATGATTCACTGTGACCCATGAACCCTGCTCGCTAATATACACTTTCCGAGAATAAAACTGGCATTAATTTCATTCTTTTGAATTTTCGAATCATCAAAGAATCCTAAAAAAAATATATTATTTATTACGGTTTTTAATATTATTTCCAACATTGACAATAATAAGAAATGCAAAAAAACAACAACAACAAAAAAACAAACAAAAGCATAATAGAATGATTTCTGAAGGATCACAGGAATAAATAAAATTTTAAGATATATTCACATACAAAACATTTTATATAGTAATAAAATTTCACATATTACTGTTTTTGTTGTAGTTTTGAACAAATAAATGCAGCCTTGGTGAGCATAGGAGACTTCTTTGAAAAATCTTACCAACCCTAAACTTCTGGGATTGTATATGCCCACTTTTTTTGATAGTGTGTGTATGCGGGCTAATGTAACTCCAGCAGCTGGTCTAAAGCCAAACATAGAGCCAGCAACTGCCAAATATGTGCACATAAAGGGGTGGTGGCTGCAGATCTACTCCACTGAGCTGTATTTAGATTTTGAAGGGATATAGTTTACCCAAAATAAGCTAATTCTCTAGTCATTTATTCACTCTAATAAGCCCCAAACCACTTTTTTCTTTCGTAAAGCACGAAAGGAGATGCTAAGCAGAAAGTTGACACTGCTCTTTTTGGGACAAATGTAAATATATTAGCTTTGTGTAAGGAACAGACTGAAATTTTAATGTTATTCACTTGAAATCGTTCATTCACTGATAGTGGTTTGATGTCAATGATGGCTTGAATATGCAGAAGCATACAGCTTCAACTTCGGTCTGTTGTTCTGTGCACAGCCGACTCTTTTTGTTTGTGTTCATCTTGTATCTTGGTTTACACATCCAAGTTTTATATGGAAGCCAATTATTATTATTTATCTAATTATTTTTATTTCATACCACAAGACACATTTGGAGGGACGAACACCCAATTCGGATACTGTGGATACGTCCCAGACTGTTACACCTGGCAACAGTGTTATAAACACAATGAAAATAAACAACTGAAGGCATAAGTTCACACACCTAATGAAGTCATCATGTGACACACCTCTATTCCTCTATTTTTCAAACTTTCATCATTCCCATGATGCAGAAAGAATGACTGGGTTTATCAGCGGTTGAGAAAGAACACGACTCGGCATGCTGTTCTTACATCACAGCAAATATATGTTTGAGATAAGTTAATGTTCTAGTTCATCACAGCTAACAAAAACTTGTTCTAAGAATCTTTTGCAAACATTCCCATTAAGTTATGAAAACATTACTTCTGAATGTGAATCACCTTGCAACCAATCAGAACACCTTAGCTTGCTGAGTGGTAATGGTTACCCTATCAACCACATAGCAACACCTTGGCAACCAGCCAAAACAGATTTATTTGGATTCTACCTCTTTATTTGCACCACTGTGGTTCACATCTGTTCGTGTGTGCGTAAGTGTTGATTTTGGCCGTCAAAACCAGACCGTTATTATTGGAATGCAATAGGGAAGGAATGGTTAGGTCAGATAAGACTCAAACACTCCAAAACTGCAGCAATAAAATTACTTTCCTTTCCAGAAGCTTTAAAAATGTCTCTTGGCTCTCTGTTTCGTTTATGAGGGACTAAACAGAACATTCAGAATATCCACCCAACAGAAGTTTAGTTTGAGGGGAGAAGATCTTACCAGAGACTTTTGCTATACAATCAAATTTATAAATATTTAAAAAGAAATAAAGCACAACGAACACATGTATATGAATGGAAAAGTTTACAGAAAATAAATAATAATTCTGTCATGATTTTCATGATTTTCTTCAACTAAATAAAAGTTAGTCAATGATAACTGAGATAGATGCTAAACACATAAAAGTTCATGTTTACAGCCGTCGGTGGAGTCATGAGGAGAAGAGCACATGATAATCACACTGACCAGTTATGTGGAATACACAAAATCCTCGTTCAAATGGATGGCCAAGAAAAAAAATCCTGGAAGCAGCAGCCTCAAAAAATTGGGATAGTAAAATAAACAGACACATGTAAAAAGGAAAAGCAGCAGGAAAGGCTTTTAAACCATCAGAATCGAACTCATTAATTAATGCAGGAACCAGGGGAGATTGATGGAGAGATACAGATGTTCTCAGGTTCTGGTGAACTGAAGTATCTGAACAATGTGAAGAGCTTTTTCTTCAGTTCCCCACCCTATCAAATCAGAAACAGCTGGAATCCATAAGCAAAAACATCTGGACCGTGCAGTGTCTAGCGTAGCTTTAACTGTGTTTCTAGCCAAACACTAACATACAGTAGGATATCCTATGTATGTTGATCCAAAAAAATATTTGCACTCATAAGTAGTATGAATGTCATTGCATGATACAGTTATCTGCTCTTAAATGCTGCATAGACTTTTGCACAGAACTTCACTTCATATTTTTTTCTCAAAGACTTGATATTTTGCTAAACAATGAAATTACATTCAGACATGAGTGATTTCAGTCCAAATACGTGATCTATGCACTGTATCCTTAAGGCATATTAGACAATTTCATAGGCTACATCAATAAAGAATAACTGTGGCTTTAGGCAAACTGTGGTTTTAGTTTCTCGGTTCACAAAAGTTCACACATCAGTCACTCACCCAAACGAGACTGCAAAGACATCGTGAAAGTGCTACGGTTCACTTAAACATGAACATACGCAGTAACAGATTCTATTGACTAATTATGAATGATAATTTGATCTTCAGAACCTCAAACCTTTGAACTTCATCAGCTCGTTCTGGACGGCGTGCAAGACAACGCAAAGTCAACTAATACTTCTGCACAGATCAAACACGACTGACAGTAGCCTACATTAAACAAAAAGAAATAAAAGATTTCGCCTTACTTTTGTGAACTGGTTTTCTTCACGGGATTCCGATAGTGTTCTTCAAATGAGTGCAGTAAGCGCAAAACTGAACTAAGTACTAAGACTAGCACATATAAACCGAGTTCATACGCCCATCAGAGACAGACGCCCACCCCCTCGGCAATGACGTGTTTTTAAATAGCGATCTATCTATCAATATTTCATAAAGGAGTTCTCATTGTCATACATTTGCTTACATTAGTGACAGAATCTAATAATTATTTAATAATAATAATATATATATATATATATATTTTTTTTTTTTTTGAAGATTATGATCTAGTCTTTTGCAATGTACATTTCTTAATGGTAGTTATTTTTTCTAGAATCAACTAAAATGTTAAAATGTACTTGTCCCCAGTCTCCCCTTAACTTGTTAAATGGACAGCTCTCCCAAAGTCTTATTAAAGGGATCAGTTCATGAATCGACATTTGGGATATGAACGCTTACCTACTGTTACCAGTCTTGATATTTCAATTTATTCTAAATAATTATTTGAAAGGACTGGGATATCTCACAAGAGCAATCAATTCCCTTTCTGCGCTAATAATAGTTTAGAGGAAGTGAAAGTGCAAGCCATAGCCTACACCATTTCATAAAGATCTGGTTTTCTATAGTGTTTTTAAGTTTGTTGGTTAAAACATTATTATCCTCGGCGGTGTCCGATCCAGTTCAGTCCTGGGTCCTTTTCACTGGGCGTTTGCTTAGTATTAATATCTAAACTACAACAAAATAAAGATACTTCTAGGGAAAATCACTCTGAGACTTGTTTTGAAAGTTTTTCGAATCACCAAAATTGTTACTTAAAAGTTTCAGAATAATACAAAGACAATAATTCAAAAAGGAAAAAATAACAGAAATGCATGTAGGTCTTCGATCAAATTGTGGCCCCGAACAACAGGAAACAAAACCTTTATATGTTTTAATTGGGACAGAGTTTGGCTGTAATAATAGCTAATGCAGCAATCCCTTAAAATAACTGGCCTGGAACTTTCCACAGTTAAAGCTATTTTGTAAAAAAACAACAAAAAAAAACATATACATATACATATACATATAGGCCTACATATACATATACATATATATAATCTTTTGCACCTACGCTAGAAAGCTTAATATACATTTAACCATTCCATCACATGCATGCAGTTGTTAAAACCACATCCTGCCTCTCGCCTCCTCACGGACTTCTTTCTTCTTATACTATCAAGATGCATGCATGTCCTTCTGTTGAACCGTTGAGTCTATTCAGAGAGATCAAAGGAAACCACAAACACCTTAAAAGTTCGACGCAGAAGTATAAATTGGGCTTTAGTTGCAAAGCAGGCTTGTATCATGCTTCTAGCGATTCAAGCCTCTCTTGCAAGCATGATATTTCACAATTAGGCATTTAAATTGACTCTCTGACATAAACCCCCTCACAATACTAAGTAATCTTTTATGTAGTTTTTCCATCTGCCGGATGATCCTGATCATTTGCTTGCCTCGTCAGATCAGCTCATCCAAGGGAAGATGGGTCCATGTCTTCTTCCTCTTCAACGTTTTCTTAGCTTTATGAAGTTTTCTGGCGTGGTCTTTCTGGAGTCGTTCAATTAAAAGATTGTCCATAAATATTTCAATTTTATCAGTTACCTTTGAGACATGTAAATCATTTAGTAGAGGTTCCACTTTGAGGGTTTTAACAGAAGAATTCATATTTGGGCCTCCTGGCAACACAACAGCATAAATTTTAATTTATTTTAAAGTATTACCACAGTGTGTTATGCAAAAAGAACAAAGCAATATGTATTGCATTCTGTCAAATTATTATAATTCAACAAGACCATCCACAATCCACAGGGTGAATCGTTCTATCAAAAGCAATTTAACCAAGTTTATTTTTAACACATCATAAAATCAAATTGGGACTTTTGAGTTTTTTAGTCCACGTCTCAAAGTTAATTAGCAGGTCTTTTAATTACTAACTACTAAGTTTTTTAATTTAATCAGACTTACACATTTAAAATCCACTTTCTCTTCAAGAAAAATGGACCAAGAAAATTGATGACATCATCCTTCCCTCAGGGGCGTATCCATATTTTTGTCCAGTCAAATAGAATGAGAATGTTTCTCTCTTTAATATGCCTCCCATATCTGCCTGTTTTCATAGAAACATGTCAACACAGAATCCTTTCATATAGTTATGTGTATGTGAATTAGGCTTTTTTTTCTTATTATGTCTGCTTTTTTTTATTTTTCAAAGGTTCTTTGATACTTTTTGAAATGTGCTGCATTCTTTTTACACAAACACAATGTGTAACTGATGAGACAGTCAGCAGAAGTTCATCAGATCAGCGGAAAGTTTTGAAAGTACTGTATGTGGTTTCCAGTAAAACCATTCAGTTTTTTGAACTCAGCGAGTTCACAGTTACACAAGTGTCTGACTAAATTAATAGTTATCACTTATTCATCTATATTAATTGGTCAATGGCATCATTCTGTGGTCAAACTTTTGTATTGTGATGTTAAACTTTATTTTTTGACGCTTGCCATCCCAGACTTGTGATTTTCTCACGCAACTGTACTAGTTTAATGTTTCCAACACTTGTATCACTCTCACTTTCTTCTTAATAAGAAATAATATTTTTTTGCATGATACATGAAGAGTACCCAGAGTTTATTTCGCAATTTATGACCTAAAAGAGAAAAAAAATTACTGGTGGGCATGACATAGATTTGACGTCAAGACTAAATGAGTATTGAGTAAAGCAACCTTTGTCAGGAAATGAGTAAGAAGAGTGACATTACACAAACTTTACATTCTCTGATTCAAATGGTTATATTTCATAGCATATAGTAGGTGAATGCTTTGATAAGTTATGACTTCATAAAGTCTGTAGTGGGAAAAAAATGAAGGTGACACTTTCAAATGTGTCAGCAGGATTAAGCTATGAGGGTGTGTCTTTTTTTTCTTATTTGAACAAAAATCCATTCAGAAAAAAGCTGTTAGGAAATACATCATCATGAGCAGAGTAATTCATCTCTCTGATTCATCCACAAAACATCCACTTCTCTAATCTCACAATCTAACGCACCCAATTCAGATCACAAAGTACACTACTAACTAAAATGAAGGTTAAAGGGTTAGTTCACCCAAAAATGAAAATGATGTCATTAATGACTCACCCTCATGTCGTTCCAAGCCCGTAAGACCTCCGTTCATCTTCGGAACACAGTTTAAGATATTTTAGATTCAGTCCGAGAGCTTTTTGTCCCTCCGTTGAAAATCTATGTGCGGTATACTGTCCTTGTCCAGAAATGCAATAAAGACATCATCAAAGTAGTCCACGTGACCTCAGGGGGTTAGTTAGAATTTTTTGAAGCATCGAAAATACATTTTGTTCCAAAAATAACAAAAACGATGACTTTATTCAGCATTGTATTCTCTTCCGGTTCTGTTGTCAATCCGCGTTCACGAGGCCAGTGACGCTGCTTACGTAAGAGGCTGCTGACGTGTTATCTGGTGCGCCCGTGTATTCGGGTTCAAATAAATATGTGTGGTTAAAAAGAAATGCAAGTCTTCCCCTGTGTCGAAATCCTTAGGCATGTTTGAAAAGATTGTTTTGTTTACAGCGTGCGTCTCCCTCAGACTGTAAACGAAGCTCGGGCGCACCAGACACACGTCAGCTCGTCTTACGTCAACGGACTCATGAAAGCGGATTGACAACAGAACCGGAAGAGAATACAATGCTGAATAAAGTCGTCGTTTTTGTTATTTTTGGAACAAAATGTATTTTCGTTGCTTCAAAAAATTCTAACTAACCCCCTGAGGTCACATGGACTACTTTGATGATGTCTTTATTGCCTTTCTGGACAAGGACAGTATACCGCACATAGATTTTCAATGGAGGGACAAAAAGCTCTCGGACTAAATCTAAAATATCTTAAACTGTGTTCCGAAGATGAACGGAGGTCTTACGGGCTTGGAACGACATGAGGGTGAGGCATTAATGACATAATTTTCATTTTTGGGTGAACTAACCCTTTAACTAATTTAAAGAGATAGTTCACACAAAAAATTAAATTCTGTCATTAATAACTCACCCTTATGTCTTTCTTTCTCTTTATATGAACAGACTTAATTTAGGCTTTTATTTCTTACTAACATTGATCAGCGAACATTAACATAAAGAAGCTCAACCTAACCTGCTTCATACACAGGAACAAACCTCTTTCAGAGGCTCAAACGTGGTGCGTTACACGAGAATGAACCTCACTGGTTCTCGCACGTCAAGCGAACATGCTTGAGCTTCTGTTTACCACAACTAATGTGAGTTGATAAATGTTTATGTGAGAATAAAAGCCTAAATTCAATCTGTTCATCATATTTTAAAGCAATCGAGTCTCTTCAGAAAATTTGAACTAAACCGCTCAATATAGATTATTTTTGCGAACTCTTAATGAAATTTTTAAAGCATCAAAGTTGAGTAGCTGTCAATAAAGGGACAGAAAGCTCTCAGAATTTATCAAAAAGATCTTCATTTGTGTTCTGAAGATGAACGAAAGTCATATGAGGGCGAGTGTTAATGACAGAATTTTGGGCGTACTATCCCTTTAAGTCATTTGATTGAACTGTAATACTGTCTAACTGGTAGTTGTTGTTCTGTGAAAGCTAGCACAAGCTTTTGCTGCTACCAAGGGCAGGGTTATTGTGGAGTCACCGAATGCTAAAGATTAACAGAATGAGGGTTACCATCCAGGCAGACAAGCCCAAACTGGGAAACACTGATCTTGAAACATGGAGTGCCCTCTAGAGGCAGAGGCCATATATACTGCTCTAAATGTCTCTCTATTTGGGGTTCTGACTCTGAGGTCTTCAACCCTGTTCTTGGAGAGACCCACTGCCCAGCAAAGTTTATATCCAACCTTGAACCTGCTTCAGCTTGTGATTTTAAAGGGATCCTGAAGAGCTCTTTTAGCTGGTTCAGGTGTTTGGAGTATTTTCTTTGGAGGACATGGTTCCCCAGGAGCAGGGCTCTGCTCTAGTGACCCAATCAATGCATGCTATATTTACTAGATTTGCAGTATATAGTAGGCTAAGTATAATGTCTATAGTATGTGAAATGTGGGTTTGCATAGAATAACTGGATGACCTCAGCTACAAGGCAAGAGTGTGATGTATAGACTTGAGTTTTGTTATTATTACGACACAGTATTACAAACTCGTTGGATTTTTAGGCCAAAAAAAATGCTGACTTTATAATAAGGGCTGCATGGGTACTGCATCTAACATATGTATGTCTAACAGAAATCTCTCTACTTAAATTATATATGGCAAACTGATTCATGCCGGAAACTCGTCCCTTTGAGCTATTAATTAAAATAACCGGCTCATAAAAGTCATTTGTTTCAGGAATGATATGATCCCAATCCACAATCTGACTTGTGATGCAGCCTGGAATTAACATTGGTTCGTTGGCCAGAGGAAAACTGGTCCCTCTAACGAGTCTGGTTTCTCCCAAGGATTCATCTCCATTCATGTCACCTGATAGAGTTTGGGTTCTTTGCCACTGTCACCTTTGGCTTGCTTAGTGAGGGGCACATAATATTCCCCAAAATTATTGATTTGACTGCACTGATACTATTGGAAGAGACTGAATGAGCTTGACAATGATATCACTGTTTTCTACAGAGCTTCTTCATAACTAAATTTAACTAATTTCGTATTTGATGATCTTTACACAGTAATTGAACGGAACTGATCATTGAACTGACCTACAAAACGCGTTCTGTGTGACCCTGCTGTTCACACGTGCAGTTCAGTTCTTTTGGTCCAGACCAAAAAAGAAAACTATAGGCTACTTTGGTAGCCTACTTGATTCACTTAGCGTTCACACTGTCATTTTATAAGACGGAGCATAAAGATACAAAACAAAAAGGGGGAAAAAACGGCTTTTATGACTTTTTTGCGATGGGAATTTTATCCGTAATTATATTAATTTTATAATTAAATTTATAATTTTGTCCGCTTTTGTTTAGTATATATTCAGACTACCCCTTGGTCACATTTTTCGTTCTTATGGTATTCATTTTAAATTTTATGCTAACGACAAGTGTACATATGTACAAGACCAATGCTTTCTCATCCCCCTTCTAACCTCACTAAATGTTAGAAGGTTAATATGGATGACTAATATTTTTTTAAAGTTAAATACCAGTAAAATATAATATATAAATGTAATTAATTATTAATTATTATTGTTGTTATTATTATTATCATCTATATTTCCACTAACCATATATCTGAGACTGATGTTCCGTAACATAATATGTGAAAAACAGTAGGCATATGTGAACTGAGTAGTAGGCTATATATCCGAATTGATAGTAGTATTCATAAAACTGTAAAGAAGTAGCTGGGTGACATACTTCCGGCGAGATGCTATGTCCGAATTTCATTCATACACACATTCATACGCCTAAACTCAGAAAAAAAGGTACAAAAGCTGTCACTGTGGCGGTACCTTTTCAAAAGGTAGCCTAAACCTTTGTACCTAAAGAGTGCATAGTCCCTCAAAGGTAGGCTGCATATTATTGGTACCAAAAGTGTGCATATTAGTAGGCCTACCTAAATGAATGGTATTAGAAGTTAGAACCCTTTTGAAGGGTACTGTCCCAGTGACAGCTTTTGTACCTTTTTTCCTGAGAGTGTATAGAACATATTTTTTAACGGTCGTGATATAAGTTTCAAATCAAATATAGTACCATACCATACAGTATGTGATTTTGGATTTTTTTAGACACAGCGTCAGCGAGTGCTATATGAGGAGGCTGCAGACCTGGAGCCGGTAGATATACGGCCCTGGCAGTTTTACGCCCCTGTTGTTCCTGATGCGTCCAGTAGGGGGATATACTGTGAAATAACAAGCTTCACTACTTCCTGAACCTCAGCCAGCTCCTTTGTTTCCTGTCTGCCATTATTGGACAAACTGATTAATCCAGGTGTGCCTGATTATTGTTACTGAGGCCAGGCACACCTGGATGAATCAGTTTGTCCAATAATGGCAGACAGGAAACAAAGGAGCTGGCTGAAGTTCAGGAAGTAGTGCAGCTGGGCATAAAGCCAATTGACGCTCGAAACTTACACATTAATAACCGTCCCATCCATAGACTTTGAATAATTTTGTGGTTTTTATTCATTTAAATATAAATGTTACAGTGTAGTCGATCTGCACTACAGATTAAAATATCTGTAGATATTCAGTCGGGCTTCCCTCTCTTCACTCAGCCTAAGACTATTTGTTTTTGAGAATTAAAAAAAATAAAATAATACACATAGTTGGATCAGATGACAAGTAATGATATATGATCTACTGTAGAATAGTTATATTCACCGCAGGTTATACAAGAGAATGAGGGAAATGTGTTGTTGTGAATTTATATAAAGTTATATTTAGATATTAACCATATTTAGCCCATTAGACATAGTAGCCTACCGTAATCATGTGGATCCTCGATGAAATATCTGCTTACTATTCTCTATTGGTCGTCAACATCTACAAAACAGTGTCCTGCATAGCATTTTATGAAGACAAACTCAATTTATCCCTTTTCTAAAATTCCAAGGGCCATTTAGAAGAAAGACAAACAAAAAATGATTTATTAACACCATTTATGAATTAGGATGACTCCCGTAGATGACTCCCCTATGGCTTGCCACTGTTCTTTAACTGTTTTTCTATCCTCCTTTCAAAGTGCTCCTGCTCACTGATAAAAAATGAAACATTAACAAAATATAAAAGGACATCCATGTTGAATTTGATCTTGTCACTGTGTGTGTGTGTGTGTTGAATTAAGATATTTTTGATTAAATCTGAGAGCTGGATCACAGCTGGAACAACATGAGGGTGAGTAAATACTGACAGAATTTTCATTTTTGGGCGAACTATCCCTTTAAAAACATGTATGTCTCTGTAAGTCGTTTATTTAAAAAAAGAGATGGGTGTTTATAGTTTATACAAGTTTAGAGAGAGAGATATTTTTATTTCCTTAAGTAGCTAAAGCAAATACACACCTTTATGAGATGCAAGTTAAAGCGAACTTGGTACAGACAGAGTATGATAAAGCCCCCATTAAGTACACATACCCAACATTTTAGTCCAGATCAGCTATTTTAAGAAAAATGTATATTAAGATATAAATTACATATACATTATAAGAAACAACTCAAACCAAAGTCTACATTCAAACCATATGGGATTTTTTTTAATGTGGGTTTTATCATGTATGACGTTGGAAATAATCAAAATATTTGAGTGAGTGTGCAGTTCAACTCTTTACTTAGAGTGGGGGATTTACATACATATATGCCTATTATAAATGTGTGTATTTTGTGTGTTCACACCATAGACTGTGAAAAATTCCAATATTTACTGTAATGTTGCTCCAGAAACAGGTTCTTACCAGAAGAGGCCATCTCACGAAAGCTAAAGACATCAGGCAACAAAAGAAAACTAAAAAAAAAAAGTGAGTAGATAAGACTAGGGACAGCTAAACATACACGGTTAGTTAAGTTTAAGCCAGAAAGAACAACATATGACCGTCATGAACTTTTTGTCTCTCGAAATAAATTATAGACCCATCCATTGATATATAGAAATGGATTGATATCTACCTACCCTAGCTTTCTCTAGCTAATCATTTCTAAATACTAAATGTTGCATCATTGCTAAACAACAATAACTTAAGCAGATTATTTAACACTCCTCGATTTGTGTCAATGTACAGTCTCCCCATGCTGGACGCACCAGGAACAACAGGGGCGAAAAACTGCCTGGGTCGTATACAAGTGCTACACCGTCCTTTTTACGTGTGCATCTTGTGACATCACGTCCTGTATTTGGTTCGTTTAGATGTCTGGTTTACACGCTTGAGTTCAGATGGCACACTTATTCAAATGAACCGCATTAAAAGAGCAATCGAGTTTGTTTTAATCCAAACCTTGAACACTGTAAATGGTTCCAAAAGTTTTTTGTTTTTTTGTGCAGAGATGCCAGAAGAACCATTTTTGGCTCCCTAAAGAACCTTTCAGTGAATAGTTCTTAATTTTTTTCTTGGTGTAAAGAACATTTTATAATCTAAAGAATCTCTTTTTTTTTACACTATTTAGAACTTTTTATTAATACGAAAAAGGTTCTTCATAGAACCATAGAGGCCAACTTTATTTTAAGAGTGTTACTCAACAATACTGCTTTTCACAGTAGTTATGCTCTATATTGAATACAGTATTCTAATTTTACATGCAACGCCAGAATGACCTAGTAAATGGTCATTTATGAATGATTTATTAATTTTGCATCTGTCATGTGAAAAAAAAAACTTAAGGATACAGTAAGGATGATGGTTAATAACCTTTTACAAAATCATGTCTTTAAATCAACATTTTAGTCATGCAACAATCATGTTTGGGTGTGGTGGCTTGTATATAAAAATGTGAAGTATGGTAGCCTACAGATTCACACAAATTCAAATTTACATGTTGTGTAACATCCTGTAATTATAGAGTGTATGTTGTTCTTGCATTAGTAAGTAGTTTGAGTAGTTTCCCTTTAAGACTGAATATGTGTGTTTAAAGTTAGTTGCACAGGTCTGTCTGACAACATCTGGCTGTAATATGGGGGCTGGATTGAAGAATCAAGCAATCTCCCATGCCAATGCACCTCCGGAAGCTGGAATCTAGAGGAATGTAAAAGAATTGAAAAGTAAATAAGTGTCTTTGTTCATCTTGAAATATTTTGCCTTTCTAAACGTTCTATATTTGTGTGCAAAATCCATTCGTGACAATTTAAGATAGAGACTCACAGGGATATATGGTGAATCTGGCAGATACACAGGCGTCTTGTCTAAAGCCACATGTCTCCTTAGTGGTCACACATCTTCCTCCAGAGCGGGGGACACAGTTGTTACATTTCAGGGCAGAGACTACAACAGAGTTCAAGTAATTATGAACTATTGCAAAACATATGACACTAACTATTGCATCAAGATGGAAACATTTAGCTTTTAAAGGGGAACTATGCAGTTTTTTAGCTTAACTGAACAGCTTCGGAGTTATTGGAATGGTTATGACTTTTTTCGGGTTGAATGGCCGTTCCCTATTATGATAAACTATTATGATAAATTGCAATAATCATGTCTAACGACTCATAACGGACATTGTTACGAAATAATGCGACATACGTGTAACTTTATTGATGTAATCTAGCATTTTGTAATGTTTACATTACACTCAAAAAACACAAATGCTACGGTAGGCCTATATGCTGTAGGCTATTTACATGTAATTTAGCTGCAATCATGTAAAAACGTTATAAGCCATCAAACGCGGTAGGCTACTTTATTATAATAAAGTGCAGAAGCCGTGAGTGCAGATACGCTCTGCGTGAGTGGTATTTACGACCGTAACGTTAAATACAAGTAACAACTCTACAGCGACTCTAGGGGGCGCTGTTTGACCGAAACGGAATTCCTGCAAAGTGTGCCTTTAATATGAATGCAGTAAAAACATGACAGATTATTGGTTTGCACAATCAGAATCCTTAGATAAAGGACATAGTTACGGCTGTGCTAAGACACTGGACTTCTGGCTTTAAACATGCAAACCCACCATTCGCCAACACCAGGGTGAGGACAAGAGCCAACAGCAGAACCTTCATCATTCTGTTGGAAAAAGTCATAGTCATAATAAAAAAAAACCAATCCATCTACTAATCAATCATATTTGTTATTAGAACAGTGTTAAAGTATCTGCCATGCTCATTCTTTGACAACAGTTATGAAACATTTAACGCACCCTCATATTTTAATGAGCAATAAATTCACGTAGTTTAGGTTGTTCAAATGATATATTCCTATGTATTAAAATATGAAGTTTAAAACTTGATATTATTATATAGTTATTATGAATTGTATTTATATTATTTTATAGGGCCTAATTGGAACAATATATTTATTGATTCAATAAAATGCATATTTTTGGGTTAATTTTGAATTGTTTTTACATTGTGAATTTTTATGATCATTTATTCAAAAGGTAAACTATTTGCATAGCATGGTAGCATTTGTTGTATTTAATTGTGGAATTTATTTAGCTGATTTTTACATATGATTCTCATAACTACTGCAATTTATTGCATTATGATACTAAGACCTTGAGGAGAATTATAGTTGTTTTCATGAAAATATGTTGCAAAACGCAGTTATTTAGATTTTAGGGTGAGAAATGACCAGCACGTAACAGTTTTCTCAAAATTATTGTTAAATTATCTTTTCATTTCTTATTCAAGACTAATCAGAGAACAATATGACTGTCAAAGAGTTATTAAAACACAGTTATGCTAGTTAATGTCCAATACTTATTTTCATATTTTCATAGAATTCTTCAATTCAAAGTACAATTAAAATGAACTGAATTTAACTTATTGCAGTCTTATATACAGTATATATAATGCTGTAAACGTACCTTGACTGAAGCAGAGCTGAATGTAGTTCATACACACCGGTGTTGTGTGTCCCTTATATACTGTGATACTGTGATGCTGCCTGTCTTGTTCCAGTAATCTTTGTCAGGAATTGGAAATTCCTTGCTGGATTTAGGCCAAAGAAACTAGTGACACAATTTGATCATTGTGTGCTCTTGGCTAAGTTTCAGATGATACGTGCAACTTTGATTGGTTTATTGCATGGTCCGTGTGGTTGTGTAACTTTTGTTTTGTTCTGATCTGGTCTTTTCCAGTTGTACAACAAAGGATACATTGTTTTTCCCTTATCATATTAAATGTGCTTAAGCAACATTTACTGGAACGTTTGATCAAATGTTTACAGATACTGGTTCCTCAAATCTGCAGAGTTTTTAGTGTTTAGCTCGAAGTCTGATCAAACTCACCTGCAGTTACTCTGAAGATCTTGATTATTAGGGTTGGAGTTTGTTTTTGGGATCTACCTATACAGGCTTTCATGCTTGAATGTAAAAAAAAAAACCACATTATCATTCACATATTTTACACTATTGCAGCTTCTCTCTTCCAAGTCTGTTAGTAACGGTTAGTTTAGTTCCTGTCTCTATGAACCCCCTCCTTCTGAAAAGCAATTAGCAATGTGCTCTAATTGGCTGGCTGGACCAGTGTGTTGTGATTGGTCAAGCGTTTTGTGTGTGTCAAAGTGTTGTGACATTTCCTACACAACACTAAGTGTTGAGTTAGTAGTTTGTTGAAACTCGCCGTTAGTAAGGACCATAACGGCGAGTTTTAACACACTACTAACGCAACTCAACAGGACCTTGACCCTTTGAACTTTTTCAGTTTTCTTACCTTTTTGTCCCACCCATATATATATATATATATATATATATATATATATATATATATATATATATATATATATATATATCCAAGCAAACTACTCTACCAAATCTAGTGCACTATATTACCCACACACCTCTCACACGATAAACAAATGTTTAGAAGTTGTGAAGAGTTTGACAATTTCACTGAGAATCAACTCATCAGTTTTGATAAACAAGTCATGTGCATTTACGTAATTGTGCAAATTTGCAAATTGTAGACAGTTGTACTTACTCTTTTGCACATGCAAAAACAAATTCTCATTTGAGAATTGAGCCAAATCGATTGAGAAAAAATGCAATAGATAAATGAAATGAAATTGTCAAGATATATAGACATTCCTTTCCTACTTTCTTTCTTTTGCATTGGTGAGGTGTGGGTGTTTGAATGGACACCCAACCATTACCATTGAGTCCTTTCGAGATTCAAAAAGCTTTTGACATGGTGAAAAAAAATCGGTTACACTTTATTTTAAGGTGTCATTGTTACAGTGTAATTAAATATTTAAGCACAGTGTAATATTAATTAACTACATGTTCTTACTATAGGGTTAGGGTAGGATTAGGATTTAGTTGAGGGTTAATTGCATGTAATTAGGCATAATTTACTGTTATTACCATGGTAATTACATGTAACATATGTAACAAGGACACTGTAAAATAAAGTGTTACCAAAAAATCTTTACAGTGGCAAATTATAAATAACACTATTCAATAATTAATTAATTAATTACTAATAAAATAATAATAATGAAGAAAATTCTTTAAAATAAAAATAAACATAAAATTGTTTAATCTTCTGATATTTATAACAGTGTCTGTATAACATATAGTGGGTGTGTTGGTAGCTCTGTCCCACTGGAGGCTCTTTTGTCGTGACAGGACCTCACATACAGCCAGGTTTGAGCTTGCTGGGCTTTCTCCTAGCTGGTATGGGAGTTTGTTTTTCTGATGAAGTGTTTCTGGTGGCTTGTGAAATGGGGATAGAAAGTGTCCCTATATATGTGTGCATAATTAGGGCAGGATATCAGAAAGTCCAGCTCTGTTTCCACTTGATTCTCTGTGCAGTGAGCGTGCGTGTGTGGTCGGACTGAGTCAGGACAGTTTATGGTCACTCACTCACTAGTGAGTATCACTCAGGATACTTGGGTATCCTGCCAATTCATATTCTCTGTTTAGGGCTAAATAGCATTCTAATTTACTTTGTTGGCCTGTTGCATCTGTCCAGTGTTTTGTGTTTTAATTATTTGGTTTGGTCTGGCTAGGTTTTATTGTCCGTCAGACAGGCTTTGTGATGGAGAGTCTGTTTATCCCTATTTTTTTAGGTGGGCATGGGAAGTTTCCTTAGGATGTGTTAAGTACGTTTGTTTTGAATAAATTTATTTATTTTAATTTAGATATTTAATCATTATTCGGATTGAGTATGTATGTGTGTGTGTGTGTATATATATATATATATGTTGTTGATGTTTATTGATAAATTTTACAAGTTTGATTTCCTTTATTGTATTGTTTGTAGTGACTTTAGACCATCCTGTCCATCCATTAACACCTGTCCATTCACATCTTGTGAATCTGCTCCATGTGAATCCATGAACTTCATGTCATGTGAATTACCCAAGACTTTAGAGTCCTGAACTTAAAGTAAAAGAGAGCAAAGGACTGGTATTCGTCCCTTGTTTGACACACTGTAATAAGTGTTTTCTGTTTATATGTAAACTGAAAATTCACATTTGCATGTTTTCATTTTATAAACTCTATTATGTCTTCCATTGTAATGGAAAAAATTTGATTTTCATTGGTCTTCAGCAAATATTACAACCCTTATAGTGATGTTTGAACAAGAGATATGTTTGGATTTATCTGTGAACGTGCAGGAGTGGGACACCCTAGGAACAGCTGGGCAAGGACCTTTGGTCCTAGAGGTCAGGATACAGCTAAATTCGATGGACGAAGAGAAGCATATGCAACAGTGTATTCCTTATTTGGCAATATGCTCAGAAAAAGAAACCTACTGCATAAGACCTTGAAAACAGTATAAAGGCGGCCCAGCATTTCCTGGTTTCATCTCACTCACTCTACAGCGTAACTTCTGTGTGGTGACTGGGCCTTCTTGTAAGAATAAATACCTTTTAAAAAGACAATTTGATTCAGTGTGTCTCTTATGCAGTGATGGTTTGATAGAAATTTTTGCCACAACACCTAACATCACCTCACTTTCTTTCATACCTTCCTATTGCTCTTCCATGGCAAGCAACTGTGAATTTTCAGTTTATGTTTAACACATTTATACAAAAATAAATGTAGGCTACTGTATGAATACAAAATGTATTTATACAGTACTGCTGTATCTGCTGATGTTTAGGGTTGTCACGTTCCTCTATGTTCAAAAAAAGTAGTGATTGTGCTGGGCGAAACTCCATATATATTCTTCCAAACTTGATTGGTTGATTTGTGAGATTGTGAATACAATTTATGTCAGGCTATTTGCCAATTTAACAGACATTTCAAACATTCCATGTCAGATATTTATAATATACATACATGTCTGACAAATTTTGATAACTAAATGCATAATTTTGCATGTAATGGCTCACAAGATAAAAGAATGATTAGAAGTTGTAAAGAGTTTGACAATTTCACTGAGAATCAACTCATCAGTTTTTTAAACAAGCCATGTGCATTTAATTATTGTGCAAATTGTAGACAGTTGTACTCACTCTTTTGCACATGCCAAAACACATGTAATTTGATTAAATCGATAAGAAATTCAAATCTGACCTGAATTTATTGTTTTGAGGGGGGGGGGGGGGGGGGATCTCATTTGAGAATTGAGCCAAATCGATTGAGAAAAAATGCTATAGATGGTAAATGAAATTAAAATACCTGTGTATATGTTCAGCTATCTTATAATTTTGGTAGTCTTTAATTTTTTAGATTTGGAACATATTTTTCAAAATGGTACTTTTGGCCGGAATTGTCCTTTAATCAGCGCGAATAACTGCAATGATTTTTTCCTCTTAGTTGGTCAGAACAAAAGTGGATGTTACTTGTTCAGGGGTCCGTTCTTCGTACGTTGCTTAAAACATCCGAGATCAAATGAAACATCCACGATGATATCATCGGCCTAATCATGATCTAGCTAATTAGTCAAGTCAAGTCACCTTTATTTCTATAGCGCTTTTACAATTCAGATCGTTTCAAAGCAGCTTTACAGAGATAACAGGAAAATAATGTTGTAATAGTATTGTTGAATATAAAATTAAATGTCCCGAACTAAGCAAGCCAAGAGCCAATGCTGACAAAGGCGAAGAAAGGCGAAAAAAAGGCGAGAGTGGAAAGGAACCAAAACTCCATCAGTGACAGAATGGAGAAAAAAACCTTGGGAGAACCCAGGCTCAGTCGGGGGGCCAGTCCTCCTTTGGCCAACGAACGAACAGTGTATGATTGTGATTTAGGCAGCATTATAGGTCAGAAGTCAGATGGGATCAGAACTTTCACAATATTTATCCAGTTCATCTGGTTGGGGGTCGAAGTCATCATGCAGTTATGGAGACGAGTTTGTTGAGGTGTCCATGAGGCCTTCACAGGGCTGATAAAGCTGGCACTTCAGGGATGCGTTTTCGCCATGTCTATGCAATGGTCCTTCATCAGATCTGGATATGGCCTCGATCCGGCGGTTTGCCGTAAACCTCAGGATTAACAGAGAGACTAATATTAGCGTAGACGCCATCCTTCTTATGATGTACAAAGTACATCAGGATTTATGGGAAGTGTTCCCGGTTCCGGCTTATCTACCTATGCAGCCTAACATTGAATTATAGAAGTCTATAATGTGTTATGTGTATGCTAAGCCAAAGAGATGTGTTTGACAAACTGACAGACTGTGTCTGCTTCCCGGACCATGTTAGGAAGATTGTTCCAAAGTTTTGGTGCTAAATAGGAGAAGGATCTACCGCCAGTAGTCGATTTCGATATTCTAGGTATTATCAACTGGCCAGAATTTTGAGATCGCAATAGATGTGAAGGACTATAATGCGTTAAGAGCTCGCTCAAGTACAGGGGAGCTAAACCATTTAGTGCTTTGTAAGTAATCAGCAATATTTTAAAATGTAGGCTATATGATGTTTAATAGGGAGCCAATGCAGTGCTGACAGAACCAGGCTAATATGGTCATACTTCCTGGTTCTGGTAAGAACTCTAGCTGCTGCATTTTGGACCAGCTGTAGTTTATTTATTAAGTGTGCAGGGCAATCACCCGGTAGATCATTACAATAATCTAGCCTTGATGTCATGAACGCATTAACTAATTGTTCTGCATTTTTCATAGAGCGCATATGGCGTAATACAGATATATTTTTAAGATGAAAAATTGCAGTTTTACAGATACTAGACACGTGACTTTCAAATGAAAGTTTGGTATCAAAGAGCTAACCCAGGTTCCTAACCGACGACGAGGACTTGACAGAGCAGCAATCAAGTGTTAGACAGTATTCTAGGTTATTATGCTGTAACACTCTTGTTTTGGTCACATACTAAATGAAGGGGATCCATTCATCCAAGAGTAGAGTTAAGTGTAGTTATATTTTTGTGAGATAACACAAACTATATAGATATATACACAACAGCAATATTGTCAGCAAATCATCACATCCAAAGAAAAAGAAAATCATAGCTTCATTATGTTAGAACCTTTCAGTTCATCACATGTACATGCAGAAATATAATCAATTTCTCACCACACCACAAGTAGTTCAGGTAAGAAGCGAGCGTTTCCAATATTCCAAAAGTTCATTAGAAGTCCTGGAGTAGAAGTCCAACAAAAAGTGTCTCAAATTATAACCAAGCACCAGTCCGGGTAATGAACAAAAGTGTAGAATCAGAGCACAACATGGTCCAGATGAAGTGTCCATATTGAATGAAGCCAAAAGAAAACCCTCTAAACAAATAGGCAAATACAAATCAAAATATGCAATTGACACAGATAAACATAAAGATTCAACATAGAGATTCAACATAAAGATCATAAAGAACAAAAAGATTCCTCATAATAGGGTTTCTTGCATATAGCTCAGTTGAGCAAACACTCAAAGCCATTCCATACCTCTCTAAACACTCACTTGTCTCTCTTAAAAGGATAGCCCTTCCCAAAGAAACCTCCATAGCTCCCCCTTGAGGTGGGGAGTAGAATTACAGCACAAGAAATGGAACATTCTTTCAGAACTGTTACAACGTGAGGAAGTTTTTTGTCCAATAATTAGAATCTCTGTTTTTTTCAGAATTACGTAGTAGGAAATTACTAGCCATCCAGTTTTTTATATCAGCTATGCATTCCGTTAATTTGTGGATTGGTAAGTTTCGTCAGGGCGTGAAGAAATATAGAGCTGAGTATCATCAGCATAACAGTGAAAACTAATCCCATGCTTCCTAATGATATCGCCTAAGGGTAGCATGTACAGAGTGAATAGCAACGGTCCTAGTACTGAGTCTTGTGGTACACCATACTGAACTTTTGACCGATAAGACATCTCTTCATCTACTGCTACAAACTGATAACACTCAGATAAGTATGATTTAAACCATGCTAGTGCAATTCCACTAATGCCAACATAATGTTCGATTCTATTTAAAAGAATGTTGTGGTCGATAGTGTCTAGTGATAGTGATAGCAAATGCATTACTAAGATCGAGTAGCACTAATAGAGAGATACAACCACCATCATTCATTTGTGATCATGCAATTAGGTTCTTCGAAACACACCTGCCGGTCATAGTATAGCTGGATTGAGTTATCTGAGATAATTGCGCGTTCATGCGCTGGTTTAAAAGGAAATATGTATCGATATCGATAGTTAACACTGCTATTGGCTGCTCATCATTGCCAAAGAGCGCGCTCAGTTTTTCTCCGCAGCAGAGCAAGAGTTATTGCTTGAAGGTTATTCTGAATTTGAAAGCTTAATTAAAACGCCATGCAGGGAACACCTCAATGTGTGCAGAAGCCAGGAGAGAGGGCTGGCAAAAAGTAGCAGACAAATTAAATGCGTTGTGCTCACCATGTTATGGTTCTATCACTTAATTTACAGTATATATTCTTGTATTTTAATAACTTAATAATTGTTTAATTACAGAGCCACCTCAGGATCCACTAGAACATGGGAACAAGTAAAAATGAAGTACAAAAATGTTCTTCAAAATGGTAATTTTTTCTACTTATACTGTTCTCAGTCTATTTTACAAAAAAACAATGTTAAATGTGTTTGTGTGTTTATAACAGCAACCAAGAAAAAGGCTGAGCAGAAAAAAACAGGTGGTGGTCCTGCACCTCCACATTATACCCCGGCAGAAGAGCTGGCCCTTGGGGTAAATGTGAACCGACTCATTGTGGAGGGCATCCCTGGGTTCAGCTCTTCCTCAGACCCACAGCCAGGGACCAGTAGCTGCAACCCCTTCATTAATGGTAGATGAGTTTTAAATTCCCTTGCTACACTGTAAAATAATTTGTTGCTGCATTAAATTAAGTAGGCCTATAATCCAAATGGCTGGCACAGTCATTTCAACTGTTAAATATTGAGTATCAATTGATTTGACTTGTGAAGGTTCAAACTGCTCAAATTAATGTAAAAATATTTTGCCTTGAGTTATTAATCACATTTTCTCCCAAGTGTAGTTCATAATGCCATTGTGTTTTCCTCTTTTGTGCAGTTTTACACAATACACCAACGCTTTTACCTGATCCCAAGTGGTAGCTGAAATATGTGCGGTAAGTGGACTTTTTCTAACTTTCATCAGAAGGGAAGAAAGTGCAACTTTGTAATACCCCATTGCACAGGACAGTGAAGAAACCCTCTTAGACTGCTGTCCTTTGGAGGAAGTACATAAGTGCATAAATAACTTTATTTAATTTATAGTTGTGTACTTTATTTCTGACTGTAAAATGAGTTGCTGGAAGAAAGGTCTACTGCACAAAGTGTTACAGAGGTGGGCAGTGTAGTACTTTTCCTTTTTATTTTTGTTGCATGAGGCTTGTGTTGACAGAGCTTTTCTTTTTATCCAAAAATGCATGGCACAGGGTGATATCCGTACCCTATATAAACAGAGTCTACAACAGAAAATTTAGTATTTTGACCTGCAAAAACAAAAAACAAGGGGAAAAATAGAACTTGACACCTTAAAGAAAAAACTGGCACTAGAGATTAAGTTGCTTCAAAAGGAACTACAAGTAAGTGCTAATACACTATTTCACACAGAGTACTATTGGTGACCTTGCCTAATAATAGATTATTGCAGGCAAAAGATGACAATCACTGGCTTTTCTTGACAAAGATTAATTGAAATAAAACTCAAGGAACTAAGCATAGTGTCTTTTTTATTATTAGTTTAATGAAGGTGGGGTTTTTTTTGTAAAAAAAAATCAAAAATGGCGTTCCACAATTCTGTCCCGTGCAGCTCTGCCACTAGGTTGGTCCAAGTGCACTGGCTGGAAGTCATCATCAGGCTGCACCTCCCCAACCCGGATCCTCTCCTTTCTGATGGTGGCAATGTTGTGGAGTATGGCACATGTTAAGTGCAACCCTCAGACTTTTCAGACACTGAAATCTTCCCTTTAGTTGCTCAAAGGTCATTTCAATGCATGCCCTTGTCCTGGCTAGAGCTGCATTGTATTTGGTCTGGGGTTTGGCTCAGGGAATGGGGTCATAAAACCCCTGTCTCCTAGTGAGGTATGTCTCGAGACCGGTCTTGGTCTCGAGACCACTTTTACGTGGTCTCGGTCTTGTCACGGCTTTGGCGGTCTTTGGTCTTGGTCTTGTCTTGGTCTCGGACCACTCGGTCTTGTCTAGGTCTCGCTGTCTCCAACCGACATAGTGGTCGTATGGCAAGCCGTTTTAGCTTAAATTGTACCCAGCCTTACTCGTCGTAATTACGTTTTTACTAGTAAGAATTCAATTAGAGAGCTCTACAATTCAATTCTTACTAGTAACAATTACAATTAGAGAGCTCTCTAATTCGATTTTTACTTGTAAGAATGTAATTGCAGAGCTCTTTAATTCAATTCTTACTAGTAAAAACTGAATTAGAGAGCTCTCTAATTAAATCTTTACTAGTAAGAATGCAATTGTAGAGCTTTCAATTTGAATTAGAGAGCTCTTTAATGCAATTCTTACTAGTAGGATTGCAATTAGAGAGCTCTACAATTCAATTCTTACTAGTAACAATTACAATTAGAGAGCTCTCTAATTCAATTCTTACCAGTAAAAATGCAATTAGAGAGCTCTCTAATTTCAATTATTACTAGTAAAAATTACAATTGCAGAGCTCTCTAATTCAATTCTTACTAGTAAAAATTACAATTAAAGAGCTCTTTAATGCAATTATTATACTAGTAAAAACTCATATTCATTAGATGCAAAACGGATTACACCCATTTCCTACTTTTCAAAATAAAAATCATATTAGGCGTGGTTAGACGTTTTATACATACATATAGGCCTTTGCATTCATATATATATATATATATATATATACCCTAGACTGTAACAAGGGTGACCAGACATCATGAAAAATTCGGGACAAACCCGAAATCTATGCTGTTGCCCAGTCCGGCCCTAATTATCCAGCAAATTATATGGGATAAGCAGTGGCGTAACTTTGCTTTAAAAAGTGGTGGGGACACCGTACAACTCGTTTTGCTATTTGTTTATTCAATAACCGAATTTACTTGGGAACTGAGTTCAGAGTTACTAGTAACAATTCAATTAGAGAGCTCTGTAATTAAAAATTAATGGAAGTCAATTGAGACAATATGACTAGTAAAAATTCATTTGTAGAGCTCTCTAATTGGAATTGTTACTAGTAGGAATTGAATTAGAGAGCTCTCCAATTGTAATTGTACTAGTAAGAATTGAATTAGAGAGCTCTCTAATTGTAATTGTTACTAGTAAGAATTGAATTGTAGAGCTCTCTAATTGAATTCTTACTAGTAAAAATGCAATTACAACGAGTAGGGCTGGGTACAATTTAAGCTAAAACGGCTTGCCATATGGAAGTCAATGGAGACATATGACTAGTAAAAATTAATTTGTAGAGCTCTCTAATTGTAATTGTTACTAGTAAGAATTGAAATAGAGAGCTCTGCAATTCTAATTCTTACTAGTAATAATTGAATTAGAGAGCTCTCCAATTGTATTTTTACTAGTAAGAATTGAATTAGAGAGCTCTCTAATTGTAATTGTTACTAGTAAGAATTGAATTGTAGAGCTCTGCAATTGAATTCTTACTAGTAAAAATGTTATTACGACGAGTAAGGCTGGGTACAATTTAAGCTAAAACGGCTTGCCATAGTGGTCGGGGGATTTAGCAATAAATACTACAATATCCACGACGACACAACGTTCGATAATGCAACAGTATTTGAATTTTCGTGTGACTCGTTTCGCCTGTTTGAACAATGTATCTTAATGGTCCAGTGGTAGAATTTTCCCCGACCGTGTTAGAGTTTCGGGGTTCCAATCCACACTCTATAGTTTTTTTTCTCGTACAGTTTTTTTTCTCATCAAAACCGATTATGTTCATCAGTGGTTGTATATCAAGCAAGGACACGTTTGTGTGCATTATGTTTTGTGATTTCACCAGAACGAATAGAGAGTAGGCCTACACTGTTGTGCCTGAACGCGTTCATTGAACGATGGTTCATGAACTCGTTCATATTTTGGGCGAATGTGAACTGAACGTACTGTATTACTGCCTGAGACATGTCAATCTGTGATATCGCTTAGTAGATGAGAGAGCCATCATGGGACTCAAGTGTTTGTTTTCAAGGGTGCAAAAGTTCAAGTGCGTTGAATATGTTTCCCCGCGATTCTGCCAGGGCTGGACTCTGGCTCCGGGCGGTTGGTTGGCCATCAACCACGGACACATCTAAATGATATGTGTGCAGCAAACATTAGAGAGAGCTTCGAGAGCTGGTGAATGGTGGACTTTGTTGACCTTGTTGACGACCAATGCAAGTTATGTCTTGCGAGTAATGCGGTAGGCAAGTCCCGAGGACTTTTCTATCCCTTCAGAGGTATGGGTGTGTCTAAAATGTAACCCTGATCATTTTACTTGCCTTTTGTTAAATATATTTTTTTTTTCTCGTGAAACTATCGTGAGGGTGTCGTTTACATTATTAATTTGCTGGAAACGCACATCAATGTTCGACTCGTCGGAGTCGGGCTTTAACAACAGCACAAAATGTTTTTGTGTAATTTGAAAGCCACTTAAGACCTATGAATGTAAAGCAGGTTTTATTTTTTTGCCCACGCAGGTAGGCTATTATAATTTTTAATGAAGATCATGACCATGCTGATTGTGACTTACAGTATGTGTCCCTCAGGCTTCACTTACGTGATTGGAGACAGTAGACTTGTAGTCAAGACTGCCTAAACCGAGACCAAGACACTACCAAGACCAGAGGGTATCGAGACCAAGACAAGATCAAGACCAAGACAGATCAAGTCGAGACCAAGACCGAGACCAAGTCGAGACCGGAGGAAAAAAAAAAACAGACTAGTGTACAGTGTTGGGAAAGTTCACTTTCTACATGAACTAGTTTAAAGTTCAGTTCACAAATTTTAAAATGAACTAGTTCGGTTCAGTTCATACTTACTGCGAGCTATTATTTTTCAAAATGATTGCCACAGCCCATATAGAACTATACAGACAGCAGTTATTTTATCGGCGGGCAAAGTTTGCACAGAAATGTAAGATTGTTCCCATCCTCACCAACCTTGTCATAAAACTCGTTTAAATGATCATACGACGCTTCCTAGCTGCATTTTGTTTTAATAACGCATGCGGCGGTGCGACACTGGTGGCTGGTGTTGCCAGATTGGGTGTTTTTCCGCTACACATTAAGGCCTGTTTACTGTGTGTTTTAGCCGGGTTTTCGCCTAGAAGGCTCTATAGAAATCTGGCGCCCTATTGAACGAAGTTAAACTGAGAGCGCACCGAGCGCCGTTCACAGACACCAGAATGAACGAGTTCACAGTTACCCCTTTTCCACCAAAGCATTTTGAGAGCCGGTTCGGAGCCGGTGCCTACTCGCGAACCGGTTCTTTGTGTTTCGACAGCCAAAGAACCGGTTCTCGGCCAGGAAAACTGGTTCCAAAGCGGCACCAACTCTTTGCTGGACTAGAACCAGAGAACCGTTCTTTTACCACCGTGTCATGCTTACGTCGGGGGCTGGGGGCGGGTTTAGATGTGTCCTAAACATATTTTATGACCGCAAAGCCAGGAGAAACATTTGCAGAAACACGATGTAGTCCACCATTGTAATTATTATGCTTGAAGTTGGCGCAAGCGTTTCTAGCTTTTTTTAAATTTTATTTTTTTATTGAAAACATTATGTAAGCAAAGAAGAAAACAGTCAAAACATAGAACAAATAAACGGAAAGAAAAAAGACACAAGACAGAGGTACATAACTAATCAGAAATGATTACATATCAAAGGAAAAGATTAAAAGACTTACTTATTTCAATTGTTTTTAAAGCCTTCATGGTACACAAGTTAGAGATAATCCCAAAATAATGTACTTGCTAGCGTTTCTGTATGGCGACGTACACAGTGACGTAACGACGTCGTTCGCTGGGCGCTCTAGTCAGTGGGAAAACAAACCGGTTCTGAGAAGGTTCGCAAGTTGAACCAACTCCGAACTAACTTTGAACCAGCACCAGTTCCGAACCAGTTCTTTTTTGGTGGAAAAGGGGTAAGTAACGTTCACCAGGCAGCAGGGGCGTAATTTGTGTGTGTGTGTGTGGGGGGGGGGGGGGGGGGGGATATAACCCCCCCAATATTTAAATCTATGCATTACAACCCCCCCATTATTTATACCATGATCACAATATCAGGAGGCATACCCAAACTTCAACCCCCCCAATGTTCAAACCAAATCTACGCCCTTGCATGTCTGTCATTGGAAAGATCCACCTGGTGTCATGAATAATTAAGAGACAGTGTCTTTTCATAGGATATGAAAACTCAGTCTCATTAATAATTATGAGACACTGATGAGTCATCAAAGCACTTACAGTGTGGACACGGTAAAGATAAACCCGGAAGATGAAAATAGCGGGAAAAAACTACAATTTAATCTAACAGATGCTAACATTGCTTTCAATGCTGTTCAACACACATAGCCTACCTCTGTTAAAATTTGGTTTAGGGCTTCATGACCCTTTAAGTTTTGAAAAGAGTATGTAATCATGTGCATATTGGCCTGTATGTATATAGTTTTGGTGGTGTCTGTGTCTAAGTGATAAAATAATTCATGTAATTTAAAAGATTTTGTAATTGACTGCATTTTGTGCCAAAGCAATGATAAATGATCCATAGTTTAGCCCACAAAAACTGCTGTTGAGCTCACTGTACGAGTTTTTAAAAAGAGACCTAAGTATTGAGAAATGTGACCTAGTCAGGGATGGGCAACTTCGGTCCTGGAGGGCCACTGTCCTGCAGAGTTTAGCGCCAACCCTAATTAAACACACCTCAACAAGCTAATCAATGTATTTAGGATTACTTGAAAAGAGTTTTTGTCAGGGTTGGAGCTAAACTCTGCAGGACAGTGGCCCTCCAGGACGAAGTTGCCGATCCTTAACCTAGATTGTAAAAAGAAAACCTAGGTGTGAGGTAAGAGCGACACCAAGAGGTCTGGACTGGAAGCTGGAGGTTTACATGGATCTACGGTTTAAGGGATATACACCCAAAAAAGAAAACTGTCATTCATTTCTGTAAGAATGTAATTACTCTTGAACACAAATGATCTTTTTGATGAAATCTGAGAGATTTCTGCCCCTCCACTGACAGCTACACTTACACTTGGATGCTTAATAAAGTTCATAAAGAGATCATAAAACGTATCCATATGAATTGAGCAGTTTAGTCCAAACTTTCTGAAGAGTCGCAATCTCTTTATATGATGAACATATTTAATTTAGGCTTTAATTCACATATAAACATTGATAAGCAAATATGAACAGAAGCTCAACCAAACCTGTTTGACGTGTGAGAACAAGCGCTTTCCAGAAGCTCAAACTTGCTGCGTAACACGAGAATGAACCTCTTTGGTTCTCGCACGTCAAGCGAACATGCTTGAGCTTCTGTTTACCACAACTGATATGTTAGTTGGTGAATGTTAATATATGAATAAAAGCCTGAAAAAAAGGAACAAACAGTATCACTGTCTGCATGAACCAAAAAGCAGAGGACATTCTGACAATGTGTGTAAAATATTTATTTGTATTGTTCTGTGAGGAAAAGAAACCCTATAAATCAGAGAGCTGGTGAGGCCTCTTGAACTGTATTTTAAACATGAAAGGTTTATTAGCAGTTTTATGTTCTGAGTTGACAGAACTCAGTCTACAAGATGACCACGTTATTGCAGAGGTCCGACTGGCAGCATTTAATCTTCATGGCGGTGTTATTCTGGAGAACAGCACACTCGGTCTTACTGCTGCATCTGCGAAAGCCCATGACTAGATCAAACACACAAATAAAAGCATATGAACATCATGACTCGATCTAATCACAAAGTGCACTGTAAAAAAAAAAAGTTGAGAAAACTTAAAAGTTTAAGGCAACCAGCTGCAGGACATTTTTGAGTTTTCTCAACTTAGGGTCATTAGTTGTACAAACTTTTTCATGTTAAATAGTTGAATAAACTTTAAAAACAGAATTTGTCAAACAAAATGTAAGTTGGATTTTTTTACAGTGTGAACATTTATCTGCGTATAATGAAATGCAAAGAATCAAACTACAGCTGTTTTGGTAGCGTCCATGTGAGGTTTTATCAATAGTTTAAATTAGTTTTATTTTTAAATATTCAATTTTCATTTTAGTTAAAGTTTTAGTAATTTTGTTGTTTTTGGTCTTTTTATTATATATTTATATATATTTTTTATTAATTTAATTAAATGTAAAATACATTTATTTCAGTTTAGTTTTTAGTTATTTTCATACATCAAGTTAAGCTAAATAAAAATAAGAAATGTTTCCTTGGCAACTAGCTTTTTTTTATATAGAAGGGAAGTAATCGATTTCCCAGTTCTGTTTAGCTTTGGTTCCCTTGGTTACTGATTATGTACTCGTTTGTTTCTATGGTTACTTATGATTATCACCTGTGTCTCTTTGTGTGTTTGCCATGTATACCGTACACTCCCTGTTCAGTCCTTTGTCAGTTCTTGTTTATGGATATTGTGGTTTTGCTTTATCTCCTACGCTCCACCTGGGTTCATGTCAAATGTTTGGACAGACCTCCTCATTCTTTATTATTTTCCACATTTTACAATTAAATTATTTTCTATAATTTAATACATTTCATATATTCAAAAAATGAATTCAACTTTTTTTTTTCCAGCACATTTATATGAATTTCTTAGTGTGAAACTGACAGAAAGTTTCAACTTTAAACTCACAGGGAGGGAAGTTGATTCTGGCCGCTATACAGGCATCTTTTCCGATGTCACAGGTCTCTTGAGATGGCATGCAGCGTGTTCCAGACTGAGGAACGCAGTGGTGGCATTTCAGTGCAGATCCTGCAAAGGAGTATAGCACACATGTGCATAAATCAGCACTGATGTAAAACTTTTTTTAAACCTCTCAGTAAGAAATAGTAACGGTATTGCGAAATTTTAGTATGGGGATTTTTCAGTCACAACATGATTATGTTGTATCAATAGTTTGCAGAGTCAGTTTCGTTAAATTAGGAACATTGTTTATGATCTATAGAACAGAAACCGTTCTAGCTTCATTTGGAGCCAGAAACCGCAGTCATGTGACATCAATGTAAAAAAAATTCAGAGGTTTTATTTTTCAATTAATCTTTTGAAGTAATGTACACTTATAAATCTTATTAAACATCAGCAGCTTTAACTCACCATAGTTCAACACCAGAGCAAGAACAACGACCACCAGCAAAGTGTTCATTATTCTGTTGATTAGAGCTGAGAAAATAATTATTATCATTATTAGCAACACTCATCAGTATCTGAGTTAAGATTATGTCTGAGGTGAAATTTCGTTTCTGGCTTATCAGCTTGTTCAATGATGCTTATAGCAAACGCAAACAGCAAATGCCGTTAAAGTAAAATGAACTGTACTCTGTTCTTGCATGTCAAGCATCACTGTTACTATACATAGTAATAGAGCTTTGAACAAACCCCTAACCTTATCTATTGCACTTGAATGATTTGACATTAATTATTCCTCAATTCATGTGTCAGGTTGAAGGGATTTGTGGTGTTACTTTACTAAACGATTAAGCTTACATTTTCACCAGGCAAATTATGAAACTTGTGTTAAAGCGCTTTACAGACAGCGTCAAATTATACAAAAGTGTTAAATTTTATACAGATTAAGTTGAAATTTAGACATTAAATCTGTGCAGTTTAGCCTAGACCTGATCTCTAAGGCTAAAGTAGTGCAAATATCTAATGTGTATTGTTTTAGGATAACAATGTGAAAACCTACCTCCTAAGCGATGTATTGAGAGTTTTGTAAGTTAATTTGCACTTGTGTGTATCTCGTATCTCTTATATAGCATACTTGTCATGCACTCAGGAGTGAATCATTTCCAGTAATTAAGGAATTCCCAAAGAGTTTGGAACTTGTTCGTTGTGTTAAAATGTGGCCACAGACACTCAAGGCTCAATAACATTTGCTCAACTGTGTATATGATCATTGTTTACTCATGCATTAGCTTCAGATCTTCTGTACTGATTGTACAATGTTCTTGTGCAAGATCCTGTTCTGTCCCGTTCTACTACAAGAAAACACTCTTAAGAAATATTTGTATGCCACGTTAAAAACAAGTTAATTATCTGCATTTGGGTATCAAACACAAATATGGTGGTGCAGGCCCAGAATGGCCATGGGGATTCTCGGTGGGCTGGCCTTTTTTTATTATTATTTTATATTATTGCATGTCCAATTTACCAAAGTGGTAATTTACGAATTCGGCATTCAATAATAAATCGATAATAAATCATGAATCTGTTAGTCCTGACTAGCTGACACAACTGCACAAATATATACAACAGAACAAAGGTGGAGCAAATTAAATACCACGGTTTTAATATTTTCAGGTAAGTCTAACAGTATTCGGGTACAGAAATGTAATAATCAAATGTAAAATAACACTGCATTAGATTGGATTAGATTCTTTTTAATCCCCCCCCCCCCTGAATAGCTTATATGGGTTAAATAATATACAAAACAATGTAAACAACTGTTAAAATTCAATTTAACTTACGTGCAGTTGCTGCCTTAAATTAGGAATAATCAAACTGGCTGTATAGTAATTTAAACCATTTAAAAAAAATCTACTAAAAATCTAATCTATATATTTTGTCTATTGTTTTACAAAGTAAGGAAAATAATGTTTAAGTCAAGCTTTGATGCCTTTAACCAAAGAATAATCACAGTCTCTTCCCCACAGTGAGGCATACAGATACAGTTTATTAGGTAATTTGGCACTGTTTTTTTAATTATTATTTCAGTATTGGATCGGATCGGTATCGGGCAATACTGAGTCCCAGGTATCGGAATCGGTATCGGAGGCAAAAAAGGTGGATCGTGCCACCCCTAATTCAAACACAAAAACGATCCATAAATGTTACCGTCATTGTGTATTGTCTACCAAGTATTGAGGTCTTTGCATTCACATCATGCTTAACATCTGACATGATGAAGTATAAATTACTTAGATACTTTAAGTAAAACATATACTACAAATGACTGGTATAATTCAATAAAATTGTTTGAATGAAATGTAATGTAAAGGAAATTTCAACTAAATTGATATTAATCAACCTTTTACTAGCCAAGTTAAAATTAATTATTTTCTTTGTTACTTTCACTTAACTAGGTTAAGTAAAGTTTACTTAAATTTTAAATTAAAGATTTCTAATTAAAGCTACTGATAAATATGTTTAGGTTTTTACTTGGTAAATCTTTGTAAATTTACTAGCATTTTCTGAGTGGAAAAAGTTGCCTAGCTTTATTCAAGGAAATACTACTCCAAATTTTTTTCAGTGTACCTGTGTTGGACAAATGAAAAATGTTGTCTTCTCAAATTTTATGAGAACGTGGCAGGAAAGTTCAATATTGTGTAAAACAAAGCTGAGGGACACGAGAGCCTGAGGGGACTGGGGAGAAATATCAGATTTAGGACTAAGATATATATGATTCTGATTCTGATTCTGATTCTGATATATATATATATATATATATATATATCTTTTTGAGAGGTTTGGTGATGTAATTCATGAAACTAGCAATATTCTTAGACTTTTGATGATTGTGTAGTGTCTGAATCTGTTCTGCAAGCGTTTACTGGATTTGAAATGTTCCAGAAAATGTGAGTAACTGTTTATTTTGGGTCCAAGGTACATGTGTGCACAAGGTTTTAATGTCTGTTGGATTTAGCTCTGCTCTTGGCTTACTTAACTAGCTAATGAGATTAAATGAAAGATCATCATCTTTTGATCTATCAGTGATTAATGCTCTTATAATGTAACATTAGTGTAAAGTAGTGGTGTAAAGTTCATTTATATGGCAGTCAGACAACAGTTGCCATTTTCAACTTATTTTATTGGCTGGTTATTGAGATTGTACTATGAAAGCTAATTGAATATTAGTCACTGCAAGAAAAAAAATTCTTAGTATTTTTGTCTTTTTCATTACAGATATCTAAAAAAAATGTCTATATCTTCTAAAAAAGTATACAAAAAGAAAAAACATTTAGTCCATGTGGTAAGAAAAAAATGCATTAACTAACATGAACTAATGAGCAATACATTTGTTACAGTATTTATTAATCTTTGTTAATGGTAGTTAATAAAAATCCAGCTGTTCCTTTTTTGTTCATTTTAGTTCACAGTGCATTAACTAATGTTAACAAATACAACTTTTGATTTTAATAATGAATTGGTAAATGTTAAAATTAACTGACTAAGGTTAATAAATGCTGTAGAGGTATTGTTTATTCTTAGTTCATGTTAACTAATGACATTTTATTGTAAAGTGTTAACAAATATTATATGGTTTTCTCTTTGAATTAAGTTTATTTTTCTTACACCACTGACAGATACTTTTCTTGGGCACAGACTTATTTTTTAATCTTTTTCAGGAAACAAGACTTTTATTTTGCTCCACAAGTAAATTAATTTATGTTTAGATATTTTTACTGAAAAACAAGACAAAAAGGCACTTGCTATTAAATGCATGAGTCAGCAAAACAAACATCTGATTTTGACATTGATTTGGAAATGTAGAACTATCACATTTTTTTACTTCTGATATTGACATTCACTAAACTTGTTTCCAGCAAAAGATAAAACAATTTAAAAGCTAATTGTGACTTTTTATCTCACAATTCTGACTTTTGTTCTCAGAATAGCGTGATATAAACTCACAATTGCGAGAACAAAAGTCATAATTGTGAGATAAAAAGTCGCATTTACCTTTTAAATAGTTTTATTCTGTGGTGGAAACAAGCTTTCATATCTCACAGCTGTTAGGCTGCCCTTGAAATAATATTATATCTGACATGCACTAATAATATTGCAACATTTCACTATGTGATGTTTCATCTTAATGTTTTAACATAGAAATGTTAACTGCAGTAATCTTCTATTGTTTATTGTTTATTGCTATATTGTATATTGTGTGAGAATAGGAATGTATTTGTATGATATTGTCCAAGATAAATCACATCATCAAAAATGCTAGCATTCTTTTATTTTTATTTTCATAATTTGAAAAGCAGATTTAAAATAATCTTTTTTTTTAAAGGCAAACTGATTTGATAAACAATTTTGTGTGAATGAGAATATATTCTATCTGTATTAAAAAAGCAAGTAAATCACATCACCAAAAAACAATTTATTTAGTTTTTTAATGACCATTGCCACTTTGAGACAGACTGTTTATTTGTAACTTGCACAACTAAAAATTCAGTGAGGAAATATTGCTTCTTTTTTTTAAGTCACAAATCAGAAGCATAGTCATCATATGTAATCTATTTTATTGAAAGCGGTTTAATGAATCCGGCTCATATATGGCTCAGATCAGTCAAAGGTGTTGCAGAAGTCCTTCTGGCAGCACTTGATGTTGATGTAGGCGTTCTGTTTCTGCATCTCACAGTCTGACATTGACATGCACTTTTGGAAATGACCATCTGTTTCAAACAAAACCAGAATTTTTTTTTTAAATCATCTTTTAGATTACATTTATAATAGTGCATTGCCTAAAAACAGCCCATTTTGGTTGTTGTCTGAATGGACATCAACACTCACATGGATGTCTGCGAAACTTGGCGGCGGCACACGCGTCTTTCTCCGGTGGGCAGGTTACACTTGTGACCTCACAGGACCCTCCTGCTTTAACTGGGACGCAGAGATGACAGTCCAGGGCCGTGCCTTAAACACACACGGGCCAATATTTGAAATCACACTTCCATTCTTGTGCATTAAAAGCCTTTTTTTTAACCCTTTGTGCATGTAGTTTGGACATGTTTTTGCTATTCTCCTGTGGACATTTTCAGAAATTGTCACAAACAAAACCTGTCCACACACCACGTACAGTAGTTAAACTACAAGTATTAACTGACTTTTCTTATTTCTTCTCTTATATGAATATTCTCATGTATTTTTCAGCACACAAAGAAGAGTTTCATTGCATCATAGATGATCTGAAGTCCGTTTTATGACGGGAAATCAATCATCACACTCACCGCCTGTTACGACCAGCATGAGAACAACAGCCAATATGAGGAACTTCATCATTCTGTGAAACAAACCGAAGGAGAGAAGCGACTCATTTATTATTGATTAAAAAAATAAACTCTAAAGAGTATTAAAACTCACTAGACAGCAACCGACCAATTCAAACCAAACCTAAGCACCTTAAACATGCTAAAATAAACCATTACTGTAAATAATCTGAAGGAGTATCTAAAGGCTACTCTTGGTAAATATTACCAAGAGTAGATCAATAAAGTTTTATCTTATGTTTTATGACGCATCCCTGATTTATGTTTTAATGTACTGTAAAAAATAATAATAATAATTTCAATGAATAAAACTGTGTAACTCACCTTTGTACTTCAGTGGACTGAGTAAAACTGATCCTCTTTCTGTCTGTATGTCTACATGAAACCTCACCTTTATCCTACAGTTTCTTATCACCTCCCTCCTCTCTCTCTTTCTTTGTGCAAACAGACCAAGCCTGGTCATATGCAACACAACTATATCAATGGTCTTGGCACAAGAAAATTAAACAATATTTATCAACTTTATGGGTCTAACTGTGTGTTTGAAAGAGATGTCTGCAACTTCCTTCCTGTAGCTTTATAGCTGGGGTCAGATAGATAGATAGAGATAGATAGTCAAGTCACCATTTATATAGCGCTTTTAACAATATAGATTGTTTCAAAGCAGCTTTACAGTGATAATAATAAATTAAAATGAAAGAGATTGTTTTGGCTTTACAGCAGCTCTAGAATAAAGTTATTGTCCAGCTAAAGTTAGATTTGATTGATTCACTACCATCGCAACGATCATTAGTTATGAACTTAGGGGCCGCTTACAAGACACCATTCTAGCAGAAAACCCTTAATGCGCTTCGGCTGCTCATTTACACAAAACAGTGCCTGGCGGCTTGAGAACGCAAACCATGAAATAGGTTCCAAGGTACAAGCCTTGAAAAATGTTTAATATACAATTTTTTTATCGCTTCCGCGTAGCCACGTGTTTATTATCCAGACAACGTTTTATCTATACAGAGGTAAAGGGAAGGAGGCCTTCACAGTGAGACCTCAGGACTGCATTGTTGTCGTGTCCAGGTGCAGGTCCTTCATCAGATCCGGATGCGGCCTGGATCCGGCGGACTATGGTAAACCTCAGGATAAACAGAGAGACTAATATTAGTGTAGAAGCCATCCTTCTTATGGTGTAACAAGTACATCAGGATTTATGCGAAGTGTTCCCGGTTAGCTGACCTAATCTATGCAGCCTAACATTGCATTATAGAAGTCTATAATATAGATAGATGGAATGACAGACAGAAAGTGCATCTCTTCTAGTCTAGTTCTTCTCTTGATGTTTATGTTCTTGCAGCTCTGATCTGTGTGTTGTGTTGTTTTGACTGTCTAACAGTTTCAGTCGTTCACACACCCAAACAGTGACTTTAAATCGGAGCTTTAACACAATAGCTTGTGTTTCTCGCCCTCCTGAACTCCAATATCAGCAGAGCCAAGTGTAAGAGAAACTGTCCATGATGCAAAAACCGCTAAGCTCTTCATTGTGCCGCTTTTGTGGGCAAAACCTCGCGATAAAACCTTGCAGCGTATAGGCCACATATATCAGACAGTCCGGATCTTTCCCTCCGGTTGCTCTCTCTCACTCCACTGGATCATTGTCCAGGATCCAGGCAGGGAAAGATGTCTCAGTATTCAGGGAAGGTGAGTACTGGAGTCAAATCTGAAGGACAGTTTCAGGGAATGATTGACTATAACCTGCTGACCAACCAAAGCAACATTTGTACATTCAGAACATTTATATGTAATACATATTTGCATTCTTTTATACACACATATACAATTTTGCATATACATGAACAACATATAAACATGAACATACTTGTATACCATCTAGAGATATTAAATATTGCACAACTAGTTATGCATGTAAACTTATATTTATGAGTATGTATTGGAGGCTGATCATATATTTTACTGCCATTGTATCAAGTTCTCATTCACCCATTTGCTCTCAAATTAATGCATTTGCATTATACATTTCAATGCACAGGACTCAACAGTAGTTCTAATAGATTTTTCACTGACCCCAATATATAAAAAAGTGCTTTTTTTAGGAATTTGTAAGTGACAGAAAGAATATAGCCTTCTATGTTCTTGCACAACATTAAGTGTGTTGTACAGAAAAACATGCATCATATAATTTATTAGGTTTAATTGGAACTATTGGCTGTAAATTATAATCTCAAATTCATTAATCATACAATTTAGCTATTATTACACATCATATAAAATATGATTTTCAGCTCATTTTAGCTCATGCTTCCCTAAATATACAAATTATTTCGATTTAAATAAAACTTTATCTGTTGGCAAGCTAGATAACCTTTTTTTCCTCCAAAAAAAAACATTTTAACATTTTAAAAAGCCAATATTTGTGACAACAGTGCAATCAGATGTTTATGTTTGTAAAGCATAAAAACTCCTGTGCATGATGTTATTGAGCAGCTTCTGGTGTGTGTGTGTATGTTCGGTGTGCATCCGTGTGTGTGTGTGTGTTCGATGTGCATGTGTGTGTGTGTGTGTGTGTGTGTGTGTGTGTGCAGCAGTGTGATGCTCAGTTGTAGCTTCAGTTTCACAGAGTCTGCTACAACAACAGTGATTGCAATTGAAAGAAAACCCTCAGTAATAGCACCTGACAAGCCTCCATCTTCTCGCAGATAGTATTCTACGAGGGCAAGTGCTTCACAGGCAGGAAGCTGGAGGTGTTTGGAGACTGTGATAACTTCCAGGACCTTGGTTTCATGAACAGGGTGAACTCCATCCGTGTGGAGACCGGGGCTTGGGTGTGTTTCGACCATCCCGATTTCAATGGACAGCAGTACATGCTGGAAAAAGGAGAGTATCCAGATTTCCAACGCTGGAATGCACACAATGATCACATGGGCTCCTGCAAGCCAATCAAAATGGTGAGCATGAAAACACAATGAAAAGTTACTGTTGTAACCACATAATACTCATCTATTTGTTTTAAAACATGTAATGTGTGAAAACATAACAAACAACCAATTCAATACATAAAAAGGAATCTGCAAAAAATACTATAATGCATTTTAACTTTGGTTACAATTATTTATGAAAAGATATAAATCATTATAATGTGCATTATTAATACATTTGCAATACATCATACATAAAGGCTTTAAGTAAAGTGTTATCGATAATTTGTTGTCACATTGCATTAATAAATTATTTAAATCAAGTGGAGTCCAGACTAAAAATTGGTATTGCATTCGATTTGTTTTAATATAATTGTTTATGTAAAAATGTCTTAATTTTTGACAGTCCAATCAAATCATGAGATCACTTATCACTTTTAAAATGGATGGTAGCATTGAAGTAGCCTGACTACGTCAGACTTCGTACTTCCGCTCAATTTCATTTCGCTTCTGTACTTAGGCCCTGTCCCAAATGGCGCACTTCATGCGGACTTTCGGTCTCGTGGACTTAAATTGCGCGTGCTCGCCGAGTCTACGAGTGCGTAGGCCGTCCCATTTGGCATTTTAACGCTCTGAAGTGTGCTCAGCAGCGCCCCCTTTGTACCCTTGAAGCGGTCTTCTGCATAGATGCAGGCTCCACGCACTTTAACTACCCAGGAATCCTTGCGAAATGCCAATCAGAAAACGGATGCGAGGAGATTTCGCTCACGGACTCTTAACATGGCTTTATGATATAGGCGTACATTTTACCAGTTGTTACTTACAGTTTATACAAACATTATCGACCAGTGGTTGATATCTCAAACATAATAAGAGCGTGTTAAATAATACGATCGCATTATGATTCATTACATAAATAGAACCGAATGTCATGGCTTTACTGAGTCATATAAACGTAGTATGAATATGGAAACCTATACATTTTTCTTAAACTCATTTACATTTTAATTTTGTGTTAAATTGAACATTATGTACAACTGTATTGATCATTTACATAACCATGACATCTATTCTATTGCCCAGGTGGCATATACAATTATAGAACTGTAAAAGCAGGCTGTGTAGTTCACATGGACATAAGATTTGGGAAAATAAAATAAATCCTGTTCTCGATGCCAAAGAAGTAATTTTTTTTAATGATATTAGTGATATTTTTCTAATAAAGGGACTGATGAGATGACCTTTAAGTTTATTCAGCTTCGACGTCTGAGCTGAGACCTTCTTCCTGTTTCCGGCGTGACGATCGAGTCTTTCCCAAAAATACCCCTCGATGCTAAGGGCCCTCGGACTCGCGCTAAGGGCCCTATAGGTCTGCACTACATGATGTCACCGAAGTGTGGACTCTGAGGAAGTCCACAAGTCCGGAGTGTGCCATTTGGGACAGGGCCTTAGTCTGAGACATCAACATGTCTCTCAGTTTTCCTCCGGCCTGATAACAGCCGGCCAATAAACGAACAGAGGGCGGGCTGAGAGCCGTGACGTAGACGCTAAGCGCCGAGTTTCAGGGCCCTTTCACCTATACCTCGTATGGTCCGGACTTTCGGACTTTTCAGTTTGGTCCGAATCAAAATTATAGGTGTGAGACCTACCCCGGACCACGGGCCGGACAAAACAGATGTAATTTGGTCAGACGAAAAGAGGTAGTCTTGGTCCGGATCAAACTGAACAAAGGTTTGGTTCGTTTCTAGTGTGAAAGCATTTCTGTATGGTTCGGACTTTCAGACCTTTCACAGGAAGTTCCGGTGGTTCCCGCATAGCCGAAAAAACAGTGGGTGGCAGGAAAAATTAGCCGTGGTAGCAAATGGGGCGAGGAGGAGATGAGGTTTTTAATTGTAGTATGGTCTGATGACATAACAGTTAATAAGAAGTCAACTGGAAAAAACGCACAAAAAAAAGAGCTCACATGATTGCTTGCAGTCTTCTCCTCCTTTCCTGCCGGCGACGATAAAATGTTCGCACGACGAGGACATTCATTTGGCGAATTTGAACTAGCCTTGTGTATAGTTGGTGCTGCAGGTAATTATGCCATAAAAATAACAATACAGTTGCAACGAAATCTGTTTCTGTTCATTCATGTAGTTAACGTTACCAGCCGAAATTGACAACATGCTGACGTCAGAGGCACGTCCATTTACAAACCAATCAATGTCAAGATGCAGCCCACATAGATGATGACGACAGGACGCAAGTATGTCACGTAAAGTTCTTTAGTACGCTCGCATAATTGCAGTGTGAAAGCAAACCAAAACTTTCTGAAAGTATAAAATGTATCAAAACGTGAACTTTAGTTCAGACCTTGGTGCGGACTTTCAGGTGTGAAAATGCCCTAAGATTGGGGAAATCGAAAACGACCGCTGATATGGAGACACAGGACGCAATTCCCTCTGTTGTGGAGGATATTCCTGGCATTTCCAAACTGAAGGCCGAACAAGAAGAGTGTTTGGTAAACATTTTGAATGGAGTTGATGTCGTGGCCCTACTCGCGACAGGTTTTGGTAAAAGTTTAATTTATCAAATATTACCGATCGTCAGCAAGAAACTGGGGAGGCCAAAGGCCGGCAAGGCGATAGTTGTGATTGTGTCCCCCTAGGTTGCACTCATGGAGGATCAGGTTACAGAGGCAGAAAAACTCGGTAAGCCATGTTCACTCCGGTATTTTGCTCGATGGTTTCGTTTTTGCATCATATATGTGTTTACAGTGGAAGTTCGATGCGGCTGAGCTGGCGAATAACACACGTCATAACCAAACGTTATGTGATTGGCTTATGGATTTTATGCTTAAGACAAGCAGTGAATTAAGTTTATGTTTTGTGATCCCATTAGCAGATATTTGTTCTTAATTTTGATGTTTGTACTTTTTTAGAAAAACAAGACTTAAAGGGATAGTTCACCCAAAAATGAAAATGAATTTACTCACCCTGAAGTTGTTCAAAACTTGTATGAATTTCTTTCTTCTGCTGAACACAAAAGAAGATATTTGACTTCCACAGTATTTTTCCCATATGTCGATGGGGTTTATCAATTGTTTGGTTACTCACATTCTTCAAAATATCATCTTTTCTGTTCAGAAGAAAGAAACAGAAGAAATACGTTTCTTTCTTCTGTTCAGAAGAAAGAAACTCAAGAAAAGTTGAAAAACTTGAGGGTGAGTAAATGATGACAGAATTTTCATCTTTTCATCCCTTGACTATAACATTTTTGTAATGTGTCACTCACCTTGTTACAATGTGGTTCTCTGTGTCTGTCAGCACGGGGAGCAATACAGGATAGAGCTTTTCGAGGGTCAGAACTTCACTGGTCAGTGTGTTGAACTGTGTGACGACTGTCCCTTCCTCCAGAGCACTGGAATCAGCCAGAATGGCCTCAACTCCGTTAAAGTCTACGGAGACGGCGCGTAAGTCCTTCACGGCCAAACAATGCTTTATTAGTGAAAGTGTACAATATTATTCCAATGTCCCTAACTTTTTAATAGTTAACTCTTTCCCTGTCATTTTCACTGTACTATAGTAGGGGGCGCTATTACGCATCTACTGAAAGAGTACTGAATCACCGGCTCAACACACAGGCGAAGAAGAAGCAGAAACAGTACATATAAAATCATAGATATATACACTAGGCGTCGCCTTGGGGTTCTAAGCATGCGTCAAAACCGCTGCCATCTTGGAACAGGGGTCTTGTCATAGGAAGTAGCTAGGTAACGCTGAATTCATGGATGATGCCGGACTTTTGTGCTGCGTATGGATGTTCACACGAACAAAATCTAAAAACCAGACAGCAAGGGATTACAATTCACAAGATTGTCAAATCTATTAAATTTTCTTAAAATTTCTCTGGACTCTATAATAAATACATGTCTGACCGTTGGAACGAACTAAAACAACTAGAAAATTGCATTAATGACGATATATGGTGATTGTATTTCCGTTAGACCTTTTCCTACATTGACGCTGATGAGGGGCTCCCCTGTTTCAAGATGGCGGCTCTTGATGCATTCGTTCCAATGAACTGCCGTAGCCAAGGCGACATCTAGTGTTTATATCTATGATGTAAAATAATGCGATCGTTAAACAGCATAGGCTATAAACGAGAACTACCTAATGTTACTGAATGAAATGTTGACTCAGGACGAGCTGAAGGTTTGTGGGTGTTGATTGACTCTATCTAACATTACTCCATCTGTGTTTTGATCATCATCATCGTTCTGAACCCGATCCAGACGTAGTCTAGGCCTACTAATATTTGACAAAAACGTGAATTTTTCATCTTTTTGTTCAAATTTTTTTTTTTTATTATGAAACTTATCCACATTCAAGTGTTGAAAAAAACAATGCATGAAGCTAGAACAAAATGTTTGTTTTTGTTTGTTAGTTCTTATTGGCTCTTTTGATTCTTCTGATATAGGCCTATTGCATAATTGTTCAGATATTCATACAACAAAATATTCTGGGGGCCATGAAAAGTGTGAAATTTATCAAAAATGCATTGATAAACTGGACATACACTGGCGGGGAAAGAGTTGAAAAATGCTTGCACTGGGGGTAAAAATACATAGTATTTTTGTCTAGTTTTCCAGTACAAACAAACATCTAAACATTCTTAATTCAAGACACAAGATATTAAGTCTTATTTTCTGAAAATATTTAAGACAAGGATTGTTTTTTTACCAATGGGTTCAGAAAAAAAAAACTTAATTCCAAGGGAAAACAAGGTTATTTTTCTTGCAGATGTTAAGCATAAACTGGCTTAATTTTGATCATTTCTTTTAAAAAACAAGACTTAATATCTTATGACATTTTGCTTTTAAAGAAAATGTCTCTTCTTTTAAGAATGCTTATATATTTGTACTGGAAAACAAGACAACATTTCACAGTAAGAAAACCGTTTTTTTGAAGTGCAGAATGAAATCATTCTGTTTAACCCTCCCTTTTGCAAAACTATAAGGTGTTTAAAGCAATTAAATATGTTTTAGTGAAAACTATACATAGAGCAGAAGCTCAATGTATTTTTAATCGATGTGAATCCTTATTGCCACATTATTTGCATCAAGTTTAGCATTTGTAAAAGTACAGTCATGGTCAGAACGTGTTTTGGAGAAAAACATTTATTTCATAATGTGATTTCCCCTCCACTTTCAATTCTTTTACTTCAATGAAAGGCTAGATTTTTGGCAATTTTTTGAATGAAAGATCAAAAGGATAAGCGATGTAGATTTATTTTTTACAGCCAGTTTATATCTTATTTACCAGGGGTAAATTTACCATCTTATTTACCATTAATTCTGACCATGACTGTATTTAACTTGACTGAAAAATGTCGACTTATTGTGCAATTTAAAAGATGCTCAAATGCATTCAGTCATTCACACAGCAGAGCTCATAAATCATACATTAATATCCCAAATAAAATGTCTTTCTTTCTTTCTTTCTCTCTACTGGTTTAGTTGGGTCATGTACGAAGAGCCGAACTATTGTGGCTACGTGCACGTTGTGGAAAGAGGAAACTACTGCTCATTTAAGGAGTGGAAAGCTGAGAATCCCAACATCCAGTCTATCCGCAAAGTGGTCAACTATTTCTAAACTTTTAAAGCAGCCTTGCTCTCTATAAAAACATAGAGCAAATTATCAGAATTTTACCTTTGATTTGTATTAATGAATCGCATAGCTATGTGCTTTTTATCCTTAATGATGAATCGGTTATTTTAAAAGAATATGCAATTAGCACAAATATTATTGTATGTTTTATTTTGTATTTGTACTGAGGCAATAAGCTAAAAATAAAAGTGAATTGTGAAAGAGTTGTTTTCAGAATTCCAAACGTTCAGTGGCATTCTGTAATAAATACACTTGTCTTGTTTTCCCGTACAAATATCTCAACATTCTTAATTCAAGATACATAAACTTGATTAGCAAAATGGCAGAATGTCTTGTTTTCTGAAAAATGTATGAAAATTGAGTGAGATTTCTCTTTGAATTATTTTTTTTTTTTACACAAACATTTTTCAGAAACTTAATATTTTTTTAACCATTTGTTTCTCAAGTGAACGTTTCTTGATTTAAGTATGTATAGGCTTACATAGTATGCAAGTATTTGAAATATCAATAATAAAAAATTGTTATCCTTGGTCAAAATCAGCATAGATTCCCCAGCAGAAACGTGCATTGCGACACATGCAGACATTTTCACAATTATATTAAAAGATTTTTATCCTTCCTGAAGAGCATGAATTATCCACCAGGGGGGCAGAAGACATTTAAGAAAAGTTAAGGCAGACAACCTAGCAACCACCCAGCACACCCTAACAACTCCATAGCAACACCCACATTGCAGCAGTCCTGTACCAATTTGAAGTTATAATGTGACAGACATTTGATATCTCAAATATCTATTTCTTTTTTAGAAATGTATTGCAAGAACATGCATGTATGATTTATTTTTTGTTTTTCTCATAGCCTATACACTGTAAAAAAAATATTTATATATATATATTTTTTTTTTAAGTTGTAAAGGAAACAGACATTATTGGAGTATGTTTTACAAGAAAATATTATTTCAGTATACTTTCTACTTCAAAATTTCACATATCATTCATTGTTACTTGCCATTTCTTTTTAATAATTATTTTTTTCATATAATATACTGACCAATAATGAATTTGCCAAGCTTAAATTAAATCTGTTGATCGTATAAAACGATCGAGTCTCTTCAGAAAATTTTGCCTAAACCGCTCAATTAATATGGATACTTACGAACTCAACTCTTTATGAACTTTTTGAAGCGTCAACGTGTCAGTTGTGTAGCTGTCAATGGAGGGACAACGAGCTCTGAGATTACATCAAAAACATCTTCGTTTGTGTTCTGAAGATGAACAAAAGTCTTACTTGTTTGGAACAACATGAGTGTGAGTAACTAATGACAGATTTTTTTTGATTTTTTTTTTGTGGTGAGAATTAACCCTTTAAATCTCAAGGTAACACTCCTGTTTGCTACTCGCTTGGACAACAGTGCGAGTCTTTGTGTTGGTGAGTCTGTGAGAGTATCCTGGGTCTGTCCATGACAGCTGAGTATCCGGGGTCTGTGGGGTGGAATGTGACCCTCAGAAGTTACTTTGTTAGCGGAGGGAACAGAGCGGACAAAGCCGTGACCTCCGGGGTCAGCCAGCGCTGGGGGTTCGCTCACTCTCTCTCTCTTTCTGTCGACAATCGGTTGTGAAGAAAACGTTTGACCTGACCAAGATCAGCATGACTGGTTCGGCAGAGATTTGAAACTTTCAATTTAAAAGTCCATCCATGTAATAAAATAATGTAGTTTAGTGTCGGATGATATTTGCATGTATTTTACAATAGTGCAGCACAGTTTGAATAGTAAATTTATTCCTGTGATCAAAGCTGAATTTTCACCATCATCATTAGTCCAGTCTTCAGTGTCACATGATCCTCCAGAAATCATTCTAATGCTGATTTATTAACAATGTTGGAAACGGTTGTGCTGCTGCTTAATATATATATATATATAACCTGTGATACTTTTTTTCAGGATTATTTGATAAATAAAAAGTTTAAAAAAGAACAGCATTTATTTAAAATATAAACCTTTGTTACAATAAACACAACTGTTAAAAAGTTTGGGGTCAGTAATTTAGTAATTTTAAAGAAATTAATACATTTTATTCAACAAGGATGCGTTAAATTGATTTTTTTTCTTCTTAAAGTGGTAGTAGCCTAATTATAAAACAGTGTTAGAAAAAATACATATTTTGAATAAATGTTGTTCTTTTTAACTTTAATCAATTTGACAGTACTAATATATGTTAGGGCAAAAGTCCACCCTTTTAATGTATTTTGAAATAATATAAATTTAATAATATAAATAATAATAATATAAATAATATATTTTTTGTTTAAGTAGCCTATATAGGACAATATTTTATTTATTATTAATTATTGGGTTGTGCCTTTATTCGAGTGGGATGTGCCACAATGTTTAATTTAACATTAAAAATGGGAGGGGGAGTCATAATGCAATTAAAATTTACGAATTAACCTTAATTTTTAATTGTATATATAGCCTACATAGGAGAATTGTATTTTAATTAATTAGTTTATTGTTTTTATGAATTTTAAATAGATCAGATTAAAAATAGCAACTGCAATTGAACTTAAGTTTCTAGTAGATTTTTTGTATTTCTTTCGTTTGACTTGTGATGATGAAGTGCAGCAGTGAGTGAGTCCACACACACACACACACACACACACATCCAGACCTGGTTAACATCCGGGTTTCCCGCTGGCACCGCTGCTCTGGCTCTCAGGAGCCATTTTGGACGCTGTTCAGCTTTTCGGATGTCAGTCCCTCCTGCCCCCTCCAACTGCCCCGGCCGAGGGGGAGAAACACATGAGCTCGTGCACACAAGGGGGCTTCGCTTCTACTCCAAGCGTCCGCCAAACCCACGCTCCACCACGAGCTCCTCCATGCTGGACCGGGCAGGATGAACTGCTGGATGCTTGTGGCATCAGGGACTTTATTTCCGATCAGCTCGCTTCTGAGGGATACATTGTGTTGTGAATGAGAGCTCGTGTTGTTATTGTAGCGTTGAAGAAACACGCGCAGGCCCTCGGCTCCTTCGCGTTCATGTGTTTTATTTCATTTTTAAATGCTTTCACGGCATAAAGGACAACATTTAGCGCCAGGATACTCGAAGGAAGGAATATGTTTGTTTCCTGGCTGACTTTTGCACTCATCTGGTGCACAGGTAAGGCGTTCGTTTACAGAGATTTTGTTTATCTTCAATTAAAACGATACTATTTGTTTGGCTTTGTTACTAAACCTAGTCAGCTGCCTATCTAGACAGCGTTCTAGCTCACACGTGAAGCCCAATAATGCTATCTAGGTAGACAGCGTAATAGGTTTTGAAACACGGCCAGTAACGTTATTACCAAACCATTCCAGCGAGTGTTTGGGTTCAATGTATGTAACATTAATTTGTTGTTCACTCCAGTGGGTATATTTCTTAAGTTGTGGTTCTTCAGGTAGCTCGACCTGGCTTTTTTAACGTTTCTCGTGCGAGATTTCTAGGGTTTTAAAGACTCAATGGGCACAAAGTAAAAAAACAGCTGGTGGCGTGTTGAAACAATCGCTCTCCACAAAACATTTAGCAGATTCACCTCATGTTTTCATGTAACATTTGTTTTCCCAACTTGGTTTGTTTTCAGGGCAGGTTTATAAGACATTTTCGATTTAAAATAATAAACATCTATAATTTCTTGGCTGGGATTGTTGCTTTTCTACATTGTGTTCAGTTCTTTATAATGTGGACAAACACAATATTTGTATTAGCCTATATTTAAAGCCTTTTTTATTTATTTAATTAATTTATTATTATTATAGTCATGAGCTGCCAAGTGTTTGTTCAAAACTGCAATGCACTTTAACAGAAATTAACCTAAATTAGTTAAATATAAAAAATAATAACAAAAACACTAAAGCACCCGGTTCAGTGTAGGTGCTGTCAAAAAAGAACGAACGAAGTTAATTTTAAATAATAATAGATTAAATTGTGTTAAAAGGATAAAGGCAAATAAAAACTTGTTTAATGGTTATAGGTTGAGCATTGGGTTTAATGGTGTCAAAGACAGAAAACAAATACAAATGTTATCAATAATAATGAATCCATGTATCTTTCGTTCAATTGTGTTAAAAAAGCCAAATAAAGAGTAAATAATAATAACAGGCTGAGGTGGTGAAGTGACATAAAAAACAAACACATAAATAAAAGTTAGGTTTAATATATTCATATATATTAGAGAAAGAGAAAGCAAGGGAGAGAGAGATGAATATATAAGATGAATATTTGTCCTTTTATGTAGCCACTTTTGATTTCCCTTTTAGTCCAGTCTGTTTGTTTGACCAGCAGACAAAGTGTTCTGCTTTGTCCAGTTATTGATGCTGATGTATTGATTTTGATCATTGTTTTAAGGAACAGTGAGGATATCTTATCCTTAAAGCTGATTTGTAGGAGTCCCTTACAGGTCGCTGTGAGGAGGAAACCCCCTCAAAACAAAAGAGTCTTTGATACACCCCTCTAGATCAGTGTGTGTGGGTGTGTGTGTGTGTGTGTGTGTGTCAGCTGCATGGTGGTGACAGGGGGAAGAAAGGTAAAATCTGGGCGCTTCAGCGTGAAAGCGCACCACAGGAGATCTTCGAAATACACTTACTCTGCTTGTGTGTGAATGAGGAAATTGGAGTGCTGTGGGTTTTAAGCCGGGGGCTGCTGATGTAATTCACTCTTATCATGTGACACCCAGTATCAGTGACAAAGAAGCTATAGATTAAACATGTGCCGATCTATCGGCAGGAATTAGCCATTAAAAGCATGATGAACATCAACTTAAAACATGAACCCTGGTGCTAAAGCTTTTGTATCCCTTATTTCTGTTGATTCTGTGTGCTTAAGTGAGTAGGTGGGGTCACATTTGCAGGGGGGATGGGTGGCCAGCAGCTATACGTCGAATTTAAAGGGCCAGGCTTTGTTTTTATTTATTTTTTTAAAGCATGCAATGAGCATAAACCTCCTTGTCGGTGTAGCCCATCCAACATTATGTCATAATCTGTATTTTCCCCCCATTTAAATCTGACTTCAGGAGGTCTTTCTCCTAGTCTGTTGTGTGGCTTTTATGCTATGTAAACATCTCACAATCCATAACCCAGTTCTTTGTGCAAATATGTGCGGTGATGCATGCCGTCGGTTATATGAAGAAGTGCCTTCTGACAGCTAATCCGACATCTGGATTTGATTTGATGGTTTTCTTAAAGACCATAGAAACTCAATTCACGGGTCTTAAATCATCAACCCCTGAAGCATGTGGTTTGTGGCTGTGTGTTTTGGTACTGAGGTTTGATGGCTAGTTGAACACACACTGGGGTTTCAGATGAAGTGTTTTTAAGTGTTCAAATGTCTCATTAGGTTTTGATTGACAGGTAAATGTTGCTTTTATCTATTGAACTACTTTGCAACTATGAAAGCCAATATTTTATATATAATATATAATTCAGTTCAGTTATTTGTTGACTAATACATAGATAGATGCAGCCACACTTCTAATGGCTCTAGATTCTCCCTCAGAATTAATCTAATGTTAATAAAGATAGCAAAAGCAGAACATTTGTCTTTTGTTGCAAATCATTTGCAACGCATCATTTGTGTTTGCATACACTATGGTTTTATATTTTGTTTTCTAATACACTAGTGTATTGTAACTACTGTGCAATGCATTATTTTTCTTAATAGCACTGCATTGATTATGTTTTTTTTTTTTAGCTCAACCCGGAAGTTAGCATCACCCTTTTTCACTCAACAAAACCCCAATAAGGTTTTTCATTGGTTTTTGGATTGTTGCAGAAAAAAAGATCTGTGACCAACAAAAAGTTTATAATTCTTCCACGTTTTGTTCATGTTGAGATTCATTGATGAACTTTTATGAATTGTGAAGCCTAAATACAATCGCTAGAAGTAGTTAAATGTAGGCTCTAAATGAACTACACAAGTCACATGACTTCAGAGTCACCACCAATAAGCGTCCTACAACTCTTTCAATCTTTATTTAAAGAAACAAACAAAAACATTGATTTCCTCTGAAAGTTTGAGTTAGAAGAGTTTGCAAGAGCGTGATTTATATAAAACAACAAGGCTATGAAAGCGAGTAAGTAGATGAGTTTACCTATTAGGCTGATGATGTAACATCCCTGACAACCTATATGTCTCATTTAGACACTTGTTAGCAACCGCCTATTACAAGACAAGTAAAAGCTTTTTAAAAAAAATCACAAGGGGGTATTACTGATGTATTTTACGTCATAGAATAAAATGTGCAAATATTTTAAAGCATGTGTACACTACAGACCTTATTTCCGGCATTTAACCAAAAACTCATTGGCTGTGTCCGAAATCGCTCACTATACCCTTAAATACAACACTATTTGAGGGGAAAACGATTTGTAGTGGTGTCCGAAACCATAGTGGAAATTATCAAGTACACTCATTTAATCCCACAATGCACCGTGATAACGAGTGTACAACTGATGTACTCTCAACGGCTAGAGAATACCCATAATGCACTGCGAGAGTCGCAAGTCAAATTAATTCCCGCTCATGAAGATGCCGGCCCCAGCTGAATCATCCATCCATTTTCCAAACACAGCCGTTGACTTCAGGACGATGGAATCGGAAGTGCAACTGATTTCTGGGTTCTGGCCTAGAAAATGTCCCTGGCAAATGTATTAATGATTGAGAAATAATTGCATGTATTAATATCTCTGTGTCTGTCTTTCTCTATCAGGAGCCAGTCATGCGGAGGTGGCGACCAGAGAGTGCGTCTACTACAATGATAACTGGCGAACAGAGAAAACCAATCAGAGTGGCTTTGAGAGGTGTGAGGGGGAGAAGGACAAGAGACTGCACTGTTACGCCTCCTGGCTGAACTCCACCGGGACCATCCGCCTGGTCAAAAAAGGCTGCTGGCTTGACGACTTCAACTGTTACGACAGGTCTCATCAAAACCACCTTTATATAATGTCTCTGTTTGACTCTGTTTGATTTTTTTTTACCCCCACTGATATGATCCGGGAGTTGCTGCCAAACAAATGTTTTCATCACAATCTTTTGCTTCTAGTTTTAAAATCCAAAGTCACTTTACATCACATGCTTCATTGGCTGTATTAGATAGAAGCTATTTAAACGTACACTATAGTTCAAAAGTTTGGGGTCGGTAATATTTTTTAAAATGTTTTTGAGCATAAGTTTCTTATGCTCACCAAGGCTGCATTTATGTGGTAAAAAGTACAGTAAAAGCATTAATATATTAAAAGCATATTATTATAATTTTATATATTATAAAATATAACTGTTTTCTATTTTATAACTGTCTACATTTGGATATATTTTAAAAATGTAATTTATTCCAGTGATCAAAGCTGAATTTTCAGCATCCTTACTCCAGTTTTCAGTGTCACATGATCTTTCAGAAATCATTCTAATATGATGATTTGCTGCTCAAGAAACACTTCTGATTATTATCCATTTTGTGCTGCTGCTTCATATTTCTTTGGAAAGCGTAATGCATATTTTTTTTTTCAAAATGCTTTTAATAGATCCTTTGAAAAAACAGCATTTATTTGCATCCTTTGCAATAAAGTTGGATGCATCCTTGCTGAACTAAGTGAACTAAGTGTGCAGATGTAGGGGACATTAGACAGTGATCAATGAGAACTGGAAATGTGAACTTTTGGGAAAAGCCGAAACAATGTTTTTTTGCAGATGTGCTTGCTGGTTTTCTTGCAGACATCAAAGACCCTGTTTACAGCTTTTATTAAGATGCGTTTCAGTCGATTGGATCACAAGTAGACGAGGGAGACTATTCCCGTTTACACCTGGTGTTTTATTCCGTCTTTTTTGTCCACTTTCAACCACTTCTGTTCTGATTTTTTCAAGGGGAGGGTCTATGGACGGGTAAATGTATGTTTTTTTTTTTTCAGATTTTGATCTAGGGGACAAAATAAGCTCACACAATTTACACATGAAGATGACAGAGAAACACACAGAGAGCATCAGCTTTAGTTTCTGCTCTGGCAGCCGCAAGAGTGTGTGTTAGAAATCAGGAATGGTGAGAGAGAATTGTGCTTGATACGTTTTTGTTTTCAAACCAGTAGGCGGATAGCCGTCTTTTGCGGCTGTTCAAACACATTCGATCACGTGAGCGTTTACACGACAAAAGCAGTCCGGTTGAATGTGTTTTCAACTACCTCTCGAAGTGGACAAACTCAAAACATTTTAGACCCCGTTTACACCTGTATTTAATGTCGTCCACTTGTGATCCAAAATGTATCTTAATCTAAATGTAGTAACTTTGGCCCTGTTTACATTCTATAATTTAGCAATGTCTTTCTACCACATAGCAGTCTTAAAGGGGTCATCGGATGCCCATTTTCCACAAGTTGGTATGATTCTTTAGGGTCCTCGTGTAAAGTTTGTAACATACTTTGGTTTAAATTCCTCATTGGTTGTGTAAAACAACCCTTTTCACCTCCTCAAAAACAGCTCTGTATACAGCATACAAATGGCTGAGGGCGAAATATGCTAATACGAGACAGTTCGTCAGTGGTTGTGGGCGGAGCATGAGCAATTACATTATATTGCTCAGAAAATCCAAACGGCTTGATTATTGTGAGTGTTTAGGCTTTTTCAGGATCAAAAAAAAGGGAATGGATTTTTTTCATTTTATGGTGGTTGTGTCCACACACTGCAAAGACACATGCAAACACCATATAAAAGTGAATTTTGTATCCGATGACCGCTTTAAATTAAAAAACAAAAATCAGTGCAATGTTACAGCAACAACTAATTTTCAGTTCATCCCTTCACTGTTTCTCTGTGTGAGCAGACAGGAGTGTGTGGCCACAGAAGAGAGTCCGCAGGTGTTTTTCTGCTGCTGTGAGGGAAACTATTGCAATGAGAAGTTCACACACCTGCCAGAAGCCATCGCCCCTGCAGGTAAAGCAGACTTCACGTGTCTCCTTCAGGCTCCTCTGCCCAACAATATCTGTGGATGGTACTTTTATTGCTATTTGGACTGCAGAAGATAGTCATGATTGTCAATGTTTGGTGTAGAAAACAACCTGTTTGTCATGTTTTTACCATGCTTAAAGGGTTAGTACACACAGAAACGAAAATTGAATTAATTACTCACCCTCATGTCGTTCCAAACCCGTCAGACTTTCGTTCATCTTTGAAACACACATGAAGATCTTTTTAATAAAATCTATGAGATTTTTGTCTCTCCATTGAAAGTCTATTCACCCAAAACCCTGACACTTCGAAACGTTCATAAAGAGATCATAAAATAAATCCATATGAATTCAGCGTTTAATCCAAGTCTTCTGAAGAGATACAATCGCTTTATATATGATGAACAGATTGAATTTAGGCTTTTATTCACATATATCTGCGGACATAAACAGAAACTCAAGTGTACTTGCTTGACTCACAAGAACAAACTCATTTGTTCCTCCTTCCGTGACATCACAGAATATGATGGATTAATATTAATATAAAGTTGATGTGCGGCCATAGCTGTGCGATTTTTATTTTATTATTACTTTTTTTTTATTTTTTTATAATGGCTTCAAACATTTTTTTTAATAATTAGCATTTAATTTTACACACGAATATATTCCTAGTCTGCTATTGCTGCTGAGCTGATTTTATGTTGTGTGTTTTCTTCTAGTAAAAATCCAGCCTCCAGACCCGGGCCAGTCTCTCCTGGGCGTGCTGGTTTATTCCCTTCTTCCGCTGGCCATTCTCTCTCTGGTCCTGGTGCTCGCCTGCTGGACGTACCACCAACGGAAACCACCCTACAGACACGTCGACATCGGCCAGGTCTGACAATTATGTGTGTCTTGGGGCGTTTTCAGACCTGTTGATCGTTTGCTTTGTACCGAAAACCGGGACTTCATTTGTTACAATGTTGCATTTTCTTCTTGTTTCGATGCATACCAAAATGTGTTTATGCAAGTCACATGCGAGTTCAACTGTCCTTTTATTGGTCAGAGTTTCCTCTGTCATCCATCAAAATGGATTGACAAGTTTGCTCCACCAGCATATTGTGGCTTTATCTGTTGCTGTCGTGGCACATGCAGACACTATACGAACGGTGTCGTCATTCCCGCTCTAACTGATAAATAATACATAATGCAGTTAGAGCAGGAATCAAGGCATCGTCGGGACAGCGTTCTTGCAATGAACGGAGAAGAGCAATTACACAACATTTTAAGATGAAGAGACACTCTTTGGTATTCAACTGCAATAACTAATATGCTCACTCACAGAGTCAGACACTGCTGCTTTTGATATTACACATTTCCCGTTATGAATTCTGATACCACTTGGTTCATTGGTCTGTTGGGTTGGATTGCTTTCTCACCTCCACAGAACCGCTCTATATTTTGTTTTTAATCAGGCCGAGACCACCTCGTTCAGGCGATCTCGGATTGATTGTTTTGGTGCTGATCCGAGCATGTTTGCCGTGTTCATATATGCCTAAAAGAATTTAACTAAAGCAGAAAAAAATGCTCCAAACGAATCAGATTTGAAAACACCCTTGAATAAAAATGTGCGCTCCATATACACTACCATTCTTTTTTTATTTTTAAAGAAGTTACGTTTTATTCAGCAATAATGCATTAATTTGATCAAAAGTGACAGTTATAATGTTACAAAAGATTTCCATTTCAAATAAATACTGTCCTATTGAACTTTCTATTCACCAAAGGATCTGCAAAGATTTGTATTACGGTTTATTTGTATTACAAAAATATGAAACGGTACAGCTGTTCTTAACATAATAAGATATTAAAAATAAATGTTTCTTAAGCAGCAAATCAGTATAATAGAATGATTTCTGAAGGACCATGTGACACTGAAGACTGGAGTAATGATGCTGAAAACACACATGAATAAATTACATTTGAAAATATATTAAAATAGAAAATGGCTGTTTTAAGTTGTCATATTTCACAATAATACTGTTATACTCTATTTGTGAGCAAAAGAGACTTCTTTCGAAATGTATTTCATACTAAATGTATTTTCTTTGATTATACAGCTGCACTTATATGTGCTTTTAAATGAGTATTAATTTTGATTTGTCTTGATTAGGATGCTGGTCTTCCTCCACCGTCTCCTCTGGTTGGACTGAAGCCTCTGCAGTTGCTGGAGTTGAAGGCTAGGGGGCGCTTTGGCTGTGTGTGGAAAGCCCAGTTACTGAGTGAATATGTGGCGGTGAAAATATTTCCCATCCAGGTACATATTCCACTCATGCACCTTGAAAAGAGGATTGCTTGTTTTGGTTTTCTCAAATTAGTTCGTGTGTGTGTGTGTATATAATGCTTGATTCTGAAACAATGTGTATATTAACAGGACAAGCAGTCATGGCAGAACGAAAGAGACATTTACCTCACAGAGGGTTTTAAACATGAGAATATTCTACACTACATCTCAGCAGAAAAACGAGGCACCAACCTGCAGATGGAGTTGTGGCTGGTCACAGAATTCCACGAAAGGGTCAGTGTGTGTTTTATTTTTTTTCAATTGTCCCTATAACACACAACCTCATTTTGGGTTCAAATGGACCAAATGATGTTTTAAAGATGCACCAAATAAAAATTGTTAAAAAACTGTTAAACTGTTGTATCTTATGATATGCATAGAAGCAATCATAATGTCATAAAAATGTCAAAATCTTTATTCACTGCAGGGCTCGCTAACAGATTACCTGAAGGGGAACCCAGTGAGCTGGCCTCAGTTGTGCCATATTTCCGCAAGTATGTCCCGTGGCCTGGCGTACCTTCATGAAGACCTTCCTTACCGTGCAGAGGGACCTAAACCAGCAATTGCACACAGGTACACACACCTGATCTTGCAGCATTTGATGTGTTCTTTTAAAAGAGTTTTTAATATTATGCTCCTGCTGTCACTGTAGGCATTTGGTGATTTGATGTTTGTTTTGCAGAGATTTCAAGAGTAAGAATGTCCTGCTCAAGATGGATTTAAGTGCAGTGATTGCAGACTTTGGGTTAGCGGTCCGCTTTGAGCCTGGGAAACCGCCTGGAGATACACACGGTCAGGTGAGGATCTGAGTGCAAACAGATGAAGCAAGCCTTTGACTACATTTCACTTCATATATCCACATAAAATATCGGAATTCAATCTGAAGTAAAAAAAAAAAAAAAAAACATTCTGCAGCAATATACACAACCAGTTTGGGGTCGATAAGATTTTCTTTTTTCCTTACCAAGGCTGCGTTTATTTGTAAAAAAAAAAAAAACACAATAAAATCAATAATATACTCAAATATTATTACAATTTTAAATAACTGTTTTGTATTTGAATAAGTTTTAAAATGTAATTTATTCCTGTGATGCAAAGCTAAATTTTCAGCATCATAACTCCAGTCTTCAGTGTCACATGATCCTTCAGAAATCATTCTAATATACTGATTTGCTGCTGAAGAAAAATGTCTTATTATCAATATTAAAAATAGTTGTGCTGCTTTATATGTTTGTGGAAACTGTGATGCATTCTTTAATGAACAGAAAGTTCAAAAGAGCAGTATTAATTTGAAATAGGATTTCAATTTGAATTTTGAAATTTTAACTTCATCATTGTCTTAACTGTGATTTCTGATACGTTTAATGCATCCTTGCTGAATAAGTTATTTATTTAAATAAAATAAAAAAATCAATTACTCCAAACTTTTAAAAGGTTTGTGTAAAATTGTATATCAATATTAATTGTTGGTGTTCAGGTGCATCAATTAAAAATAAAAACAAAATCTGCTCACCTAGTTAAAAACTATAAATGCAAATTCAAAGAAACGGTAGTCTAATCCATCTTATACTTGAAATTTTCTGTTGTGTTCTGAAAATATTGCTGCTCTTATGATAAAGTGCTTGTGAGGTTTCTCTTCGTCTTGGAATAAAAGCATCAGCTAAATAAATAAATGTAAGAAACATTAAGTTTTCAGTCCGAGATCAAATCGATTTTACAGAAGGATTATAAAAATGAAAAAGCTTAATAAAAATAAAATGCAAATGTGTCAGTCCCAACACATCTTCATTACTTCATATAAATAATGTTTAAAAAATCTGGAGCAATATATATATATATAATTACATAATTTTTCATTTAGCCAATTCTAAGTTAAAATAAGTACAAATTTGAATCATAGGTTGCCAAGTTGTCCCCAAACTCCACTGGAATGACAGAGAACCTGTCTAACATGTTTGTGTTTTCTGTATCCGTCACAGGTGGGAACGCGCCGTTACATGGCTCCAGAAGTGCTGGAGGGAGCCATTAATTTCCAAAGGGACGCCTTCCTAAGGATCGACATGTACGCTCTAGGACTGGTGCTCTGGGAACTGGTGTCTCGCTGCACCGCCTCTGATGGTGAGTCCACACACATATCAGGATCTCCGGCTCTGTGTGTGCAGTCAATGAGTTGTTTCTGGAATTTATGCATGTTTATATTAATCTAATTACTTGAGGAGGAGAATACTAAACCATAATGAGTGTATAGTATAATATATATATATTATACTGAGAGAGAGACTAATCAGCGCTCAAGCTCACACATAAAGCTTGCTGCAAAGCACCAACAAAAGTAATGATTATGAATGTGTCAGGAGAAAAATGGCAAGGAGATATTTTAATTATTTATTAATAAACTAGTGTTTGAGTCAGTGTCTGCTGCCATCTCCTCCGCTTTCATACGGCTTACATAATCAGAAAGTATTTCTATTTTAGTTGAATTGGTTAGTTTAAAAGCAGACATTTCAAGCTTTCTATAGATATATTTCTCATGTCTGTGAAGCAAGTATCCTGAGTTTTAGTTCATTTTTGGGGTGCGCTCCAGTTCACGGAGACGAAGGCGACAGAAAGCACATCCTGTTTGCTTTCTTTATTTTACAAAGGCACATAATTTTCTCAAAATGATGAGTTTACACAAATAAAAGTAGACCCTCTACAGTTTCAAATGATGTATTACTCTTGTATGACTAAAAATGTCACAGTATTTTATGGATTTTTTTCATTGTATGGTGGTTGTGTCCACACACTGCAAAGACACATTTATATGCAAACAAATTTTGCATCTCATGACCCCTTTAAGTTTACTTACACACTCTACACAAATGCTTGGATATGTGCTTTAATAATAGCGCATTTATCTAGGTTAACATTAGAGCGAGCTAGCAACTTTTTTTTTTATTACCGGCTAGTAAAATTTTGGTTGTCTAAGCCTCTTCTAGTCGACTAATGTTTAGTCAACTATTAGGGGTTGCCCTGATATTGTGTGTGCTGCAGCTAATGCTGTTGCTGTCTCACTCAGGTCCTGTAGGCGAGTACCAGCTGCCCTTTGAGGAAGAGGTGGGCCAGCACCCTTCACTGGAGGACCTTCAAGAAGCGGTGGTCCACAAGAAGATACGGCCCACCTTTAAAGACTGCTGGATTAAACATCCGGTTAGAAAATACATTTGAATAGGAATTAGGGCTGCACTGTTAATCCAAATAAAACCAAAATCACGATGTGTGCTGTATTGTCACCGTGTTCCTTTACACGCGAGCAGTTCCTGATCTGCTTGTTTTCAGCGTCTGAGAGCGACTCTGTTCACAGTAAATGCTGATCCACATAAACTGCATCTCTGCATCTGCTCTGAGTTTGGGGCTCTTGCAGCGTACATTTGGGACGCAACATGCTCCAATCATCTTCACAAAATTGGAATGAGAAGCACTTTTCAACAAACATTTTTCTTTTTCTTTTTTTTATTTAGTAACTATTTTAATATTTTTGAGTAATAATAATAAAAACTTTTATTATTATTATTATTTTGTAGCTGTCAGCTGCCAGTTTTGCAAACTGGTAAATGACCATTAGATTTTGGCCAAATTGTGCAGCCCAACAAACAGGCATTTCTTATTTTAGTTTTCTTTTAGTAATTTAGAATTTTTAATTAGTAGTAGCGATAATAATAATCATAATTATTATTTTGTAGCCATAGTAATATACATTTACAAATTTTTGGACAAATTGTGCAGCCCAACAAACAACTATTTTTTGTTTTGTTTTCATTTAGTAATTGTTTACAATTTTACATAGTATTAATAATAATAATTGTTATTATTTTGTAGCCATAGAGATATATTCACAAAACAAAAAGCATTTTGTTTTGTTTTAATTTAGTAATTTTTATCACATATTTTATTCACAACACAGCAAACCCGGATTTTTTATTGCAATTTAAATCAGAAATCCCCCTCCCTTAGGCCTAAAAATCAAATCAAAATCAAATATTCTAAATAATCAGGTTTTATTTTGACGTCTTTCTCACCACCAGGGTTTGGGCCAGTTATGCGAGACCATCGAGGAGTGCTGGGACCACGATGCTGAGGCTCGACTCTCTGCGGGCTGTGTGGAGGAACGCATCTCCGCTGCCTCCAAGATGCCCAACACCATCAACACGTCTACCTCAGAGTGCCTGGTCTCCATGGTCACATCTGACAGCGACACGGACCTTCCTCCCAAAGAGTCCAGTACCTGAACCTGAACGCTGCGGCGTAATCAACCTCTCCAGTAATGTGAACTTTGCTGCTAATTTGATCTCTTGATCGTCATGTATTTAATTTTTTCGCGTCGTTGGATCGGTTTCACCAGCACATTCATCTACTGAATTCTTCCTCTCGGAAGGCAGACACGAAAAAAACCTCAAACGTGAGAAGACTGAACTCTCAGAGGGCATTCAGGGGATTGTTTCAGACTGCTGGGATATGAGCACACGTTACCTCATCAGTTTTAATGCCATTTTTATGTTGTTTTTTTGCCTTTACTCCATGAATACCTCCATCCGAACGCTCTACCCCGGTTTTATCGAGACTACGCGACGATCTGATGACTGTTACACTAAAGCAACCTTCCCAAGAGCACACAAGGTCCTCTTTGTTCTCAGTGAATTTTAGCATTGTTTTATTGCTGTTTACCTGTACCCTTTCTTCCCTGAAATGTCTCGTGGGATGTTGTTTTTCTTATATGCGTTTTTGACGGCAGTGGTCTGGAACACTGGAAGCTGAAGGCAGCAGGACTGTTATGATTTGAGTTGCCTTTCGGAGCGTCGGGATTGATTTTAATGTAGCATCCGCTTGTCGTTGAAGTATCTGAAGTATCAGAAGTGCCATCAGTAGAGCATTCCGAGGGGCGTGTTTTAGCGTTCGTTGTTTCTGCGTGACAAGAGCTGCGGTTGAAATTTTTTTTTTTGCGCTGTGGCCGCACAAAGACCAGCGCTGCGTTACAGGTTTGATTTTCAATCGGTGTAAATGTATCGGTGCATCAGGAAAGTGTGTAATGTTTTTCCACTACACTACTCAGGTAAACTCTGTGCACATGATTGTGTGACCGCTCACTCTTACAGCAATAGTTCTCAGCAGTATGGTGAATCTCACTAAGAAAAACCTGGGTCATAAATCATCTTCAAATCAAAATGGAAAAAATATTGAATTCTACAGTTAGGAAAATTTGTGCTCCAAGAAAGTAAAGCTTATTTTTAGGGCCAAGAGTGCCATTATTTCCATAACCGTTAAACACATTTGGTCACAATATAAAAAAATTCATAATGGTCCTAGAATAGGATTACTTTTCTTTAATTTAGCAGAAAATAAAGCAAATTTTGGGCTTTTGCAGCATACATTTTATAACCATAATTAAGCAATAGTTTTGTCCGCCAAGTTATCATTACCGTAATAAAAAAAACCACTGTCCCGCAGTAAAGAAATAATTAAAAAAGATTTGTTCTATTGATGTGAAGCACAACAAAAATTACCTTAAATACATTTACAATCATATTTTACTATTTAAATGTTTTTTTTTTCTCGAATCGTAGTAATTAATGTTTTTTGTATTACTCAAATGAGAACAAAATGTGCTGAACTATTATGAAAATAATGTCAAAATCCAAAAAACATAATGGTGCTAAGGTAGGTTTCATTCTCTTTATGGAACATTACATTTTGCAGAAAATAATGCTCTTTTTTTTAGGCCGTTTCAGCATTTATTTTATAACAATTCAGCAACAATTTCTCCCCCAAATTATCATTATCATTAAAGCACAGATTTTTGCTCTGATGTAATGAGAATAAAATGTGCTAAACTGTCTTTAAAATAATGTCACCATATTAAAAAACCATAAAGGTCCAAAAGTAGACTTTATTCACTTAATGCCACGTTTAGTTTCTTATTTTTTCTGTTGATTTTTGAGGTGAAAAATGACCTGGACATTTCTTAAATCACGATCATCTCAGCAGTGGTGATTTCTCAGAGCTGGCCTGTTTCACGCAATAACTTCAGCAGTGAAGAAGACTGAATGTCTCTAGTGCTGGAATCTGCTCTGTCAAACTGTTCAATCAACTCATGGACTCCCAGTGTTGTTCAGAAACGGGCAGCTTTTATCCGACTCATTCAGCGTAACACTAAAACCATCACTGAATATCCACCTTCATACGCTCAGTGATTAGATATACCTCAGAAATTGTGAGTTTTTTTATATACAGTATATATATATATATATATAAAAAAGTATTTTATTCTGTTTTGTGGTAGCAATATAATTTAATATACAGCTGCTTTTTCTGTGATTTAAATGATATTATTTTGTTTTTAATCAATTATTTTTAACAGAAGGTGCTCTGAATTTGATCGCCAGGTGCTCGGTGCATTTCACAAAGTTTTTCTTCTTTTTTTTGAGTCAGCATCCGCAGGTGAAATGGCTTCTGTGGTTCAGAATAACTGTTCTCTGAGGAAATGCAAACCTTTCACAGTTGTATTTTTTGTTTGTTTGTTTGTGTGGTACATGTATCTTCTTCCTTCGTCTCCACCTTAACAATTGTATTAAGTTGGATTTGTCTATTATCAAATCAGGGATTTGAAATATAATTAAAGTATTGCAGTGCAAGTTGTGCAAATTTTAGTTTAAGCCAAACTTTGTATCCTATATCAGGTGTTGATGTGTGATGTACATAATGATATTAGATCCGCTAACTGATGTAGTTGAAGCATCTTTTACTCTTGTTATATTTCTCTACGTTTCACACAAACTGAAGAAGTGTTCATACATTAGGACTACCTGAGTACAGATTTCCCATGATCCTTTGCCGGCCTGATGTGGGCTGGTTCTCATTAAGGAGATGATGGAGGTCTGTTGATGTGTTTTTTTAATTATTTTTACTGCTGCTAATGTAGTAAATGTGTTGTGTTGCCCCTGTTTGGGTCATTTCAGATTCTGCTGCCATGTTCAGTATTTTGTTGAATTAAACCTACCCATGTTTCTCACTTAAACATAGTCTACTGTTTGTCGGATGTAGACACTTTTATTTATTTTTATTTCGCTGTCTCTTTGATTATTTATAGTCTCTTGTCTTTTTATTAGCCCTTAAAACTGACAAATGTTATTCTTTGAAAATGTTTAAAAAGAAGGGTAATTGCAACTTTATAACTCGCAGTAGGCCTACCGCCTTTTTTTCTGTCAGAATTGCGAGATGTAGCCTAAACTCGCGATTGAATGTGATATTACAGAAGATGTGACATTCAGACACACCTGGCGGAACTAGTAGGCCTATATTGTTTAATTTAGACAAACACTTTCTAACCTGTAGTTTATGTGCAATTATTAATTATACGAATACAGTGTTTTGTTTTGTTTTGTTTTTTAGATTGCATTCACTAACACGCTTGGCTTAAAAATATGATTTATGACGCTTTATAACTAGGCTATATGCAGCAGTAGAGGGCAGTGTGTGTTCTCATGATCTCTCAGCGCATGCGCTCATGTCGGACAGATGTTGAATGCAAGGTTAGGAAACAGGACATATGGACAGTCCCACATAATTAATTCCCACAGAAATCTCGCCAGACTCCTCTGTCCTTTTAATGATCTACGGTAATACACCAGGAATGACAAATGACTGCAATCCTCAGAGAGAGTCACAAGACAACCTGCTTAAAATAGACGTCAACGGTTCTTTTAACAACAAGACGATTCATTTGGCCGTGAGTGTTTTGGCTTATCAGTAAAAAAAAAAAAAACGTATTTTCTAGAAACATTTTAATGCAAGTTTGTTTGCTTAAAAAGGTTTTAATTCTCTCTTCCACAAATTAAAGCCTTAAAAAGGTCTTAATTTAGAACAAAAAGTCTCAAATTCATGGTCATTGCATTAAATGCTGCACGCAATGTGAGTATCTTCCTCAGTTTTTGTCATGTTTTCCAATATAACCATGAATATCCATAAATCAAGATACTTGAGATACAAAATAAACATATAAGTTTTGTTCCCTTACGAGAGCGGTAGGCTAACTATATTGCGTAGCAACGCTGCCGGAACTCCTCGACAACCCACTTCCACTGGATAAACCCCGAATCTCCATCCTCGCTGTTCTGCTTCAGTGGCTAGATGAGCATTCCGCAGTTTCTTCCTCTCATATACCTCATCTACAGCATCCTCCCATGGCACTGTTAACTCTATCAGTTGAACAATGCGTGCTGATCCAGACCACAAAACAATATCTGGTCGGAGGTTAGTGGTGGCAATCTCAGGTGGAAAAATAAGCCGTTGATCAAGATCAGCCAGCATCTTCCAGTCCCTAGCAGCTTCCAGTTGTCCTGGACGAGAATTGGTGTTAGCACCTTTTCTTGGTGGTTGCTCGCCTGGGCGGAGGAATATTGTCTTCTGTGTGTAATGTTTTGCTAGAACAGGCGGCAACTTATTGGTCATGTTACGCTTATCTTCCAATGCTGAAGCCAAACATCGCAGTACTTGGTCATGGCGCCAAGTAAACTGACCCTGGCTAAGAGCCACCTTACATCCTGTCAAAATGTGCCTTAATGTGACAGGTGATGAACACAAAGGACAAGAGGGATCCTCTCCTACCCAGAGGTTTAGGTTCTGCAGTGATGGGAGAACATCATATGTTGGCCTGATAAGGAAACTGATCCTACTCTCTTCCATTGACAAAAGGTCTTGCCAGCCCATCTTGCGTTGTTCCACACTCTCCCATCCCATCCACTCTCCCTGCTTGGCCTGGGAAATGGCCTTTATACACCTCATTCTCTCCTCCTGCTTTCGCACCTCGTTGACTACCAGCTTCCTCCTTTGAGCTGGGGCTGCCGTGTGCCATTTAGGAGGAGCTAAACTGAGCCCAAAACCCCCTCTTCCATGTTGTACCTGCCCCACGATATCCCCAATTAGAAGGGCCGCCTTTGCCTCTTCCACAGATTTCTTTGCTGACCACTTTCTACCAGTTTTTAACACAGGTCCTGCCTCCCTTACACATTTGTCGCGTGACTCTACTAAGGTCATTAAAGGCACAATATGTAAGATTTTTGTAATAAAATATCCAAAAATCACTTGCACAGTGTGATATATTACCTGCAGTTGTGTACTTACAATATCCCAAAAGTTCACAAATATTTTTAATTTCAGAGAAATTCTAGTTTTAAATAATGACTCGTCCCTGGTCATTGTCGCCTGTCAATGACGTAATATCCCATTATCCCTGGTTTCCGCTCGTACTGCCATAGTAACCATGGCGTGGACAACTGCGTTACGTCTAGCGGCACGCTCACGCTGTTGTTGTTTCATCGAAACATTATGGACCATGGCAAGCAGACTTAGGGACCAAAGGAGAACTAAAATGAGGATCAATATCAGCGTGGCGTTTTCGAGATGCCGAGAGCTCCACGTCCGCGACTAACTTCGACTTGACAGGGACGACACTCTTGCATGTACTTTATTAGACAGGTGAGCAAATGTACATAAAACTAATTAATGTTATATAGCTCAACATGATAAAATGTTAGAATATGATCAGTATGTTATTCTAATGTTGATCTAGCTTACTGCTAGTCTCATACAGCCAACAAACTAACACATAGAATAACATTATTACTTTCAACACACTCAAATGCAGTTTAGTGTGATAGTGTAACGTTAGACCATGTGAAACAGTGCTGCGTAACCTCACAAGTTTCATTTGTCTAATAAACTGACCTGTGTGTAGTAATTGAGCACTTGCGTGTAGTTCGGTAGAATGAAATGTCCGTATTCTTTTATATCCGCGGGACTCGCGTGTGACACTGATGTCTGTCTCTCATTAGCAATTGCGACCTGCTTCATACAGTCATGTTAAAAACATCAATGTATTCACTCATCCATAAACATTATTAGAACCATCAGCATTACGACAAGTTCCATAATTCCGCTTATGCATCATCAACCTACGCTTTTGTTATTGGAAGAGGTTAGCGACCCCTCGCAGAGAAAAAAAATTACATATTGAAGTTTTAAGAGCAAACATTGGAGATTAGCCGATGGGCTGTCGATTCATTAAATAATACGCCAAGTCCTCAGAAGAGCGGTTTATTTAGTGTAATGAAGCCTCTCCTTCATTGACATCCATTTAAAAAAAAAACTCTGGTCTCCTAGCCTGCACAAGATTAACAGTTATTACGCTTTTTTCAGCTAAGTTTGCAGGCTTGCCTTCAAGCCTTCATTTGTCATAGTTTACGGATTTAACATAAAATTAAGGCTATTGGCTAATTGAAAACAAAAATCAAGATCTTTAATATGCCCCGCCTCAACTTCCTGTTTGAATAGGAAACACTTCAACACTTGAAAGACAGCTGCGTTCAACAAGCCATTTCAAGAGATCTTTAAAAGTAGCATGTTTTTTGCACTATGTCCAAGTCTTATAGAATGTCTGTGTTCAAGAAAACTCACTCTTTTACAAATATTTAAACTGGCTTGATTGTTTTCGATTACAACATGCGAGAAACAATGGACAGAATCTCAACTGCAGCATCCCTCAGAAGAACAACAAACTGGTAAGAGACACGAACTTTAAATAGAGCAAGACAGGTTAGATTAAATATTATATAGATCTATGATATCTGGCAAGTTCCATTGTAATAATATGCAAATTAAGTTGTATAATAATATGCAAATTAATGTTGTAACATTAATGCAGTGTGGAATAATTTCAACAGATTTAAATGTTAGGGTCATGAGACGTTTTATTTCGTGATCATGACATGCTGACTCTATTCAAGATTAAATAATGGCAAAGGAAATGCATACAAAAAACAACAGCAAAAAAAAAAAAAAGCCTTTTTCAGGAAAAGTCTCTTTTTCAGTTTAGTGGAAATAAGCAGAGCTTCTCTCCGGGTCAGGATTTCTCCAAACCTTTCTAAGCCTTCGCTGCACCAACAGATGGACGGCGTTAATTGCATTTTTCCATTTTTTTTTTTTCCTATGGTGGATTATTATGATCATATTATGATTTTTTTGTTTCTCAGAAGATGGTGCTGGACACATTTGCTTGTGTATTTCAAGAACTGGAATTATATTTCCACTGTAGTGTTCCATGATGTCTTCATAACATTTATTAATACATGCATCTGTTTAAGGATTAGTTTGAACCCACAAATGAGTGAATGAGTAAATGACTTAAATTACCAAAATATTCCTTAACATTCAAATATTCTTATTCATATCTCCCAAAAGTCTTATCAGAGATATCAAAATAGCAAGAGACAATATGATTATATACATTTTTGGGGAGATTTTCATGAGGTCAAAGGTCACAAATGTGCTTTACTGTAGATGTCATGCACTTGAGAGCTTCTGAGAGCCTTTATGTCTCAGTGTCAGACTGTTTTTTTTTCACAAACACAGATGCAGATTTTGTATATATTCATACACACACACACACACACACACACACACACACACACACACACACACACACACACACACACACACACACACACACACACACACACACACACACACACACACACACACACACACACACACACACACACACTACTCAAATACACATCATGAACATATTTAGAGTTAGTGACTTCATCAATTAATTTAATTTTGTAAACATGAATGTACATTAACAATAGTAATTTTTCATACAAGTTTTGACTTGTTATATGTAGTTTCTATTATTAATTTTTAGTCTATTGTGATAACTTAATCAGAAGGCTTGACCAATCAAGTGGAGGTTTTCCATTGGCCATGGCAAATGTAATGCACGCATCCTGATTAAGAGTGTTCACATCCTTAAATCCAGGAAGTGAACAAATTATGATCTTCATCAGTCATTTCTCGTATTAATCTAATCACATTTACTCATTGATTGCGTTCTTTTGCTGCCTGAATAAAAAATAGCAAAACAATTTCTGTTTTTATTTTATGTTAAAAATCACTTTCTTTTTTTAGATGTGCATGTGCCAGTGTATGTAATTAGTTATAGTGCATTTTAATCTTTAATAATGGGTTTCCTTTAGTTGAGCTTAATCCCAGCCACATGTTCAGATGTTTAAACATCAGATCAGTTACGCAGGCACATTCATTAAAGTGGATTTCTTTAAAGTGAGACACAAAGAATTAAAATTGAAGCATGTTCAGAAAATAACTGGACAAAGTTGTGAAAATATACAGAGTAGTAGAGCGTTAGACAATCAAATCAAACAAAATAATCCTCTCTATAGAATGCCTTGGCAATTCCAAATCTACCATTTTGGTTCAAGTTTTTCCATCCATCAAACTTCAAAATATACCAATATTTTTACTTTTTAAAATGAATTTAGCTTTGAATTTACCATCATTTAGCCAGCATTATGTAAATCATTAGCAAGTGAAGACTATTAGATTGATCATTTTTTTTCTGATAAAATGTTTTAATTCTTTGAAAAGAAGTATCAAGCATTCACTTTTCTAAATGGAAAAGGCAACCGCATTTGTGTGTTTCTAAAAGTTATCAGTTTTAAGGTCTGTGTGACACAGAGCGAACTAAAGTATGAGTGCATTTGTGTGTAATTAAAACAAGTGATTATTTTCCGCTGGGATTATCCTGGAGGTCCAGCTGCTCTGTGGAGGATTTGAACACCCTCGCCCTGGGCTGGAGAAAGGGCAAACTCCCAGGGGACGCAGCCAAATTGGCTCCCTAACCAAAAGCCCAGAGCACGAATCTATGCGCACCGCTACCAAATCAACAAAAACTGCCCTGCTGTTGAGTATGACTGTCATCCATCCATCAGTCATTCTCTTAAAGCCTAAACATTTTTGTAAAATGCATTGAGAACTTTTATTGTTTTTTATGTTTCATAAATGCCCCATATTATTAAATACATTTTGTGAAAAGGAGAACTTTGTTTAATTAAAAAAAGGAGTAGAATATCTTGTTGAACACAGAAATTGATATACCTTAACACATGTGTTGATGATACATCTGTATGTTTCTTCCCATTCGCTTATGTACATTATATTGGTTAACGTAATTAGTTTAAAATGTCACAGATATTCATTTGATGCATGTGAATTCATAGTCCTTATAGATGAAAAATTCTGATTAGGGTATATGAATAAAATTAAAATGTGTATTCTATCAGCAAATATCAGTCATGTTATTCTGACATACAGCAGGCATGGTTACCAGTAATTAGTAAGTATTTACATGTGCCAAATATTGACAATGCTGCAGTAAAAAAGTCCTTGAATAAAACACAAGAGCTGAAGGTAATTTTAGCTAATTCAGATTTTGTATTAAAAAATAGTTGTATAACCATTTCATTTCAGTTTAAGTCTACATGAAATCCATTTTACTGCTTTGAGCTTAGTGACACAGGATTTTTTTTAATCCATTGGGAATTGATTGAATCATTAAAACTGGGCGTTGCATATCAAAATGGAGGAAAGCAGTTGGAGAGAAGAGATTGAAAAATACATGACATCATCCTGAAAAGGAAAGTTGATACATCATGAAGAAAGATTACATAGACATGTTCATTCTTTGGAATAATGTGTGCCAAACATGCACAATACATAACGACTCAAATAGTCAATTTCGATTTCATATTGATTTTAAACCCTTTTCTAAACAGTTTCCTGCCTGTGTTCAACAAGAAAAACAAATTTCTCAAGCACTGATAAAAATGCAAAAATCACTCACTTTGTAAGCAAACTCATTCAAACTGCTTTTAGGGGCATTTTCCTTGCACCAGTTACTCTAAATCACAGTCACTCTCCTCAAGTTAAAAAAATTGTTAACATTCCTCACCTGAGCAACAGTAAACTCTGCTTAGATTCTGTAATCCTGGGGAAAAAAACTAAATGTTTATAGGAAACAATAAAAATAACGTCTGTGCAATATATTACAGTATACGTGCAACACATCTGAGCTGAAGTACATTCTCTACCTGAAAGGTTAGCGTGTACATCCTCACTTTGATATATCCATGTATATTTGTCTGTTTACCATGATGCCATGTCATATTTTTAGACAAAAGAACATAGGTTGTCCAGGTTGTTGACGTTCTTATATATTAAAAAAGTGAAATCTTGTTTAGGATTCTTCCTGATTAGACACATCCAAACTAAGTAAAAAAGCAAGCAAAGATGGTCTACTTAGAAAAGAGTTCCTAAAGAAAGGTCTCGTCATACGTCTCTTCTGATTTATGAGGCTCACCGGATCTGGAGTCAGATATTAACATCTTCAAACGGTCACTAGGACCTCTTGTTACAGCCTCATAGGATGGTGGAGAGGAAGCTAAGTACAATGTCCGCACCGGTGGCCCCCTCTCGGGACCGTAGTGCTCTTTAATCATAGATGCTATGAGTCCTTCACGCTCCGGAGCGCCGTCCTCTTCTGACCAGAGTGTGTCTTGGTTTATGTGCCTGTACAAGTAAGAAGCCTGCTTCATTTGCCGTCTAACTAGGTGCCCTCTATAGGCGCGTTGGATCAGGGTTGCCGAAATCTCCTCCTGCTTGCGCCGGAGCGTGGTGGTGATGGGCTCATGGGACATCTTGGAAGGGTTTGTCATCATGAACTTTTCCTCCATTTGCTGCTTCAAAGCGTCCATTTCCCCCGTTTCCCCGAGGACCCGCTTGGTGAAGGCGAACAGGATGTCCAGGCAGTGGATCCTGTCGCCACTGACCATGGGAAGGTCCATTTGGACAAGCTTAATTTTGTTGGGTTTGGCGATTCTCAGAGGTTCCGAAAGGCTGTCGGCGAACCGGGAGAGTTTGGAGTACTCGATGAAGTGCGTGGCCTCGACGTCAAATTTCTCCCACACCTCGTAGAACATCTCGAAGTCGTCCTCGCTCAGAGGTTCTGTGCTCTCCTCGGTGGCCACACTGAAGTTTTCCAGAATGATGGCGATGTACATATTGACCACGATCAGGAAGGAAATGATGATGTAGCTGACGAAGAAAGTGATACCTACTGAGGGGTTGCCGCAGTTGCCCTTAGTATTGGTTCCAGTGTTGATGAACATCGAGCTGCACTCTTCCGGTGAGTTGTTCAGAATGGGATCCAGTAGGTTATCCCAACCGGCCGATGTGGTGATCTGGAAAAGGCTGATAATGCTGTTCCCGAAGGTTTCAAAGTTGAACATGTCGTCAATCCCACCCTGCTTTTTTACGTAGGCAAAGTTCGCCATGCCAAAAATGGCATAGATGAACATGACCAGGAAGAGCAGGAGGCCGATGTTAAACAACGCCGGCAGCGACATCATTAAGGCAAAAAGTAACGTCCTAATTCCTTTAGCTGCTCGTATTAGTCGGAGAACTCTTCCTATTCTTGCCAACCGGATAACTCGAAACAAAGTTGGGGACACAAAGTATTTTTCTATTATGTCAGCAAGGACAATTCCTGTTTGGAAAGACAAATGAAGAACAGAAATAAACATATGCAATGAAAAATCGTTTGAAGAATTGAGAAAGGGCACTATAAACATCTCCGATCACTACAACCCCGTTGAAAAGACAAGCTGGTGTCTCTGCCAAGTTTCTTAACTATCTTAAACCAGCAAAACTTCCTTGGCTTCACCATAATGGTAACCAGATAGGCCAGTACCAAAGTTCTAACAAGTATAAACCAAGTTGGTCTTTTCAGAAGGGAACGTATCTTACATCAGCCACACTACCACTTACCAGACTGGAAAGTCGTGCACTTACCAACGATGGACAGAATGACAACAACAAAGTCAAATATGTTCCAACTAATGGTGAAGAAATAACAACGGAGGGCAACAATTTTGATGAGGCATTCGGTGGTGAAGATGACGATGAAGGCCAGGTTGATGTTATTGAGGATGGACTCCATGCGAGCAGACTGTTCATCGGTCTCGACCATCATGGTTATCATGTTGAGGATAATGAGCATCATGATGGTGATGTCAAAGGCTTGCTTGGACACCAAGTCAAAGAAGAATCCTTGTAGAATATTCTAGTTGGAAATGTGTTTATGGTTAGAAATTAGAAAGGGCATTTGTTATGAGATTGATTATGAATTTTTAGTTGATAAAAATTATACTCTTACCACTGGTCTTGGAATTGGCTTCTGTGGCTTTTTGGATCCAAGTTTCTTCATTGCGTTGTAGTACTTCTTCTGCTCTTCCGTCATGAATATATCCTGGCCACCTTTAGTACAGAGAACAACCAGCTGCTATTATTTTCATGGAACACATTAAATGTAAACTAAATGCTTTAGGAAAAGAAGTAAATCTTAAACACCTATCATTCGTTTCTGTTGATTGAAGTTGTCGATGATGACACCAATGAACAAATTCAAGGTAAAGAACGATCCAAAGATGATGAAGATGACAAAGTAGAGGTACATGTAGAGGTTTATCTCTTTGACGGGCTGCTCCTCAACCTGAAAAACAAGAAAAACATAAAACTTAGGACAATCTAAACTCTTAAAATAAAGGTTCTTCAATGGTTCTTTGCAACACCTTAGGTGAACCCTTTTTAGGTTTTTATTATTTTTTGCATTGTAAAATTGAGTTAATATTAGTTTCTTTGGAGGTTAAAAAGTTCTTGTTAAATTCTAGGTTCTTTGAATTTATTTTCTTTTTTCAGAACTAGATTGTAGTTTATGACTAAATATATAAAAATTACTTTTTTATATCACTTGTTTTATTGCTTTTGTTAACATCAGTCGGGACATTCTTGTAGAGTGTAAAGAGTAACTTGGTTCTTATTTTGTGCGTTTGCATGCAAGTCATTAATTTTAGTAATGAAAAAAACATGCTTACTCCACGAGAGTCTACGGCGGCATACATGATTTCCATCCAACCTTTGAATGTTGCCTGAAAAACAGAATACTCAAGTATTTAATCATTCAAAATGTCCATCTAAAAGAGAAAGATTGTCAATTTATTCAAATATATGTTCTGTTTCTAGGTGAGCACATTTCTTTCAATGCCTGACTGTGGCAAAACTTGTCTTTTTAGTCTGAGGTAATTACGCTTTTACGTGTCATTTTTTTCCCCCTGTAAAGACAATGGGTGACTCACCGAGAGTCAGCATGAACGCTATTAAGCTAGACCATTTTGGGATGTCGTTGCCATGGCTACAGAAATTATAACCTGTGGTGATTTGAGAGACTGTTCCTAGAGGTAAATAACAAGTTAAGGCCCAGCGAGGAGTTGCAGGGCCCTGAAGTTCTCTGGTTGCTTGGCTACCCTTAGCTAAACCACAATCACCAAAAGTGTTGGACTAAATTCTCCAGGAAGGTCAGAATTTAGAATTTAAGAATTTGCTGCCTTGAATTTGAATTGGTCACAACAATGGAATGGAAAAACAGGAAGATGAATTTATTGAACTGCAATTCAACGACATTTATCAGTCAAATTACAGAGGCATTGTATAGCTCCAACACAAGTTTTTTGACAAACATAAATAATCACATCATTAATTTGGACTAATTATGCTAATTTATTATCTGATGTGTAGAATACATTTTTTGAATTTGAATTACATTTTTCTAAACTGAAATATTCCCATGCGATTACAATTAACAAAGCCATCAAAATAAAAATAAAAGAATAATTTAAAACTTTGTTGGATATTATATTTGTATTGATATTTTATTTTAAGAATAAATATCGACTTTAAATATTAATATTAAATATTAAAATATCGTGTCAAAAATGTTTCTACCTCAAATGTTGTGTCTATGATAATGCTTAAAAAATGTATTTATATTGTTTAAAACTAAACTTACAGCAGCATTCCATTTTTATTTCACTTCCTTAAATTTAAATAGAATTCTGCCTCCTGTTTGCCAGTTCTGGTGCACAAGCTTCAAGACACTCACCACCTGCAGAAGCGAGAGGTAGCCAAGTCCCACGTTGTCGAAGTTAACTTTCACTTTGGTCCAGTAGAACTGGGTGTCATTCATGGACTGGCAATCAGTCTTGTTGTTGACCAGGGATACATTGTGGATGTATCCAGTCCTGTTTACGCATTTCCCAAATTTCCCAGCGAAAAGATTGACTCCCATGATGCTAAATATGAGCCAGAAGATCAGGCACACCAGCAGTACGTTCATGATGGACGGGATGGCCCCGATCAATGCATTCACTACCACCTGAACAACAGAAATCAGGATGTGATACCATGGTGAATGTGATTCCACCAAGTGCAACATGTTCCTGGATCAACATTTCAATCAACCAATCAGATTTAAGAGCCAAGTTTACAGATTATGTCATGTTGTGACATCATGACTTTGCGTAAACATACACGCCACTTTCAAGTCAAGTGGCGTGTTATCTATACGCATTTTTAGCTATCCGCGTGAATGTCCACACCGAAACGAACCGTCATCTTCCGCGTGTATGTCTACGCCATTAAATGTCCGAGTGATTCCGCGTGTATGTGTACGCCGTTAAATGTCCGAGCGAAACGAAGCAAAATGTATATCTACATCTGGGGAGCGATATTTTTTTTCCTATGATGTTAGGGGAAGACTCATAAATGGTATTAACCCCAGTGACGGGTAGGTTTAGGGACGGGGTTGGGGTAGGTCATATATTTATATATACAGTGATGTAACGTTAAGTCAACGGCGTTGATAAACACGCTGAAAAGTGATTATGCGTGTTGATAGCACGGCAAAAATGGAAATACGAATTGGCGTGTCATACATACGCCATTTCATGAGATCAGTCTGCATGTTTAGGCTTACAACCAGGGTTAGGTGCTTCTACGTCCGTTTTATTAATCTTCCCCTCTGATTTTAGGGATAACTTATGGGTAGGGTTAGGTCGAGGGTAGGGATATAGTTAGGAATACATTTTCAGACAGGAATGTTCCGGAATCATGTCTTACTTGGCAACATACCGGTGACTGTGATCCCATACAGAAATCAATCATATTATGACTGCATGCAGATACTGCATTGCTAATCACACAAGCAATTCAAACATAAAGTAATCAGATCTTTCTGCTAACAAATTCAGGCATATTTTGCTCAAGATATGTCAAGTCAAATCACCTTAATTTATATAGCGCTTTTAACAATATGGACTTTTTCAAAGCAGCTTTACAGTGTAAATGTATGTAAATTACGTATGTAAATGTAATTTAATCAGCCTTTTAACCACTGATTTTCTTGGGGGAAAAAAGTCTGCTGATGAGCAAAGAAGGCCTAATATTAATAAAGACTTTAAATATACAAAGATGGTGCACTCATATTACTACAAAGAAGTGCAGGGATGACGTCAAAACACAGAAGACTAATTTGCCACGGGTTGCCTTGAGATTTTACTAGGGGGTTTTATGTGTTTTCAATTTAGGAGTAAAATTAGTTCTGTGGTAAACATAACTTATTTGAACATGATGTTCCACAACGTAAATGACACACACCAATATCGAAAATGCAAAATGTTTACTTTTATTTTAAAACGTGTATGTTTCTTATACGTAACTAGATAAGGACTTTTTGGGTGTGAGTGTGTGGCGTTTACAATGTAGAACAAAACGTTCAAGTATTGTCAAGTTATGTTTACCACATGTTTTATTTTACTCATAAATGGAAAAACCTTATTATAAAACCCCAAAGAAAAATCTCAAGTTAACTAGTGGAAAATTAATCTTACGGGTTTTGACGTCACCCCTACCTACATCACTCTTTTGAATTGGAGAAAGTCCAATAGATTTCTTAGGCGCGCCAAAAGAACACCACCAACACAGAGTAATCAGTAATCAACATGGGAAAATCTCAGAGTAAAACTGGGAGTTGTGAAAAATATGATACACCGGTGTTTTGCCAGATGAGAAGTTTATCTATTTATCATCTTTTCACTCTTTTAATTAATTTGATAAATGTATCATATATTTTAATTTATTTTATAACTGTTTTAATTTTCCTGGCTTTTATTTTGTGATTATTTTAATTGCCATAGTGTATGAAATATGCTATATAAATAAACTTGCCTTGCCTTGCCTTGCCTTGTTCCCCATTCAAAGAGATAGGAGCTGCACTTGCATGACTGAAATAGCTGCCCGAGAGGTGTTTCAAAGATGGCCGCCGAGTTAAATGATTTGGTGGAAAGGGACATTGATATTACCTAATTTGATAATGCTGAGTTAAAAGTTATTATATATTATATATGTCAGCTTTAATGCACTTATCAAAATAATAAAAGCCATCAAAGGTCAAAAAGAAGCATTCAAAATGTGTAATTTAACTTACAATCAGCAAAGGGGTGGAAAATATGTTCAAATAGAAATTTACAAAAACACAAGTTTATAATATTTTTCTGTTGCTGTTTGGATGTAGTAAAACACCCACAGATGTAGCAGAAAACATCTGGGACATGTTTACATTTCATTGTGTCACAAAATAATGTCAAGCATGTGAAAATCAGCTGAAAATTCAACAAATAATTCTATTCTAACCTGGCTCAGAGCAAGTTAGGAATCATGTGTTCGTGGAAGTTTTTCTGGTGATGGGATGATACAAGACTTCTTAACCTTACAAATGGTTGTTGAAAGCAAAAATTTTATGAAATGCACATTTTGTGAGAAAGTGTGTCATGCTAGAGCAAAACGAATCAGCACGCCAAAATTAGTAAGAAACAAGAATTGGATTTGAGCAAATCATTCAGCAAATATGATGCAGGGTGGAGTAATCTAACTGGATTCCCTAAAAACTTGGCATGCTTTATCAGTTTTATAACATTTTTAGAGCATCTTACCCGCATTCCTTCGAATCTAGACAGGGCCCTCAATGGCCTCAGAGCTCTGAGAGTCCTTAGAGATTTGATGGCCCCAAAGTCCGAGTAGCCCAGAGAGTTAGCAACCAAGCTAATCAAAGACACCTGCAATATGAGAAAACATACAGAACTTTTTAATAAAATATTTCATGAATGGCTTTTTAGATTAAATAGGCAATCTAAAAAATGTCTTAAGACTGAAAATCGTATTTTTTTTAATTAAAAAAACAAAACAATACCTAATAAAGATGTTTGTAGAGACATTAACATTCTACTGACAGCTGGTAATGCTATATCAAAACAGCATAAAATAACCAGCATATAATAAGAAGAAAAAACACGTTTTGACTAAATATTTTTGCATTTTTGGGACATTCTATTGGAACTTATTTATTGGGGCATATAAATCAGATCGGTTTTACAAATCGCAATAGATTTCCACTCTATTCTACAGTCAAAGTCGACAGACAGTGTAGAACAGAATGGTCTTCTGCTGTAATGGCAGGTTGTGGCTTACAGGTACAGTAGGATTTTGTTCGATGAGGTGAAATGAAAACAAAACATGGACAAGTATGCACATATGTACGTCAATGTACATACCCACATACTCAACTATATATGCATAATCAATATGCATATATATAAAATAGAGTGAGGTTTTATAAAGAATTTGGGTTTTTCTTTTGAACAATTTCTTTTGATCATAATTTATTATTATTATTATCATCAGTCCAAACAGTATTCTGAATTTCCAATTGGGATATTGTTTCATAGTATGGCTTATTAAATTTAACAGTCCCAAGAATAGTCAGTTCTTTATAAAAAACTATTTCTATAGTTTCCCTTATCACTGCAATATATCTAAAGAAGATATTTCTGTGCAATTGGCTCTAAAACAAAACTTCAGAAGACAAAGAATGAATAACATTAATAAAAGTGCAAAATTAAACAACTAAAACTAAAAAAAGTCAAAACTTTACTATACAGATTTTAGATCATATTTTCTTTTGTTACTAACACGTCTCACTGTTATGTACGTTTAGAATCATTGATTTGATTGACAGTCCTAAATGTAACTGATCTTCTCCAGATAATTATTTGATACAGTGTGTATATTCTGATATAAAAGCCAAGGTCCTGTAAAGATACTTATCAAACAACTCAAACTTGACACCATGTTAAATTACAGGTCGCAATAAATGCTGACAGAGAGACAGTGGCATTTATATCTGGATGAGAAGAGAACTGCAGCTGAGATACAGATGTGAGCCTTCGCTCACCTCTGACCTTTGAACTATAAACTTACCCTATCATTAGAGGTGTGTGTGGAGATCTGTTTGGGTCAGATGAGCATCAAGTGAGACACACTCACACAATCTGCTAGTGTTAGTTGAGCTACTCCAGATGCTTTCATTCAGTGTGTTCATGTATAGTTGTGTGTACATGTATTTTGCACAATTATCTCAGTGTCTGAGAGATGTTTCCATATCATCTTAATTTTGACTTACAATCTGCCATAAAATGTTTGCGGTGTCATAAAAATGGCAGCAACACAAAACCAAAAAAACAAAACTTACAAAGAAAAATTCAAATCTTTAAAATGAAAAATTTGCACTATAGGCCAGATTTACTAACAGCTTGCGCCACCGCAAACCCTCTTTTGGCGTTAAAAAACTACTGTCAGGATTTACTAATGACACGCAGTGAAAAATTAGTGCTGAAAAGGCGTGGACGGGGTTATTTTTGCGGCTGACCTTATTGCATATGCATTTGTAGGAGTTTCCCTTTCAGACTCTTTAAGATTAAACCATAATCTAACTGCTAGTTTGCGTTGGTCAGTAAGGAAATTATCTAGTTGCGTCTGTGTTCATTAATTTGCGCGTTATCAGTAGATCACACGCGAAAACTTACCACTCCCATTGGTGCTTTTATGGGAAATAAGTAAATCTGGCCCTATTTCTCTAATGTCATTGTATAGCTCAAACTCTAAATCCTAAATTTGCACATCCATATTAATGCAACAAGTTACTCTATTGCTTTCCTAATGTAAACAGCCTACAGTAAGAATAATTACATTATTTGTGGAATTATTCTTTATTCCAGTCTTTTATAAATCAAACTATTTATTGAACATTGGTATTTTTATTAGATTGCTGTTGCAGACATTTTATAAAAGCGTTGTGCGTTTTTCCGTGATTAAGGACACTACGTTTCATATTATTTGTGCCAAAATCACTGTAACAAACAGCCTTCAAAAATCTGCAAAATTAATGATTCCTCATGTTAGACCACTTATATATCTAGTTTTACATTCATGGCCCTCTATACTAACAGAATATATTGTTACAATAAATATTATACTAAATCTAATATATATTCTTAAAAATAAAGGTTCCAAAAGGGTTTTTTCACAGCGATGCCATAGAAGGACCATTTTAGGTTTCTCAAAAGAACCTTTCAGTGACCAGTTCATAAAAGAACTGATTTTTCTTAGTGTGAAGAGTATTTTAATAATCTAAAGAACCTTTTTTTCCCTTATAAATAAACTTTTAAGGAACGGAAAGTTTCCATGTTTGTTAAAACCATCCCTGCCAGTAAAGAACCTTTATTTTTAAGACTGTAACTCATACTAAATATCCATCTCAGAAGCATCTTGGCCTAAATTAAATCATCCAAGTCTACCAGATTGAAACGCAACAGTTCAACCCTGATCCAGTATTCAGCAAGAGAAGATATTTCTACTCACATCCACAATCAGGAAGTCCAGCCAGCACCAGTAATTGGTGAAGTATTTCTTAAAGCCGTACGCGATCCACTTGAGAAACATCTCCAGCACAAAGATGTAGCTGAACACCTTGTCAGCATATTCCAACATCACCTTCACCACCTTCCGCTGTTCTATGTAAATGTCTTCAAACGCCTGTCAGAAGAAGAATATCATTACACAATAAGAACAGGAAACTTGATTCTGATTAATCTAGCAACACATTTAATCACAATATGGACCAATTTAAAGGTACCCTGTGCAACTTTTGGCACTCTAGCAGTCAATGAACAAAACACGGTTTGGAAGATGGATTTTGCTTTGATGTAAACAGTAAACGAATGGTTAAAGTTCACCAATCAGCTTTGTTCCTCACCAGAGCTCCACTACTGAGGAGGATCATGAAGATGATGAAGGTCTCGAACCAGCTGTGCTCTACTATCTGATAACACGTCTTCCTCAACCTCCACCACATCTGTCCCAAACCTCTGGTTGTGTTTATATTACAACACTTGCAGTGCTGCATACAGACTGGAGAGATACAGAGAGATTACTTTGATCAGGTCCTGTAAACACCATGCATAGTGCCATGTACACAGGAGAACAAATGTGTTTTATCTGCTTACACTTAGGGAAACACTCTTCTGGATCCATGACATCTTCTGCCATCTCAGAATATTCCTCCTCATCCTCCCCAGGCTTCCTCAGGTCCACGGTACTTCCTTCAGAGAGGCTGATGATTTCCTGTTGAACAAGGCAGCAAAGCTTGCATTGAGTTTTCATAAGATTTTTATCAACCATTACATATACCATTCAAATCCACCGTCAGTTTTAATGTGTTTAAAAGGAGACTCTTCTGCTCACCGAGGCTGCGTTTATTTGATCAAAAATGTAGTAAAAACAGTAACAATGTGAAATATTAGTACAGTTTAAAATACCCTTTTTCTATTGCAATGTATTTTAAAAATGTAATTTATTCCTGTGATGCACAGCTGAATTTTCAGCATCATTACTCCAGTCTTCAGTGTCACATGATCCTTCAGAAATCATTCTAAAATTTTACTGCACATTTTATGGAGAACAGCTTCTAGAATCACAATGCAGGCTACACACAAAAGCTTTTCCACTTTGGAGAGGTTTCCACTGTCAGGACAATCTGTTGTTGGATCACAACTTGCAAGTATGTCTTATTATTTTTAGTTGCATTTTCTATTAACAGTTCCAATTATGAGTTTTATGTTGTTGCTACGCTCTCCTGCTAGCTAAAATTTGTGTTGATATAGTGTTGTTTACACTTTTGTAAGCTCTCGCTTTTGTAAGCCTGTTCACCGCCTCTTTGGAAATTAACCATGTTTGTGTGATTGATTGCTGTTTGTATAACCATAGTTTTCCGACAAATATCATAATTAAATGTTGGATAACATCATATCTATAATGTATAAAAAAAACATACCACTCTGAAACGTCCTGTGAAATCCGTGCATTCCAAAGTCAGTGCATGAAATTCTTTCTGGATGATCTTGTTTGTTAACATTGTCAGGGTCTGAATCGGGCTCGAATTGGTTTTAAATTGCTGCAATCCTTTATATTTAAACAAGAATAGAGCTCGCAGTTATGGATTAATTATCCCAGGTGGGGACATTTCCTGAACACACGCTAAGCACTGTCAATCGCAACACATTTCAGAAGGAGCGGTGGGGGACAAAGTTTTAATAATGTAAAATATGTGAAAAATAATGTGTTTTTTTAACAATCAAGCATGGAAGCATTTTCAAGTACACCCCAAAAGCTAAATCAAGACTTTGTAAAAGGGCATACTAGGACACCTTTAAAACGTTAGCATTATGTTCTGAGTGTTACTGAGAAGTTTGGAAACCGATCCACCTTGTGCTACTTCCAGAGGCAGACAGAGTACACAGCTTCATTACTTGAGTAAAAGTACAGATACCCCTTGCTAAATGTTACTCAAGTAGAGGTAAAAGTACTACAGTCAGATGTCTACTTAAGTAAAAGTACTGAAGAACTTGTTTTAAAAGTACTTGAGAATCAAGAGTACATTTTCTAAATATTGCATTACTACTGCCACAGTTAGGGTGGCCATACGTCCGAATTTTGGCCAGACAGTCCGGATTTTAAGCCCCCTGTCCAGCACAGCCTCAAGCCGGACACTCATTGGTCCTCCTTTTTGGAATTGCGCTGAATTGTTTAAAAAAATTAACCTATAAAAATCCTGCATATTGATAGCGGGTCCAATGCCCGTAAATTAGTTAAAATCTCCTGGAATCTAGAGCTGCGCATGCGAGACAGAACATAGCCTACTGTAAGTGCTCCAAATTGTGTAGCGCTCGCACGGCAGAGAGGGAGAGAGCGAGAGACCTTGCGTGCCCTAGCCGTGAAATGACTTCTTGCAGGTTGGGATGTCTGTGTCCTCCTTTTTGGTGTTATGGAAATGGCCACCCTAACCACAGTGCTTACATTTATGTAGTAACGTCCTACATGGAGTTATGAAAAATGTGAATGTTAATACCTTGGAGAATGTACAAAGGATTCATTTTCATCTTTTTACCATGTTGCTTTATTTAACATTTAAGAAAATTTCAGAAAATTTCAGAAAATTCTGAATATTTAAATATTCTGGCGAGGTGGGGCCACGGGTTGGCACATTCCCGGGATGGACCTGCTGCGTCTTCATCCATTGTTTCGTCCATGGTTTCGTCTCTTATCTAAATCTGACCATGCAGTTGACTTTTGCGGAAAGCTGAAGGTGATTGCTGTTAGGCTGTCCCAATCAGTGGCGCCTGCACAATCCAATCCCGTTTGAGGGTGAAACAACAAATCGAGGGTTTTTCGAGAATTTTCTTTTTTCCTTTTTTAGAAGTAGTAACGGGTACTCACGGTTATGGATAGAAATGTAGTGGAGTAAAGAGTACAATATTTTGCCTCTCAAATGTACTTGAGTAAAGTCATGAGTACTCCCCAAAAATGATACTCGAGTAAAGTACAGATCTCTCAAAATTATACTTAAGTACTGTACTCAAGTAAATGTACTCCGTACTGTCCGGCTCTGGCTACTTCACCCAACAAATTACGTTCAGTTCTTTCCAAGTTTGGCTCAGATGATTTTAAAACCATGCTGGACCTACTGATAAGATATATTTCTGTATGTCTGTGTGCTTGAACGGACAAGGTAACTTATGAACCATCTCAGTTTTGCATTTCTACATTATATTCCCTCTGTCTGTTCATTCTTCATCTTATGCTTAATGCGATGCATAATTATGCTACCATTTATTTGCTTGGCCTCATATATACCGGTAGTATATCTGTCAATTCAGTGTATTTTGGCACATATAAGCCAGGAAATCAACACTGATTGAAAAATGGGTTTGGCATGGAAAACACAGACAGCTAATAGAACACATGCATCCAAGATACATATGGCGTGATACTAGCATCTAATCCACGAGCGCACAAGTCAAGGTCAGTAACCTCCAGTAAAATCTGAGATGGCAAGAGAGAGCTGTTCTAAAGCTGTCTGAATACACAGTCATTCTCCTTGTTTCTTTCTCTATGTAGGCAGGGGCCGCCTTAATACAATTTTGATGAGATTTTCCCTCCATGTAATGGCAACATATTTAAAATGATTTACAGAGATTACTGGTCCAAAGGTGCCAGCACAATCCAATGGTGCTTATGTAATCCCACATTATGAGGCGAGCAAGTGTGTGTGTACGTGTGTGTGTGTGTGTGTGTGTGTGTGTGTGAGAGAGAGAGGCTGGATTACTCTTAATTTTGTGCCTTAAGACGTCAAAAAGGTTTTGGAAGAAGTTTGCAACCAAACAATGCCAGGAAGTTCATCCTGAGATGCTTTTAATGCAGTGAATGATTCAATGACTCATTCATAAATAATTCAATTGTTTCATTACTGGATGAATTAGCTGAGTTTTTTTTTTTAACAAATCTTTTGAATGAATGATTAATGACAAATACATTTTTTTAACCGTTACTTACCATGTAATCGATGCAATCGTTATTTGAAGTGCCATGTTACTTAAAGATGATTTACTCTATTTTGATTGCTTCTGAAGCTAATTTTTATATCCAAACTATAAACTCACTTCTGCGATAATATGAATATTTGTAACACAGAAATAATGATACTATGTGGCTGAAAAGAGTCTGTGAAGCTGTTTCATGATAACTGCTTTCTCTGGGTCAGCAGCAGCAGATTTTACTTTTCCAGTGTGATTTTGTCAAAGGTTTAAAGGTACAATATGTAATATTTTTGTAATAAAATATCTAAAAATCACTTGCACAGTGTGATATATTTCCTGCAATTTTTTACTTACAATATCCCAAAAGTTCCTAAAGATTCGTCCCTGGTCATTGTCACCTGTCAATGACGTAATATCCGCATTATCCTTGGTTTACGCTCGTACTACCATAGTAACCATGGCAACAGACGTGGACAACTGCGTTACGTCTAGCGGCACGCTTACGCTGTTGTTGTTTCGTTCAAACATTATGGACCATGGCAAGCAGACTTAGGGACAAAAGGAGAACTAAAATGAGGATCAATATCAGCGTGGCGTTTTCGAGATGCCGAGAGCTCCACGTCCACGACTAACTTCGACTTGACAGGGACGCCACTCTTGTAACGTTAGACCAAATGAAACAGTACTGCGTTACCTCACAAGTTTAATTTGTCTAATAAACTGACCTGTGTTTAGTAATTCAGCACTTGCGAGTAGTTCGGTAGAATGAAATGTCCTTATTCATTTATATCCGCGGGACTCGCGTGTGACACTGATGTCTGTCTCTCGTTAGCAATCGCGACCTGCTTCATACCACAGTCATGTTAAAAACATCAATGTATTCACTCATCCATAAACATTATTAGATGAATAAGCATTACGACAAGTTCTATAATTCCGCTTATGCATCATCAACCTACTTATTGCCATTGTTAAAATTCTTATGATACTTACAGTGCCCCTATTATACTATTTTAAAGGTTCTTACTTTTGTTTTGGAGTCTCTTACAATAGGTTTTAAATGCATTCAAGGTCAAAAACACTTTCTCTTAATATACATTGCATCAGCTTTTTTTATCATAGTGTCTGTAACCGTTTAATCAAGGATTCAGTCTCTCTAAAGCCCTCCTTTCTGAGAGCCTACTCTGCTCTGATTGGTCAGATGGCACAGTCTGTTTTGTTTGGTCGGCCGCTTAGCACAGAAAACAGTGTCTTTTTAAACATGATGACAACACAAACCAAACTCTTCAAGTCTACAGTGTTTGAGGGCGGGTCAAAGTAGACGTAGTTCACAGGCAGCCAATGAAGACCATAGGCAAATAATGCATAATAGACATTATGCAAATTTATTACAAACCTAGGAAGTAAGACTGGAATTACTGACGACTCATTTCAGCTGTTAAAAATCTGTTCATTCTTTTGGGAGACAATAACTCCATTTATCCTGCACTTTGATCTTTGAAACTTTGCAGATCTTTTACATTCACAAACAGCTATATTACACACTAAATGAAAGTTAATATCTGAAAAAGCATAACAGGGGCACTTAAAACAACAGATCTTTAAAGGCCTTGTTCCAAATGGCATCTTGTGGTCTCTCTTGAGGTTTGAGAGGTACAGCAAATACCTACAGTAAATAACGACTAAATTTTAGTTCCTAACAAAGCTGTCGTCTAAGAAATAATGCTATTGTATAGACTACTTTTGGTGGTACTTTTTGGTCCACCATTCCACCATTTTATATCCACATTCCTGTGCTCCTCTCCACAGCCCGTTTCTCTTAAATAACAAATACTGTATGGCATGTCTCGTGGGTTCACCTTGTCTGCTTTGCAGCTTATCAGCTTATGAATCTGGATGACCCCCCACCCACCTATACAGCCACTGGCTCGCTTCCTCACACGTGTTATATCATATCATCTCTCTGACCTCTGACACCACTCGCTCGTTTGAGCTCCCAGCCACTCACAATAGGGATAAACAAATGAACTATTATAGGCAGTATATGAAGGATTTAGGGTTATATATCTAACTTTTCCGGATGCCATTTATGCATTTGGTTTTCTTAGAAATCCAGACATTTGAATTTAAACAGTGTAAAAGCAAGTTAGATAGCATTACTGTATGTCAATATGCGAAATAACTTCCTTGTCCATTGTTAAGTCCAAATTTGTGATAACATTTTTGGTGTAATTTCATAAAAGTTGTATGTATAAGCTACTAATTAGGGATCATAATCAAAATAAATTACATTATTCTGGTTTGGAATTTCAGTTCTATTTCACAGAACTAAAATGGAAATGATTCCGGTTTCGTAATAAACAATTCCATTAACAATTATGGATGCAGAAGGAGTTGGTCCCAAGCAACAAAGTCAAACATTTTTAAAATGATTTAAATGATTAATTAATACTCATTAATTCTAAAGAAAACATATACAGTCTTTAAGTTAGATCCAGGGTTATTTAAGATAACTACAACAAAAATTAAAATATCAACTGAAAAATAAAGCCTCCATTTCTCATTTTAGCTAAAATAACTCAAACCGAATAGAAAATAAAATAAAAACTATATTAAAAATAAAAATACCAAAATACACAAAATTACGGATCTCAATAATACAAAAATAACACTGAGCGGATCAGAAAATGAATTAACCAACCAAGAGTTATTTGACAAATCCATTAAAAATAACCAACTCTTATGATTCATTTGCTCCTGAATCGGACTACACAACCTCAAGAACCTAATGAACCAAATTCCCAACACTAATACTAATAAATCACCTCTCATAACCTCTCACCGGTTTCTGCTCTTCATCCTCTGATGACACTGTGTCTTCATCATCATCCTCCTCCTCAGGAAATTCCACGTCTGATTCTCCTGGTGCGATGGGCACACAGATGGTGAGGTTGGGATTGGTCATGTAACTGTCCTGTCCTTCTGGAATAACGCACTTCTCTCCATACCGCCCTAAACTTCCCAAACCACCATTGCACTCAGCATGGTTCTCCTTAAGGGGCGCCGGCACCTCCTTGGTCTTCTGTTTGTGCCCTGCCAGGTTCCCGTTGCAGAGGTCTTTGATGGCGTTCAGTAGCCAAGAGAAACCACAGTGGATTCGAGCGATGGCTATCTGGAGGTTGTTCATTTCTCCGTCTTCATCGGGTGCAGACAGGTTATCAGAGCTGAAAGAGCTCAACAACAGGGCCAGAAACAGATTCAACACCTAAAAGAGAAACAAAGAATGCAGATCTGTAAGCAAATTTGATTTCTGGGATTGTTTTGGGATGGACTTTAGCCAATTGAGATTGTGGACCCAACACTATTTTAGAGTGAGATAATTATATTTTCTGATGTTGCAGCTGTGCACAGCGGTACATTGACTGAAATGGTAAATCTTGATATCAGACTAGGATATTGTGAGCACAGTTGTTGGTCTAAATACCTTCAGTTACATCAACTGTTTCCATGGCAGTCCTACTGTGCCAAGCTCTTGTTCTATTGCGGGAATGTCAACCACTTACAAAAATGTCCCATGTTCATAACAGGCTTTTTCCCTGCAGTCTGGTCTATTATAAGAGCCACTTTATGGGCTGTCATGGAAACCTGATTAGTTGCACTCTGACCTTTAATCAGACAGCAAAAATAATCCCAAGCTGACTTCCCAATCCCAGACAGATCAAACTGGGTTTTGTTACAGAGGGTTTGAGAATGCTTGACCCCACACCCCAATGAAAAACATCTATAACATTTTATTATACAAAACTCTTTAAGTCCTCCGAAAATGGCTTCATGCGCATCTCTGTGGCGGAATAACGTGCTTCAATGTCACACTCGTGAGGGCTTAAACTCGTTACTGTTAAAATCCTTCTCACACAACCACAACGTCTCTGGTTACGTATGTAACCCTAGTTCCCTGAAGGGAACGAGACGCTGCGTGACAACGCTTTGGGAACGCCCCTGCGTGAGTGCGTCATGAAGCACGTATGAAATCAGTCCAATGGCGAGACAGAACATCATAGGCGGGTGACATCATCGACCAGGAAACTATATAAGCACCCCAAAACACAAGCGCGTCAGCTTCTGATAAAACTGAAGCAAGTGCTCACGGGCATGCCGGGAGTATGGCAGCGTCTCATTCCCTTCAGGGAACTAGGGTTACATACGTAACCAGAGACGTTCCCTATCAGGGAACTCGAGCTGCGTGACAACGCTTTGGGAACGCTAATACCAACGCCGCCATATGAGCAAGTGTCCGTCGTGTGAAGTCAGAGCGCACATTCGGACGAAAGCAGAGCAGATTTAGTTTCTCTTGGTCCGACGTCAAAAATGGAGGAGGACAGAAAGCCTGCAGTACAATAGGCCTGACCACATCAGTTGGAACCTTGGGAACATACCCCGGCCTAGGAAGGAGGAAAGCCTTGACCATGCCGGGTGAAAATTCCAAGCAGGAATTTGGAGGGAGAGACCAACAGAGCTTGAATATCTCCTATTCTTTTTAATTAAGATATAGCAAGAAGAAATACAGTCTTTAGAGTGAGGAATTTCTCAGAAACTTCTTCAATGGGCTCGAACGGTGCTAGAGAGAGACCTTCTAGAACAACCGCCAGGTCCCAGGTCGGCACCCTCGTGCGAACTGCTGGCCTCAGCCTCAGAGTGCCACGAAGGAAACGGGTTACAAGTGGGTGTCTCCCGAGAGAAGCTCCACTCAAGGGGACGTGGTAAGCAGATAAGTCCGCCACATACACCTTCAGTGTGGAGTGGGATAACCCTGTGGAGAAACGCTCCTGAAGGAATTCCAGCACTGCACCCACTGGGCAGTTAACTGGGTCCAGCTGGTGTTCTCCACACCAAGAGGTGAACATTTTCCACCTCAAGGCATATAATTTCCTAGTGGCCGGAGCTCTGGAGTGGAGGATGGTCTCCACGACCTCAGTCGAGAGACCAGATTCTATGAGCTGGGCCCCCTCAGAGGCCAAGCCCACAACCTCCATAGATCTGGGCGGGGGTGAAGTATCGACCCGCTCGCCTGAGAGAGAAGGTCCCTCCTGATCGGAATCTCCAGAGGAGAGCCGTCGAGGAGAGATATTAGGTCCGCAAGCCAAACTCGGGCCGGCCAGTACGGGGCTACCAACAGTAGACTGACCCCGTCCCGGCGAACCCTCTCCAAAACTCCTGGGAGCAGAGCAATCGGGGGAAATGCGTACAGGCGTGACCTCGGCCACTCCTGTACCATAGCATGCAACCCCAGAGGGACTGGAGGACTTAGGGAAAACCACAGTTGGCAGTGTGATGTTTCCCTGGATGCAAAAAGGTCTACCTCGGCACGACCGAAATGTTTCCATAGGAGCTCCACCACCTCGGGGTGGAGTCTCCATTCCCCGGGCCTCGGCCCCTGCCTCGACAGGATGTCTGCCCCCTGATTTAAATACCCCGGGATATAAATCACCCTCAATGAAAGAAGCTTCCCCTGGGACCATAGAAGGATCTGGCGAGCCAGCTTGTATAACGGGCGTAAATGCAGACCCCCTTGATGGTTTATATAAGAGACCACCGATGTGTTGTCTGACCAGACAAGAACATGATGACCTCTCAGGTCTGGGAGGAAGTGTTTCAGAGCCTGAAACACCGCCAGCATTTCTAGACAATTTATATGCCATTGAAGATGATGGTCCTGCCACAGACCCTGAGCTGAGCGACCCATCATGATCGCCCCCGAGCCTGTGAGAGAGGCATCCGTCGTTAGTGTTACAAAATGACACGGAGCGCCCAACACAGGACCTAGGGACAGGAACCAAGGTTCTTTCCACATAGCCAGGGCACGGAGACACCGTCGCGAGACCTTGATCTTGCGGAGCGGGTTTCCCCTCGGGGAGAACCCCTTGGACCTGAGCCACCACTGCAGTGGTCTCATGTACAGCAGGACGCAAGGTATAACGTTGGACGCAGCAGCCATCAGACCCAGAATTCTCTGATACTCCTTTACAGTGAGTGACTGGCCTAGCTTTGCCTGTTTGACGGTTAAGAGAATCTAAGCTATACGAGCAGGAGACAGACGTGCCTGCATCTTCGTCGAATCCCAAACCACGCCCAGAAAAGTGGTCCTCTGTACTGGAGAAAGCACACTCTTCTTGGCGTTGAGCCTCAACCCTAACTTCTTTATATGGGCGAGAACGACATCTCGATGCCAAATCGCCTGATGCTCCGATTGAGCCAGAATCAACCAATCGTCGATATAGTTTAAAATGCGGATGCCCTGGAGTCGCAGCGGAGCCAGGGCTGCATCTATACATTTCGTGAAAGTTCGGGGAGACAGTGCTAGGCCGAAAGGAAGAACCCGATATTGGTACGCTTCGCCCCCGAAAGCGAACCTCAGGAACTTCCAGTCCTCGGACCTGATTTGTGACATGATCTGCTTTTGAGTCAGCATCTTGAACTTGAGCTTCCCTACTGAGCGATTTAATAGGCGCAGATCTAAAATTGGACGCAACCCCCCATCCGGAACGATGAAATATCGGCTGTAATAACCCAACTCTCTGCTGGGAGGAAGAACTCGTTTTTAAGCCCCCTTCAGCAGCAGAGTTTTCACCTCCTGTTCCATAACCAGAGCCTGCTCGGGGTTCACCACTGTGGGAAGAACTCCTCTGAAGCGTGGCGGGCGTGATCTGAACTGAATCGCATACCCGTGCTCGATAGTCTGCAGGACCCACTGAGATATATTTGGATGGCTGTTCCAATCCGCCAAAAATTCTTCTAAGGGTACCAGTCTCTCGAGACTGGCCTCTGGAATATTTTGAGTGGCAGACACAGTGCCCTGTAACAGCGCACCGGCAGGGAACAACTGGTCTAACCGCTCCACACCGCTCCTCGGAGCGAGCGAGCGTCCCTCGGGAAAGCACGCGCTGGGACCGTCTACACCCCGGCACGCAGGCGGGGTTGGCAGAACGGGCCCCTGAGGGCACCGAGAGAGAACAAGCACCGTGTACTGCGGCGAACACCTTTCTCTCTTGGTGGGGACCACCCTCAGTACCCTGACGTTTGTGGCGTCAGGGCTTCTTCGACGAAGCCTTCCTGGCGACAATAACCGTCCTCAAATCGGCTTTGCCCCTGGAAGGCCTCGACTGAGAGCGCCTCGCCTCGGCCCAGACTTGCTGGGGAGGAGCACAAGACGCAACGCTCCTTTTCTGTTGCGCCCTGTCAGGGAGCTACTCGATGGCCGGGACTGCTCTTTCCGCCCAGCAGCCCCGGGGACATGCACCCTGAGGGGGAGGAACTTCTGGAGCGCCGCTGCCTGCTTTTTCTCTTCCTGAAACCTCATGATGACCGTATTTACCGAGTCACCGAAGAGGCCAGCGGTCGACAGCGGGGCATCCAGAAGGAAGGATTTCTCTTTCTCCTTCATGTTGGAAAGATTTAGCCATAAGTGCCTCTCCGTTGCCACCAGGGCTGCCATAGAACGGCCTACTGATCTGGCCGTCTCCTTTGTGGCACGGAGAGAGAGATCGGATGCCTGACGTAACTCTCTCAATACATCAGCACTCAATTCCTGCCCCTCACTAATATCTTTCAACAAATCAGCTTGATAAGCTTGAAGAATAGACATGGTGTGTAAACAGGATGCTGCCTGTCCAGCCGCCGAGTAAGCTTTGCCCTCCAGAGCCGAAGTGTTTCTTAGTGGTCTGGTGGGCAACGCCGGTGTCTTTTCCATGATCTCGAAACCTCGGTGTGGAGATCAGGAACGAATGGCAGACACCGATGTAGAGGTGCAGCGCGAGATGGCAAAAATCTCTCATCCAGCTTGCTCTTAGATTTAGACTCCTGTCTATCAGCTGGCCACTCAATGCTTAATTTTTAAAATGCACGAGTTAACACCTCTATAAGCTCCTCACTAGCAGGAGACTAGCAAGTAACGAGTCCCCAGTCTCTGCAGTATCCACACTTTCAACGTCCAGTTCCTCAGAACTCCTCAGCGTGCTCCCAAACCCGGATCTGAGGCGCTGGATCTACCAGGTAAGGGCAGAGATAGGGCAGAGCCCGTCTCCATCCCCGCTGATAGATCCATCTGCGAGCCCCACGATTGAAGCCTCCGCTGTGCCGCGGGGAGAGCGCACCGAACCACTCTTCTCGAAGAGGGCTCGGCGGGAGCGGAGCGTATTCATGGACAAACGCTCGCAATGCACACAATCAGCTCCCTCGAGAGCTGACTGGGTATGCTGCACTCCCATAAAAAATAACACACAGATCGTGAGTGTCCCCACCCGTGATATAGCGGGGACAGGGATGAACACACTTTCTGAACTGCTGTTCGCTCGCCATTATATATATATATATATATATATATATGTGTGTATATCGTCTCTTTATATAGTTTTTTTAAATGTGAAAAACTCCTGCCTAGCAACTTCTAGGGACAGACAAAAACACTTGAGACACAGACTGATATAATTTCACACACAGAGCGCTTGCTGAAGACTCAGAAGCTGACGCGCTTGTGTTTTGGGGTGCTTATATAGTTTCCTGGTCGATGACGTCACCCGCCTATGACGTTCCGTCTCGCCATTGGACTGATTTCATACGTGCTTCATGACGCACTCACGCAGGGGCGTTCCCAAAGCGTTGTCACGCAGCGTCTCGTTCCCTGATAGGGAACTAATCGACTTCACATCAGTTGATGGACAACTAGTCAACCATTCTGACCAAACTCTAGTTTTGGAATTTCTGGGTGAACTCTTCATTTAAAGTCACCATGAAATAAAAATGTATTATTCTTTTTAAATGGGCTGTTTTTATTATAAATTAGTTATTCGTGCACATTTAAAAAACAAAAATGAACATGCCCTTGTAATCTTTAATCAAAATAACTCCCACTTACACGTCCTTGTTTACTGGCCTAAGGGTGGGGCAACCTGATGTTGATGAACAAAATCAAGTCCTACCCTTAAGATATATGTCACAATTGACCTTATTCAGAGCAGCGCCATGACGGTTATGAAAGTGAGGTTGTGAGAGATAGACTTACTGTGTTGTCAATGCTGTATAAAGCTCCTCGATCACTTAAAATTTTCCACAGCTCATGTTGTGTGGACTTTTTTGTCTACTGAAATTCCTTGCAAAGATATTTTTGCAGTGTTTTGTCAGCAGAACAATCCAAATACACATTAAAAAACAGTACAACCCGCTGAAGAAATGTAGGCCTATGTCTATTCCTCACAGCCTCGCTTTCATTCCCATTAAAAATCAAAGATGGCACTGCTGCGACTAAGGTCAGTAGGTGAGATAATATTATTGCAATTTTCGTATTATGCTGAAGTTCAGACTCAGTTCAGATTTAAGACTGTACTTTGTAAAATGATGTTCGATGAAGTGGTCTGTGATTAAATTGAAACAAACATCAAAAAAGATGCACATTTTCTGTAGAAATAATAATTTTTGATTTTGATAAAAATGTGGATAAAATTTTGATAATTTTGGATCACATGTCATCTTAGTGATTTTAATTTAAGACCTTCACTGAGAGATCATCCACACCACTTGAGATGTGACAAAGTGCCTCACAATTTTAGATGTCCATGCTGTCTACCCTTCTACCCGGCTTTAAAAATAATAATGAATGAATTACCAATGTCATACAGCTGCTTCTGTAGCGTTTTTTCTGGAGCATCTCAAATTTATGGCAATTTAGTGTTTTAAGATGCAAAACTTCTGTGTATGTGATGTTTCTTCTCATGGTGTTTTTTTTTTTATTTTTATTTTATTTTTTTTGTCTAGTCAATAAACGATTGTGATGTCTAAACGTTTGAGAGTCAGGAGTTCAGTGGACATCATGACCCCATCATAGAGTCATTTCAATAATAATCCAATCACGGCAGAGGAAATCCTGTGTTTAAACACCAGCGCTTCTGTCTCCTGTTACTGCCCATCTATGCGTCTGAATTAGCCAGTGCATAAATCCATTCTCTCAAGTTTGTCTTTAAAGGAATAATTTACCTAAACATTTGGCATGCTTTAGTTTTTTTTTTTGCATACAACAAAGGTGGGTGGTAATTTATTTTGTACTTTGCCAAGCTCCAAAAAATACCATAAAATATCCTAAACATTGTCCTTGGAGCTTGTCAGTATAAAATATGCATTCACTTTATTATTAGCTTGGACATTCTGGCTAACGCCTCCTTTTTCTGTTTTGGAGAAGACAAGAAGGTTAGTCAATGATGAACAAATTTAAATTTATGGGCGAATTACCCCTTTATCTTAATCTTTATTCAATAACTATTCAAACATGCAGAATTTAGGTCATTTATATAGCGCTTTTTACAAAACAGATTGTTTAAAAGCAGCTTTACAGAGATAAGAGGAAAATAACGCAAACAAGTTTGTTTCCAGAAGAAAATAGTGTCACAGTCCAGCTTAAGTAAGTTCAGTGATGTTTCATTTTTGTTTTAAAAAAGTTATTAATTTAGTATATTTATATATACATATATATATATATATATATATATATATATATATATATATATATATATATATATATATATATATATATATATATATATATATAGCAGTTCCATCTGGTTTAAGATCAGAGTCATTACACCGGGATGCAGACCGTGCAGTAACGAGCTGCGAAAAGTAACGAGGGCGTCAGTTTTACAGTATAAATTAATCCTTTGGAAATGCGGCAAAGTGGATTTGCATTCACAGCACAGAAAACAGCATCTTCTCCACATGTTGACAACACAAACCAAACTCTTCCAGTCTCAGCTTCAACTACAGTGTTTGAGGGCGAGTCAAAGTAGACCTTGTTCAAGGGAAGCCAATGAAGACCATAGGCTGGCATTATGCAAATTTGTTACAAACCTAGGTGCTTTAAAGTATTACTAGATAAAAAGATGAATTTGCATTTATTAGGAACATGGATAATCTTACTCTGATCAATCACATCTTCATACAGTAATCCAGACTAATTTATTATGTGTGAAGAAAAAGACTGCTGAGTGATGTTTTACTGCAGAATGTCGTGATTGAACAATCAGAATCAAGTATTCCACAGCATCTCATTATCATAACATGAGCAAAACACTGCTCTCGTACTCACCACCAGGTTTCCTATGACCATGACCAGCATGAAGACCAGAATGCAAAGCGGCTGTCCAGCCACCTCCATACAGTCCCACATGGTCTCGATCCATTCCCCGCACAAGACCCTGAAGACGATGAGGAAGGAGTGGAAGAAGTCCTTCATGTGCCAGCGAGGAAGGGTGCAGTCATAGCTGATCTTGCACACGCAGTCCTGATAGTTTTTTCCAAACAGCTGCATGCCTACCACAGCGAAGATGAAGACGATGATGGCCAAGACCAGTGTCAGGTTCCCCAAAGCACCCACTGAGTTACCAATGATCTTTATCAGTGTGTTGAGGGTGGGCCACGATTTCGCTAGTTTAAAAACTCTCAGCTGAGGACAAAATACAGAACATATATCAATATAGTTAACATGAAATTCAAAATAACCCTAATTAATTCAGTAAATTCTTTCTGGTCTTATAATGCTTGTTTGATTCCAGACCAAAAAAAAAACGCCTTTCAGTATCGGCTTCTGTCGCTAAGCTCTTTCATTTTTCATACCATTGAACCAGTACAGAGAAACTTTTGACCATCGAGTTTTGATGGAATACATTTTTGAATATCTCAAGAAATACATCAGATTTCAGAAGTTGTAAATGCATTCGTGTTTAATTAAATTGCAAGATATGTTTTGGCTGTACTCTATAATGTCTCTCAAATTATTAAATTAATAATCATTTATTCATTTAGCTGACGCTTTTATCCAAAGCGACTTACAATTAATCATGTTGCAAACCATCAGATTTTGTATGCCAATCAAATACACATTTTTTTATGTAAATTCACCTAACTGGTCATTTTATTTCAGCTAAAGCATGACCTATATTTAGTTTGCAATGTGACTAATGTTGAACTAAAAGAAAGTTATAATCCACTTTTTGAGATGTCAACTCCAACATATTTAATCTCACTAATGGATAAAGGATTACAGCCCAGCCAAATATGCATGTGGGTGAAGCCATGAAAAAGTAACATTTTTAATGTACACACACAGCGCTGCTTAACAACTGTTTCTATTATCACAATATAAAGGGATGTTAAAAGCACTGTGCAGCTTTAATCTGTTAATGAATTGTAAGACGCTTGAGGTCACGTGGGGTCATACAAGTTCTGATGGACTCTGCGTGCCACCTTTGTCACGCGTACTGTTTTTCATAAATACAGATGTGTCGATGGTCTATCTGCACTAATGGATTAAGTGTGTGTCAAATACACTTATGCCTATTAATTACAGACCACAGGTCAGGTTTCATGATCCTTCCATGTCTTGAGATCCATAAGTATGTGAGTGTTACGGCAGATGTTTAACAGAGATTCTGATTTAAACATTTGTGTGAATAAATTCAAATAGTCTGCTTCAGTTAATGGATAATTTGCTGATTTTCAGCCAGCTTTGTATTGTTACAATATCTGTAGCATATTTAAATGGAAAATGTGTCAACTTTTATTCTTTCTTCATGTTACCTGCTCCCAGATATCCCTGATTATTTGTCTGCAAATTCCACCAGATGACACAAAACAAATAATTTTGCATCATCTGGTGGAGTTTTGACAGCTCCAGGACTTTTTTTTTAAACATTAAATCAACAGAGGGGTGGCACCAAAATCAAAAGTGCATTATGAGTATTGAAGTTTTAGGCAAAAGGGAACACCACAGCCCTTTTTCTCGGTTTTCTCTGGTCGCGTAGCGGTTTTTTCTTTTTCATTTTTTTTCCCGTCTCTAAAGTGTAGATAGCCAAGTTATATCAAAAGCCCATTTTGCTAGCAGTGAATTCCCCCTTAACTGATTCAAAACTCTGATTCAATGATTCACTCAAAAATATTCACAGGTCTCCTAATGGCATTCTCATATATTGTCCATGTGACAATCCACTGCTGTCCAGTCTAGTGAATTTAATATGTCTATTTACAAGCAGGATCGAAACTTACCAGTCTGAACGAGCGAAGGACTGACAGACCCTCCACATTGGAAAGGCCCAACTCCATCAGACTCAAACTAACGATAATTCCATCAAAGATGTTCCAGCCTTGCTGAAAGTAATAGTACGGATCCAGAGCAAAGACCTTCAGCATCATCTCCGCTGTGAAGATTCCAGTGAACACCTGGTAAGCAAGAACAAAACTTTACATTTAAAATCATACCCTACGGGTCAAACCTTTCCTGATCCCGTCCCCCCTCTCTCCCACCTCACTTCCTGTCTAGCTACAGTCCTAATAAAAGGCAAAAACGCCAAAAAATACATCTTTAAAAAAAAACCTGTATCAGTTTTCACAAAATATGGTTTAGTCCACTTATTTTTTAGTGCATTTTGGGATATCGCATAAAAAAACACAGGATGGAAGGAATACCAAGATGTGCAAAAATTCTAAAAATGAGCATAAAAAAACGTATGCACCCAATTGAGGCAGATACATTTTTCTTATCCGATAAGACAACGTGCATAAACATAAACATAAACATTCTCAACAGTGGATGTGATTGAATAACTGGACTAACCAGTGGACTAATCATTGCTCAGTATCTCAAAAGTTTTAGTCATTCTGAAATTCCTGAGCCAAAGTCTGTCGAAAGAATGATTTAGTTTAATTCCCTCCCAGAGGTGTCTCACATGATTGCGTCCCCAAACACCAGCTTCCGAACGCAAGAGAACATGACAGCCTTTAAAGCTTTCCCGATTGCAGCAAATTCCATTTTTATTACAGATACTTTGTGCCAATTTCCTAGGAAACAACTATTTTGTTCTCTCGAACACATGGGATGGAAACGCATGCCTTCTTCGCAAATGTTTCATTCCAATTTTTCTTTAATCTGATATTCCAATTTAGCGCACAAGTTAAATTTGCAACTTTGGTTGGAAACATAGCTATTGATAATAATAAGAAATGTTTTTTGAGCATCAAATCAGCATATTAGAATGATTTCTGAAGCATCAAGTGACACTGAAGACTGGAGTAATACTGCTGAAAAGTTTGCTTTGCAATCACACAAATAAATTACCTTTTAACATATATTCACTTACAAAACAGTTATTTTAAATTGTAATAATATTTCACAATATTACATTTTTTACTGTATTTTTTAATCAAATAAATACAGCCTTGTAACTGTTGACCAGTAGTTTAATTCTACAGATGCAGAAGAAGAAATGAAAGAGGGCTGGTTGAGATACTCAAACAAACCAAGTTTTTAATTACTGTAATTGTCCTCACCAGGTTTCCAACACTCAGCATACTGTTGAATTCATCAGTCATGGGATAGTGCTCCAGTGCCATGAACAATGTGTTGAGAACAATGCAAATGGTAATTGCAAGGTCCAGGAAGGGGTCCATCACCATGACTTTAAGTGTGTCCTTCACTCTCAGCCAGGCTGGAGAACATGTCCAAATCAGGTACTTCTTCGCAAATTCATACCAGCATGGAGGACACTTCTGATGGGCCTCTTCAAGTTCTAAGAGAAGAGATGGAAAACAATGAATAAGTAACTTTTAGGACGTCAAGCTTATAGTTTATATTTTAGGCATTTAAGGTAAAATCAGAATCTTTTTAATCATCTTTTAATAGATAAATAGTTTTTCCTTGAGGGTAGTGTGATAAAAACGAGAGCAATCAATGTTCATTTTTGCTTCTCACTATTTGTCCCATGAGAAAGCGTTTCAGAAGAGAGTTCAATGCTCTCAAACTGTGCTCACATTTGTCAAGATACAAAAGTCTGCAAACAAAAGTTAGAGATCTCAATGTGAACTCAAATATTTCTCATCAAATTCTTCTCAAACCAAATGATCTACTTCTGATATGATCCGATATCCACATTGATACTCTCACATTTACTCCTATTACTCCACAGCATGTCCAAAATTCTCTCATTTGTCTGTTTTTTTTAATTTTTCCTAAATAATTTGAGTCCATCACACCTTCCATGGCGTCACTGAAGAAGCTGACAGAGCTCAGTCCTCTCTTCCTGTGAGGGGGCGGGACTTCCTCCTGCATGTCGACAGTCAGCTTGGCAGCTGCAGTGTTCTGTTCAGTCTGACACACTGACTCCTGTCAATCAAAATGTGTGAAGAAACATGTTGGATTCATAGCCTCCACAAAATAGTGCCTTGTGAATGTAAAACAGCACGAATTAACAAGGCTAAACCTAGAACCATTGATGCATGGCAATGTTTTTCTTCCAACATATTGGACTACATAAAGAAATGACCTTTTTTTTTACTTTTTTTTCTTTTTTCTCTTCTCCTCCTCCTTTCATATTGTTAAATTATTGATAATGTGTCTGTTGCTCCCCCTTCCCTGTCTGTTCGTTTGAGTGGATGTTATTTTATTTCTAAAGACAATAAAGAGTTGATCACAAAAAATTTTATCACTATTTTATCGACCAGCGAAATATTAAAAGTTGGATACATATTATATCCAACTTTGTCTGCATATATACAGTACACTAATGAAACCAGTATATATTGTATAGCCTGATTATTTTATTTTCATTGCAAAATGTAACTATATTGTCTCCAGTTATTGTACTCCTATTTATCCGGGTACATATAGTACACTCACATAAAGCAATATATACTATGAAGCAAATCTCAACGGCCTGTATGCTTGTATCATCACAAAATGTTAATTATATTTCCGCCCGGCTCTAATCTGCTAAATGCGACTATAAGACACGAAAATATTAAGACATTATAAACATTTACATCTTGATTTTCTGTAAAGCTGCTTTGAATCAATGTGTATTGTGAAAGGCACTATACAAGTCACCAGTTTGATACATTCCTCACCTTGTTGCAATGCATTCCTCACTAACTTTTGGGACAAACCCATCAACTCCATAAAAAAATTAATTAGATTTGGAATAGCTTACCATTATTTGTTAGGGATGCTGACTCTCTACATGTTTTTAAAGTACAACTTGAGACATATTTGTTTGCCATGGCCTATTCGTCCTTTTGATGGAAATTGTTTAAATGATTTTATTTTGTTTTATTCTATTACTATTGTAGTATTTTTTTTCTACTTTTCGGTGATGATGTAAAGCACATTGGTCAACTTGTGTTGTTTTAATAAATAAATAAAGGTATAAATAAAGGTGACATTGACATTGGATAGATGTGTCTGGACATTCTCCTCAATAATAATACTTTTGTGTTCTTTGGAGGACAAACATACAGGTTTCTAATCAATGTAAATCTGGTGTGATGCAGATAAGAGCATACCGTGCCCTCCTTGACCTGCTCCATACTGAACGCTGGAAAAGAGGTTGGGGTGTGCAGGCCGATGCTGGTGATGCCGTTCTGGTCCAAAGAAAGGTTTAGTCTGCCGTTAAGAGTGAGGGTTGGCGTGAACACCTGTGAGGAGTGACTCCTGATGCTGCCCGTGCGCCGCTTGTGCCACGGAGTCGCCATAGAGCCCGCTCGGCTCCGGCCGGGGTCATGGATGCTGTGTTCGTCGTCTGCAAAGTCGGCCTCTGAACTGTTGCGCGGCCGGAAGGTAAAGATACTGAGTTGGCTTCCACAACGAGTGCTCAGAGGATGAGAGGAGAGAGTGGCTAGCAGAGGGTGAGCTGGCTGGAGGACAAGAGTTTCAAAGAGAGATTAGAACTAGGCAGATGATATAAGACATTCATATAGCAAGACAAAAGCAGAAAAGTTAAGTTAAAAAGGTTAAGTGCACTATTTATTTTTGTATAAACTTTTTATTCATTTTTTAAATACAGAACACTCAAAATTTTTGAATAATTACGATTTTTTTAAAGTCTCTTACACTCACCAAGACTGCATTTATTTGCTCAAAAATACAGTAAAAAAAACAGTAATATTAAAATAACGGTTTTCTATTTAAATATATTTTAAAATGTAATGTATTCCTGTGATCAAAGCTGAATTTTCAGCATCATTACTCCAGTCTTCAGTGTCACATGATCCTTCAGAAATCATTCTAATATGATGATTTGCAATTATTTAACATTGGTAATCAATTATTAATAATAGTTCTTATTATTATCAATGTCGCTGCTTAATATTTTTGTGAAAACTGATAAAAAAAGTCAGGATTATTGGATGAAATATCAAAAGAACAGCTTTTATTTGAAATAGAGATCTTTTGTAACATTATAAATGTTTTTACTGTCACTTGAATCAATGTAATTCATCCTTGCTGAATAAAAGTATTAATTTCGATTTAAAAAAAGAAAGATCTTACCCCAAACACGGGGCAAGTTTTGACTAAAGGTCAAAAGTTTGGAATAATTCATATTTTAATGTTTTTGAAAGAAGTCTCTTCTGCTCACCAAGGCTGCATTTATATGATCAAAAATGCCGTAACACAGTATTGTCAAATATTAAATATTTGCATTTAATCAAGGAATCTTGGGCGGGGGGGGATTATCATGGTTTTCACAAAAATAAAAAGAATCAAAAACTGTTTTTAACAATGCATAATAAGAAGAAATGTTTCTTGAGCAGAAAATCAGTATATTGGAATAATTGGAGACTGCAGTAATGATGCTGGAAGTTCAGCTTTGCATTACAAAAATAAATTATACTTCAGTATATTTTCAAATAGTAAACAGTTATTTTAAATTAAAATGATTTTTCACAGTATTCCTGTTTTTACTGTATTTTTTATCAAATAAATGCAGCCTTAATGAGCAGAAGAGACTTCTTTGAAAAACATTAAACAATATGAATTATTCCAAACTTTACACCGCCAGTGTATATTTCTCCTGTTATAATTATTTTGGGCTTTAAATGTGCTCAAGGGTAACACTTTGCAATATGTCTCATTTCTTAACATTAGTTTATGCATGAACTAGGATTAATAAATGCATTTTTTTAATCATAAAAAATGACAGATGGTTCCTTGAAGCTAAATATAAATAAAACAGGTCTGAAATAGTTGGGAAATACTTACTTTCTCATCAAACGGATCAAATTTTGGCAAAATGTTTTCCTCCGTCTCCTCTGATAGCGTTCTGTGGGATCTCGTTCTACTTTGGCCTTTCAAAGAGTCTTTCCGAGAGAAGGTTGACGGAGATAAATCCACTGCCAGGGCCATCTCAGCGTCTTTTCGACGCTGTCTTGCTAATGCCTAACACCAAAGAGAATAGAAAAATCAGATGCGCTTGATCTGAATTTGCAATGAGTATAATAACTAAGTTCTTGCAGTGCAAAGCAAAACATTTTAGGTAGTTGCTGCATGGAAAAAGAACATAATTTCAGTCATTTTAAGCTGTATTCAAAAACATTTGCAATCCATCCCAGACAGCAACATAGTGTCGGCCCAGATCCGGCCCACATCTGGTTCGTGTGGAATCCACGTGTACCGGATGTGGGTCAACACAAAAAATTAAGGTCCAGGTGATTGTTGTTTATTTCAGACTATTAATAAGAATAGTTGTCAAATTACACTCTGTTCCTTGCGTAGCTGCTCCATCGCCAGCTGAAACTCTCTTTCTTTTGCCCAGGCTTCTGCAATGGTCGCCTGGTTTTGCTCCTCATATGCCATGGCCACGACAGCCAGGATCAAGTTCACCAGGTAAAACGAACCCAGAAATATCACCAGCACAAAGAAAATCATGTACGTCTTCCCAGCTGACCGCAAAGTCTGCCCCGGAGAGGAAGATAGCAGAGGAGAAGGAGAGAGGTTTGTAATAATAATTAGTCTCTGTGATAAAAGGTTCTTATGTCTTCAATGTCAAGGCTTGTACCTGATGGTAGAGGTTTTCCCAGTAGTCTTGTGTCATTAGTCTGAAGAGAGCCAGGAAGGCCCAGCCAAATGTGTCAAAGCTTGTGTAGCCATAGTTTGGGTTCCGACCTGTTTTTAAACAGTCAAATCCATCAGGGCACTTCCTGTGTATGAAAGAAACATGAAGATTTTTAACGGCGGGAATGATAATGTAAGACATAGGAGCATATATCATTCTTGGAAGAAAAGGTTCTAAATACGCTAAATACGTCACACGCTTCATATAGAACCAATAGGGGTTCCAATCAGGGAATTATTTTATGGATTTAATTCATTTTAATTTAATTTATGAATTAAATGTTCGTAAACATATTTTATCACATAAAAATTAGGGTAACACTTTATAATAGTGTAACTATTGTGTAATAAAGTACTTAAAAATCATTTGTAATTTTAGTTTATAGTTAATTCATATTTTATCAACTGTATTTAATACATTAACAGACTATATACTAATAGTGAGTTTCTTCAGTCAACTGTAATTAACAACTTATTGTTTAATTAGCTCATATGTAAAGAGTTTAATTGATTAAGAGATAATGATTTGTTAACAACTTATTAACAGTAAATAGTTCTCACTAGATTATATCATGGAAAATGGGAAAATTATATTAATTAAGTGCTTTAAACAAACCTTTATTAGGCATTAATTGCATTATTATTAAGAGTTCATTAAAATTAAACATTTTAAAAGAAGTCTTTTCTGCTCACCAAGGCTGCATTTATTTGATCAAACAGTAATGTTGTTAAATATTATTAGAATTTAAAACTACGTTTTTTCTATTCGAATATGTTCTGAAATATAATCTATTTGTGTGATCAAAGCTGAATTTTCAGCATAATTTCTCCAGTCTTCAGTGTCTTCAGAAATCATTCTAATATGCTGATTTGCTGCTCAAGAAACATTTATTATTATTATCAATGTTAAAAACAGTTGTGTTTTTTTTTTCAAGATTCTTATGAATAGAAAATCCTAAAGAACAGCATTTATTAGAAATATAAATATCTTTACTGTCATTTGTGATCATTTGTGTGTCCTTGATAAATAAAAGTATCAGTTTCTTTAAGAAAAAAAACAACATAGTGATCCTGATTCCCAAACTCTTGAACGTTAGCATTTTTTATAGGATATGAAACCATCTCGGACAACACAGCAGTCACATGCGCTGAGGTCCCAAAAAAAGATTATAAGTAAACAGATGGGTATCGAGTTGCAGTTAATTTTTTTCCTCCTGACCTCAGTCCATCCTCTCTTTCTCTCGGTTACCATGGAGACATTAAGTTTGAGTGACAGGCCAAGCAGAGGACAGACGCATGTCAATCTGACAGAGGGATCATTTAGTAATGGAACTGCCAACAGCTGGACAGCAGAGCCGCAAAACGAGGCCATCTGTAAATCTCTCGCCCAAAGGCAGAAAGAGAGAGAGAGATCGTGCAAACATGATCCCCCTGACAATGTGTTCAAACACACACAGGTTTATATAATACTTTGCAGTACACTACCATGCTTAGTGATTGTTGCGATACAACTTGTGTCATAGACAAGAGAAGAGATCTTACAGTACTGGGTTTGCCAAGCAGAAAGTTATCTCATGATTATCCTAAAAGTCTCTGAGACGAGAATAAAATAGGCACTAATGAGAGAATTGTTGACAATTTCATGTGTGCATGTCTTTATGCACTACCGTTCAAAAGTTTGGTGTCAGTAAGATTTTTAATCTTTTAAAAAGAATGCTCAACAAGGCTGCATATATCTGATCAAAAATACAGTAAAAACAGTAATAAAAATAAAATAAAAGAAAAGATTTCTATGTGAATATATTTTTAAATTAAATTTATTCCTGCGATCAAAGAGGAAAACCTGTGAGTTTTCAGCATCATTACTCGTTCAGAAATCATTCTAATACTCTACTCAAGAAACATTTCTGATTATTATCAATGTTGAAAACAGTTGTGCTGCTTCATATTTTTGTGGAAACCATGATGCATTTTTTCAGGAGTTCAAAAGAACAGCGTTTTGATCAATTGAATGCATCCTTGCTGAATAAAATAATTCATTTCTTTACCAAAAAAACTTAGCCCAAACTTTTAAATGGTAGTAGTTTATCTATAATTGTATATCTCTATACTTAATTTTATATCTGTACAACAACTGTCTTATTTGTATCTACTTTTATTTCTTCTAATAAGCTTTATAAGAAACATCTCAGACAAAGTTGATAGTCTAATGACACATACCTAAGAGAACTTCATTAAGTCTTATTATTTGAGCAATAAACTGTGTGAAGTCTTTGCAGACTTGGGCATCCTGGCATTGCTGAGCACAGTTTGAGATGTTTTTGAGATCTCTTCTGAAACTATAGTGCTAGTGAAGATTTACTGCTGAAGATTTCAACGATTACTGGGATCTTTTTCTCAGGAGCAACATCTAAGAAGCAGGCGACTGAAGCAAAATTATAGGAGAAAAAAACGGAGAGATTAATGAGATATAATTGTGTTGTTTTTTTTCCCTTTCCTGTAGGTCTGATCCAGTTCGCTGTCAATTCACAGATTAAGTAGTCAGGATTGAGGTTGCCATGAGGACAGAGGTACTCGGGTCTCTATAGTAACAGTGGTTGAAACGATGGTTCTGCCCACTCACATGTAAGTGCTGACATTTTACCAGCTGCTTTAGAATTGAGCAAGTATGCAATCATTTGTCAGAAGGCCAATCAAACATGTATTTGTGTTTCTGTTAAACATAAACTGTGGCACCGTTTGTGCTCCAGATGCAAGTGTGCTATTATTATTAAATATTTTATAAGTGAGCAGGCTTATGATTTTCACCTTGTACACTATAAAACAACCAAACAAATCTCATAGATGTGCATTGAAGAAACCTGAGCCACATAGACCAGAAAATTCCTAGCAATTGCATAGCATCGCTCTACAAACCACACTGAATATAGCTTAGCAACTGCATAGCAACACCCTTGAATACCATGATGGTTAGTTTTGCACAGTCAAACAATCATGCATATTTTCTTCAGAATGGATTTTCCAAAGGGATGTGTGACAAATGAGAGAAGTGAGCTTTTGTGAATAGTATGTGCAACTGAAGAAAACACATGCAAATGAAAAAGCAAATTAAGAAAACATCTTCATCAGTTTGATAACACTTGCACACTTGCAAACACTCACAACGCAACCAAATACAGAAGCGCGTTGCAAATACTCACAAAGCAACCAAAAACTGAAACGTGCTGCAAATACTCACAACGCAACCAAATACAGAAGCGCGTTGCAAATACTCACAACGCAACCAAATACAGAAACGCGCTGCAAATACTCACATCGCAACCAAAAACTGAAACGTGCTGCAAATACTCACAACGCCACAACGCAACTAAATACAGAAACATGCTGCAAAAACTCACAAACCAAAAACTGAAACGTGCTGAAAATACTCACAACGCAACTCAATACAGAAACATGCTGCAAAAACTCACAACGCAACTCAATACAGAAACATGATCTGCTTCAGTGCTTGAATGCAATTTCTTTGACTGGTTTTGTAAAATCTAGTGTGAAAAATTTGGGATTTGTTCTGGATAGTGATTTAAAGTTGGACAGGCAAATTAGTTCTGTGGTGAGATCTTGTTTTCTTAATCTACGTCTGTTAGCTAAGACTAAACCATTTCTATCCAGTTCAGATTTTGAGAAAGCAATTACGTCCATTGTCTTTTCTCGAATGGATTATTGTAATTCTGTTTACTATGGAGTTGATGCTCGAGCACTTATTCGTTTACAGAAAATCCAAAATGCTGCAGCAAAGATGATAAAGTCGGCAAAATAATCTGAATCTGTGACTCCATTATTAGTTTCATTAAAGTGGTTGCCAGTACAATTTAGAATTATTTATAAGATCCTCGTACTTGTTTTTAAGGCCTTGCACAATTTGGCTCCTGTGTATTTGTCCGGTTTGGTGGCAATTTACACCCCCGCTAGATCCTTGAGATCAGAAAATCAACAGCTGCTTAAAATCAACAACCAGGACAAATATAAACATAAAGGTGACAGAGCCTTTTCTCGAGCTGTCCCAAAATTGTGGAATGACCTCCCTCTCTATTCAATCTGCCAAATCTTTACACATGTTCAAATCTATGTTAAAACAACATCTTTTAAATTCAAATGGACAGTTTTCTTAAATGGGTCATTGTCTGTGTGTTTATGTGATGTGGATATGTTTATTTCTGCTATCTTTTTGTGTTTTTTTAGTTTGTGATTGTGAAGCACTTTGGGCAATGTGAGTTGTATTAAACTGTGCTATATAAATAAATAAACAAACAAATGAACAAACAGAAACATGCTACAAATACTCACAACGAAACTAAATACAGAAACATGCTGCAAAAACTCACAAGGCAACAAAGTACAGGAACGTGCTGTAAATACTCACAACGCAACCAAAAACATATACGTTTTGCAAATACTCACAACGCAACCAAAAACTGAAACGTGCTGCAAATACTCACAACGCAACTAAATACAGAAACATGCTGCAAAAACTCACAAGGCAACAAAGTACAGAAATGTGCTGTAAATACTCACAACGCAACCAAAAACATAAACGTGCTGCAAATACTCACAACGCAACCAAATACAGAAACAGGCTGCAAATACTCACAACGCAACTAAATACAGACACATGCTGCAAAAACTCACAACGCAACTAAATTCAGAAACATGCTGCAAAAAATCTCAAGGCAACCAAATACAGAAACGCACTGTAAATACTCACAACGCAACCAAAAACATAAACGTGTTGCAAATACTCAAAACGCAACTAAAAACTGAAACATGCTGCAAAAACTCACAAGGCAACAAAATACATAAACATGTTGCAAATACTCACAACGCAACCAAATACAGAAACAGGCTGCAAATACTCACAACGCAACAAAATACATAAACATGTTGCAAATACTCACAACGCAACCAAATACAGAAACAGGCTGCAAATACTCACAATGCAACTAAATACAGAAACAGGCTGCAAATACTCACAATGCAACTAAATACAGAAACATGCTGCAAAAACTCACAAGGCAAAAAAATACAGAAAAGTGCTGTAAATACTCACAAGGCAACCAAAAACATAAACGTGTTGCATATACTCACAAGGCAACCAATAACATAAACGTGCTGTAAATACTCACAACGCAACCAAAAACATAAACGTGTTGCAAATACTCACAACGCAACCAAATACAGAAACGCGCTGCAAATACTCACAACGCAATCAAAAAGTGAATCGCGCTGCAAATACTCACAACACAACCAAAAACTGAAACGTGCTACAAATACTCACAACGCAACTTAATACAGAAACATGCTGCAAAAACTCACAACGCAACTAAATACAGAAATGCACTTCAAAAACTCACAACGCAACCAAAAACATAAACGTGCTGCAAATACTCACAACGCAACCAAAAACATAAACGGGCTAACAAATGCGCACAACAACCAAATTGCCTATCTTAACAAGAAGCATGCTATTCTCAGCTGTCTGCATTGGTATTTGCAAGAAATGTTCATCACTGTATTTATACGTTGCTTTGGGTAGAAAGCATGTGCTGATAACTTAAATTTGTCTTGTGTCAGTGAATAAGGGTTTGAATAAGGGTTTGAGCAAGGATAGTAGCAGGGCCATTTTATGTCAGAATGTGTTTAGTCAGAATGACAACAAACACTATTTAAGGCGTATAAATAAGCTGCCTTAGCACAATATCACTAATTCCATTGCAGAAGAATAATTAATTGATCTGATCTAACATCACAGACATCATTCTATCTGTATCTCATTACATGACATTCTCTCCCCTGTTACTTACTATAGAGAAAAAAAGAGAGAGAGAAGAGCAGTGTAATCCCCAATGTTCTGTTGTCGTAAAAACAGCCATTAACAAACCTACAAAGGGGCTTAGGATGGATCAAATGTGAATGTAGATGGGAAATCTTTTCTATGATGTGTGCCGTGAGCCGAGGAGGGCAGATAGACTTGCAGTTAGCAGTTAGATTTAAATCTAGATCTCAGCCAAGCTGAAAATAGAGATCATTTTTTGTTCCTACTGGGTGAGGTTGATATTTGTTATAAGGACTCGTAGGTTAAGGTTTGTGGTTATTAAGTGAAACCTGTGAATGATCTCAAGTAATTACAAAACCCTATACTACACTCTTAACAACGTTTTTTTTGGGGGGATTGATGGTTCCATTAAGAACCTTAAATATACATGGAACCTTTCCACTCCACAAAAGGTTATTTATAGTGGAAAAAGGTTATTCGGATTTTTAAAATGTTCTCCGCACTAAATGGTTCTTTCAAGATCAGGTCATTGAAAGATTCTTTGGGGAACTAAAAATGGTTCTTCTATGGTATTGCTGCAAACCCCTTTAGGTTTTCCTAAAGTTATTCAAAAGTTTGTCCTTTAATTCGGCCAGTGACTTAATGAAGTTAAAATGCAAATTAACTGCATCTCCATCTGTAAAATTGAAAGTTTTTTTCTCTTAAATATCTGTATTTTAGGACTGGTCATTGTGCACATGTTGTCACTTGCACAAATGAATGTATGAAAATATTTTTACAAATGTATATCTAGATAAACAGTTATTTCTATGTGTAACTATATAGAATACATTTCTCAAAAGCGTCCAGAATTCAGAGCCTGAAAAATAATTTTCAAATAAAACAGATGAGGTACATTTTCTACTAAAATACTTTTGCAGTCTTTCTACTTCAAAATTTTATGTTAAATTCAATATGATACTTGCCATTTCCTTGTAATCAATGGTGAAATTTACAAACAATTTCTGATTGAAAATTGTTTATATACTATTTTTGTGTGTGTATGTCCGGTGGGCTTTTTCTTTTATCCATCTATCAAATTTTCTCTATTTTTACTTCTATACCTCTCAGTCATAAATAATCTTTGCCCTAACAGAGCAGAATTGCACATTAACACAGTTGGGTATTTAGCAGAATGAAATCCTTGAACTAGCCCTGGCACCACAAACATCATCCCGTGGCTCCGGTCTGAACAGTGTTTCTGTGAGGATTTGCAGGATTATGTTCCTGTGCACTGCAGAGACAGAGATGGTTAGTGAACAATGAAGGACTTTCACTCTTAATTCAGCGGGTTATTGCCGTGAGATTGTTTATGCACAAACATAAATATATGATAAAGTGTTTCAGATAAAGTGTAATTCTTTTTATTCTAATTCTAAATAATTTATTCTAAGTAATTCTAATTATTTGGCTCATGTAAATGGGCAAATAAATTAATTAAACTTGATCTCTTTAAGCCTTTGCTGTAACAGTGGTTAGACTTTAAAGAGGTCATATTTTGCCCTTTTACAAACTCTTGATTTTGTTTTTGGGCTCTACTATAATAGGTTTTCATGCTGGAATGTTCAAAAAACACATTATTTTTCAAATATTTGACATTGTTTCAGCTCCTCTCTTCC